>NC_142839.1:40941250-41255000 GCF_061612785.1 Hesperophylax consimilis | reverse complement strand
ACCTATAAAGGCATTTTTTATTTATGAAAAATTTAAAAAATAATATTATAATTAAAGTCTAAAATACATTTTTTATTTACCCAGTTTTTGGCATACTATGGCAAGTTTGCAAAAACTGAGTGTTTGCCTGCTATAATGTGCCTAACAAAACCTAAAAATACGGGATAAATGGTGAAATCTAGAAATCGTTGACTTTAAGCCCCAGTAACTAGTTTGTATACGTTCCCGATTTGGGAGGCGGAAAAAAATTATTGGATAACCAACACTTCTCGGCATAGTCCAGTGGTAACGCATTGGACTGCCATTCCGAAGGTCGCGGGTTCGAACCCGGCGTGCGCAAATAAATTTTATTTGATTAATTTGTGTTATTTCACAATTAATTAATTAAAATAATATATAGTATATTTGCGGCACGTTCCAGAGTGGAAGATACTACCAGTATCGCCCTGGTGTAAGACCACCATTCAGAATTGAAACGTTGCTCCAAATGGCTTAAGCCGTGTTTAGTGACTAGATCTGAATAGCCAGGTACTTCTCCACCTTCCTCTTTCCCTTCCCCACTTACCTTCAGCCTCACAACATCCCCCAATTGGGGATGCCATAGTCTCACTGGCTCCAGACGGGAGCAGTTGGGACTCTTGTGAGGTATTCACTATAAATAAAAAAAAAACTTCTGCCATAGGTCACCCCAAGTGGTTTGGTACGTTTGGTGATTTAGCAGAGGTGCCCGTGTTTATTGGGTGGAATGTGGTCAGCTGCGTGGCGTGCCGGATCGGGATAGGCTGGTTTACGGAGACCATTTGACCTCTTCAACTGGTTTCTCGACTCATCGCCTTGCGCCGCAGTAGGAGGGATATATTCAAATGCCCGTCACTCCTGGACACACTGATCCCTAGATTCCGACCCAATACTCACACTTTTAACTTTCCAGAACTTCCTCTTGTTCATTTCCTTAAAAAAAGCCCTCCACAAAGCATCCTTACATATGACATGGGCCCTGATTTTTCTCAAGGTCTCCTTTGTAGGGTTAATGAAAAAACAGGGACAAGGGAAGAAAAAATACAGAACGAGGTTCAGTAACACTTTGAAAAAATGAATATGGCATTTATCAGTTTAATGTGTGCTAAATGTCTTCGTGGGATATTATGTGTATCTGTAGCCAGTGATTTTGATTTTCATTTATTACTTATTTTATTTATTTATTTATTAATTTAAACGCCCTGATGGGCTTTTATTTTTATACATAATTTACTGAAATATGATTTAAGATTTTCACGGCCAAAAGTATTTTTGTTATTTGTTTTTGGGGTGTTATGCCGTGTTGCGCTAACTCCTTCTTTAGCCAACGTTTCGGACAGCATTGCAGTGTCCATCATCAGGGCAGATGTGTCACATCACATCACATCTGCCCTGATAATGGACACTGCAATGCTGTCCGAAACGTTGACTAAAGAAGGAGTTAGCGCAACACGACATAACACTCCAAAAACAAATAACAAAAATAATTTACTGCATAATACAGTGACAACAGAAAGTTTTTAATTTATAAAACATCAACACAAAAATAACGTATATTATAAAATATTTCTTTCTATCAACTCTATTACTGAATGTTATAAACTGCAACAAGATCTTAATAGGCTTAATGATTATTGTACTGTCAACTATCTCCACATGAATACTGCCAAATGTTATGTAATAACCTTTACAAAAAATAAAAATAAAATTGAATATAATTACCATATTACAAACAGTCAACCACTCAAAAAAGTCAATCAAATTCGAGACCTCGGTGTACTGATTGACGACAAACTTTCATTCAAGGCACATGTGGATAAGATTGTCAAGAAATCATTGAGCATGTTAGGATTTTTATTCCGTATTGGAAAGGAATTCAACAATATCCATACACTCAAAATTTTGTATTACTCCTACGTCCGTAGTCATCTTGAGTACGCTTCTGCCATATGGAATCCTTTTTATAACATTCACACAAAACGCATTGAAGCTGTTCAAAGAAAGTTTGTACATCACTTGAACCTCAGGAGACAATTACATTATTACGATATGGAAAGCTCTATCAAGCACTGCGGACTTAAAACATTAGAAAGCAGGAGAGACACTGCGGACATGATTTACTTACACAAAGTGTTGAGTGGTCATATTGACTGTCCAGCCCTTTTGTCATCAATCAATATTAGAGTCCCAAGTAAGAAAACTAGAGACAAATCATTGTTTCATATCGAAATTGCTTCAACGAGTCTCAGGCAAAATTCTTTCTTACTAAGAACTTGCAATCATTATAATAAAACTTATTTTGATGCTGATATCCTGTCGTGTACCTTAGGAGCTTTTAAAAAAATTGTTAACAGAGTATCGTAATAATTAACCCTTTTCTAAATTTAATAGATTACATTCATCATTTATTCATTATCACTCTTACATATTATTTGTATTTAATATCAAATGTACGTGTGTGTATGTATGTATGTATGCATGTATGTATGCGTATGTATGTATGCAACTATGTATATGTAGGTGTGTACGTATGTATTTATATGTGTATATGCATGTGTATGTATATATATGTATGTATGTGTTTATACGTGTATATATTTCTTAAGTAACGAATTAGAGTTAAATATTAAAATTCAAGAATACGAATGTATATGTACCGATTCGTGTAACAAAATTATTTCTAAAAACATCAATGATATAATTATTATGCACATAAACATCCGTAGCGCTCAAAAAAAATTAGATGAATTAATTCTAAAAATAAATAATTTAATTAAAAAACCGGACTTTATAGTGTTATCCGAAACATTTACGAACGCTGAATCACCGTCTTATCACTTACCTGAGTACAACTATATTTCTACCAAAGTAGACATCAATAAAAATTCGGGAATAATAATATTTGCAAGCAATAAATTTAGTATTGTTAACATAATAGAACATCCAATACACTTAGTAAACTGCATCGAAGTACATTTCAAACTCGGCAAATCAATATACTATCTAATAGCTATCTATAGAACGCATGGCTCGAGTATTATTACGTTTATAAATGACCTCAAATACATATTATTAAAATTAAAAAATAAACTTTGCTTCGTCGTAGGAGATTTTAACGTTAATATTAATGAAAAAATAGAAAATAATAACAAAAATGAATACATCAATTGCATGACTGAACAAAATTTTATATCTTGCATAAATAAAAATACTAGGGAAATAAAAGAACATACTCCATCTTGTTTAGACCACATTTGGACAAATGTAAACATTAAAGATCTTCACAAAATAAAATCAATTGTTTGGAAAACTAACATAACTGATCATCACTCATGCTTACTTCTGTATAATAATAATATTAAACATAAAAAACATAATTTAATAACCAAAAAATCAACAATAGATATGACTATTCTCTCTGAAAAATTAAAAAAGGAGGATTGGAATAATGTTTTAAACAGTGATGATACTGAAATTTGTTCAACTAACTTCGAAAATATTATGTCACAACACATTAAAAATTCGACAACTGAGATAACAACACACATAAAATCAAAATTAAGATATTTAAAGCCTTGGATTACCAAAGGACTTATTATATTTATCAGAAATAAAGAAAAACTTTACAAAATAACTTTAAAAAATCCCCAAGATGAAAAAGCATATATTTTCTATAAAAAATATAAAAATAAATTAACATCTTATATTAAAAAAAGTAAAGAAGACTATTTTAAAAATAAAATATTATCTTCAGAAAATAACCATAAACAAATGTGGAAAACTGTTAATTTCGCCATAGAAAATACAAAAAAAACACAACACATTAAGTACATTGAACATGATAAAAAAATTATAGATGCCAATATACAGCCTAAACAATGTGCAAACATATTTAATTCGTTCTTTGCAAATGTTGGGAAAAATCTTGCGAAAAATATTCATAAGCCTTCAAACCAAGAAAACCATAAAAATAAAAATATACAGAAACGTAATATACTTTCAATGTTTGAAACAACAACAGAATGTGAAATTTCGAAAATAATAGAAAATATGAAAGGAGGTTCGTCTCCCGGTTTTGATTCTATTACAACACACATGTTAAAAACTATGAAACCTCACTTAATAAAACCTATCACTCATTTAATAAACTTAAGTTTAACAACTGGAATTTTTCCAATGAACTACAAAACCACAATAATCTCACCTATTTACAAATCTGGAGATCCACATCAAGCAACGAATTATCGCCCAATATGTCTAATTTCTAATATAGGAAAGATCTTTGAAAAAATAGTAAAAAAAACAATTGGTAAATTTTCTAGATAATAATAAAATATTACACAAAAACCAGTTTGGCTTTATAAAATCTCTCAGCACACAAGATGCTATTGCTAACGTAACTTCATACATTTCTGAATCATTAGATAAAAGTAAAAAATGTGCGGGTATATTTATTGACCTTAGAAAGGCATTCGATAGCATATCCCATGAGATGCTATTAAAAAAATTGAATAATATCGGCATAAAAGGCAACGCGATTAAATGGATCACCGACTACTTAAAAAACCGTCCTCAAGTAGTAAAAATCAATCGTGTTAATAGTGATCAAGAGATTACAAGCTTTGGAATCCCCCAAGGTACAGTGCTTGGACCAATTCTATTTACTATATATGTAAACGATATTTTTTTTCAACCTTTACATGGTCAAATTACGTCATACGCTGATGATACAGTATTAATAATAAGTGATAAGACTTGGGAAAAAGTAGAGTTAAAGGCCACAGAAGACATCAACACGCTCAAGAATTTTTTCGACATTAATTTACTGTCACTTAATAATGAAAAGACATTTGTAATTCCATTTGCAATCCATACAAATGATACTCCTAAAAATTTTAACATTGTCATACATAATAATACTAAAATTCACAGCCAAAACTATTGCAAATCAAACTGTACAGTACTAAAAACAACAAATAAAATTAAATATCTAGGAGTAATTATTGATAAAAATCTGAAATGGAAGGAACAAATATGTCAAGTAGTAAACAAAATTAGAAAATTAATATATATATTTTTAAGAATTAGAAACTTTCTGTCGATAAAAAATCTATATATAATTTACTATGCCTTAGTTCAATCCACTTTACAATACGCTATTATTAGTTGGGGATCCGCGTATAAATGTAACCTTCTTCCAATTGAAATTATACAAAGAACAATTATTAAAATTATATTAAAAAAAACCCTTTGACTACCCAACAGAACGCATGTTTGAAGAATTTCAAGTACCTACATTTAAAGACCTATATATTAAAAACTCACTAATCCACATTATAAAAGAAAAAGATAAATATCAATTTTTAAATGAAAACAGAACGCGACTTAGACATGTTTTTCTATGCCCAAAACTAAATACGTCTTTTGCACAACATCATTATACTTACCAGGGAAGAACCTTTTTCAATCGTCTACCAGAAGAAATCAGAAGCATTAATGATAAAACCCAAATACTGCTCTCTGTCAAGAGACACTTTAAAAATATTCTGAAAAAAAAACTACTGTCACTTAATTAATCTCACAAATATCCTTAGTTTTCCATAACTTTCTTTCTTTTTTTAAATTTATTATATTAATATATTATCCTTCACTACTATAAAAAAAAATACTACAGCAAACATACATTTATATACAATGAATTATTTAAGTACTAACAGAATGTACACTCCCCTTCCATACACAAGCAAATGCTTTCAATGGAAGAGTAGTAAAAAGACCCAAGATGTAAAATGAATTATGTACCATATATATTATTAAAAATAATAAATAATTATTAAAAAAAAAAAAAAAAAAATATATATATATATATACATTTTCTCTTATTATTTCCTTGTTTTTAACATTTCTTTGTTTGTTTATTGCTTTTTAACCTTCTTTATCTTTATTGCACGATGTGAACATTGGTTATTGGGTTGTAACCTAATTCTTCTACTTATTTTTTCTCTCTCTCTATGCATGTTATGTTATAAACCTGTTAATGTTCCTAATAAAATAAAATAACATTTTTTTAAGTTCACAACATATCTACAAGAAAACAACAAATATACCCAATCGCTCTTTAAATATGCTAAATAAAAATGTCATTCAGGTATCTCTTGAACACAGGCAAACTTATATTAAATATGTCAATATTTGAGGTGAATTTGTTTCTAAGTGTGTGAAAGCAAGAAATAGGTGCATGTATGTGATAATTGGTAAAAGAATTATTGTTGCAGAATAATATATTTTGCCTAGTTGCTCGAGTAGGTACTCTGAAATCTATGAATTGCAGGAGTTCACAACAGTCTAATTTGGAGTTAATTATCTTAAATAAAAAAGTTAGGTCATTTATTTTTCTTCTGTTTTCTAGGGAATGCATTTTAAGTGTATTTAGTAAGAATTTATAGTTTATGTGTTGAATAGGTATGTGTAATTTGAAGTTAATAAATCGTAAACTTTGAATATTGATGGATAAATTATATCGAGAATAAGGGATTCAAAATTTTTTGGAAGTGTTGATTGTATACATATAGGACGGCAGTTTTTTATGTCTGTGTCATCACTTTTTTTGAAAATAGGGGTAATAAAACTAGATTTCCAACGGGTTGGAAAATGTCCAGAATAAAGGAAGTGGTTGAATAGTGCGGCGAGTAGACCTGATATTGCATGTGCGCATTGTTTGAGAAATATTGGCGGTATGTTATCTGGGCCCGCAGATTTGTTAGAGTCGAGGGAAAGGATTTTGTTAAGACATGATTCCCGTGTAATGCGGTAGTTCTGTAACTGTATTGTATTTTGATATACATACGATGGTACGTTGTTATCTGATATTTCGTTTTCGTATACTCTTTGGAAATGATCAGCGAACAGATTTACATTATTAATGGTGCTATTTGCTATTTTACTATCGTAATGCAATGTGGGATGGTAGTCGGTACTTTCATTGTTTATTTTTTTAACAAATTTTCACAGGTTTTTTGATCCTAGGGCTTTTTTTTCAATGGAGGTGATGGGATAGCACAGTTTGGATAGTGATTTGCATTTTTTTCTCGTTTCTGAAAAGTTTAAGTAGTCATCGGTTTAGTGAGTAAGTTAAAAAAATTTATGTAACTGTTTTTTTGTTGTTTGAGTAATAGTAAAAGATCTTTGGAGAACCAAATTAGATATGTTCAGTGTTTTGGTATATACGAGGGGACTTTATAGTCAAAAAGGTCCAATCTGTATTAGTGAGTTGATGGTTATTAGAATCGTAATCGGCGTTTTTGAAGTTGAGCGTTGTTTTTTTCAATGGGGGTTTGTTTGTGTACATATTTACTACAATGTGTAAGGGAGGATGATAATTATCTACTGGTACTCGTTTGACATTTCAACACATAGTTTAGAGCAGTTTGAAAGGGCTAGATCTAGAAGGCGATCACATTCATTGTATACAAAATATATTGGTGTTGATTTAAATAGTTGATCATATCTATCACTTCACGTGCTGGGTCATTAGAAGATTCATTAGTAATGTAGCCACTGTCACTGGAGTTCCATTTCAAATTGGAAAGATTATAATTGCCGATTATAATAATTATTTTCGACATAGGATTTTTTGACATAAGGAATTTAATGTCTTCACAATGTTTCTTGTAAGTTTGAATGTCGGAGTTTGGCGTTATGTTTATAGTTCCAATGATGATTTTTTTTCCATGGGGGTAACAATTTGTAAAAATAATTGTTCTAGTGAAGTATTTTGCGTGTTTAGTTTTTTCGCTGATAAATTTTCCTTTATTGCTATCAGAACTCCACCTTATCTGGATTTAGAACTAGATTTTGAATTTCTGTCACGTCGAATTATCTTATGGTTTGTAAAACCAAGTTCTGGAGATTTTATTTCTGGAACAAGCCATGTTTCGGTAAGTGTGACGGACGTAGTTGGCCACATTATTTTATTTCATAACAAAATGTTTTACATTTATAAAATGTGCCTACCCCACGCCACTGGCAAAATCACCACTCCCCGCCACTGGTCATTTTGTTTCAATTTTCGGCCCAGGCGGCCTGAAAACTTTGACCCCGAACGGCATTGATAACGCATCGCGCGTCTACCATTGCCGAGCGGATCGATGTTACATTTTTTCTATGTAAAATTTACTAGGAAAAATCAATTTTTAAATGTTGCAAATGTCTGTATTTTACTTGTACATCCCCTTGGCGGTAGTTAAATAAACACTATTTGCTATGTATTACCGCTGAGGAGATACTAAAAAAGCTGTTTTTCACATATATGTATAACCATTTTTGAACAATATTTTTTACCTTTTTTGCGTGTACAAAAATCCAGGAACCTCGTAGCATAGTGAAACTTATCTCTTTCTGAGCTATGTTACGGGGGACCTGGGATAAATGCTAACTTAACAATATTTTACAAATTTGATCGCTTTAAGATCATTTTTACACATTTATTTACAAATATTTCTTATTTTTTATCGTATCTTGACAAACAAAAAATCTAGTTGTCAAGATACACATTCTTATAACTACTATGCATTTAAACAATGTAATTGTTATTCATGTAAGCCTTCAAAATCTTTTCTAACTCGCAAATTCAAGCGACTACCTTCGACCATGCTGCCGGCAAAATGAATATGCAACATTTTGCCGGGGCATATAAACACATTACTGGCGCGGATAGAATCCCCCACCACTTTTCTACTCATCGCCCAATGTCGGGTGCGAGTCATGCTTATTGCATATAAGCAGCCACATAATAAAATAAAATTAGTTCATCTTTTCCACCGAAACCAAGCGTTTTATTATCTACAAGTGACTCCTGCCCAACATCTGCATCACCTCGCCAAGTCTTCTGCTCCAAACCTTCTGGTGTTACCTCTTCAAGACCAGCCGGCCCTCCTCTGGAAAACCACCAACGCCAGAAGCGAGCAGAGACGACAGCACACCCAGTGCCCAACATTCACCAAGCCTGGGTGCGGGAGGCAGATTTCATCATCAAATATTTCTACTATCATCATCATCGACCGTAAAGGAGCATTCTCATCGGTTGAAGACACGGTTTGGACCCGGCGCCTAAATCTATAGTCTTGTGCGGACTCCCGTCCAGTACAGTAAGGATAAATATATCGTGTCCATGTATCCACCTTATCTGGATTTAGAACTACATTTTGAATTTCTGTCACGTCGAAATATCTAATGGTTTGTAAAACCAAGTTCTGGAGATTTTATTTCTGGGACAAGCCATGTTTCGGTAAGGATAAATATATCGTGTCCATGTAAAGATACTGTTGTTTTTAGTTCGTGTAGTTTTGTACGAAGTCCTCGAGTATTTTGTAATAGTCCTGGTTGGATAACAGTAAGACCACGTCTCTCCAATAGAAGGGAATGTTGAGAAGCACAAGTATTAGGGACAAATTAAGAAAAAAAATATAGAAAGAGGCTAAATAAAACATGGAATAAAAAAAAATTTTTAGAAAGTCAACTATTAATTACATCGTCTTTGTTTTATTCGCTGAAAAATACAATAATTAATAACTCCGAGACGATAAGAATATTGTTTATAAAGCACAACTGGTAAGACGACCAAAATGGAAACAGGTCGACAATACGCGTGCGAGCCTTTTATACCTTCCTTTGGGTCGTAAATTCTTCAGAGACATACGTTCACTATTATTCCATAGTCTCTGACCTACGATCATAACGTTAATTTAATCTCGCTGGTATTGAAATATTTAAAAGTACCTACTACGGCAGTTAGGCCAACTCCATATCATCAATAAATAATTCCGTTAACGATACGAAACAAAATTAATGCTCTCTTTATAATCTTATTGATTTACATATTTTTAGAAAATTTAATCTAAAATATAGTTTTTTTTTCTAAAATAAAAAGTTGAAAAAAGCTTTTTTTTTAGATATGTCAAACTAATCAAATATGCTGACAAGACTTGCAGACCTCTTTATATAATGTGATATAAAAAATACAAGAATACGTTACGAAGGTCGCAATAAAGAGTTTTTAATAAACCTTACCTAACTATAATAAATCAAAATCAGCAAATGAAAAATCTTAATAAGAAGGTAGTCAAAGTATCATTATTTTTAGCTTTAGTTTTTTTCAGAAGCAATTAAGTTGAATTAATAGATACGTTAGAAAATAAAGTCAACCTATTTATTAGTGAAAGTTAAACATTTGAGCTTATCTCAGCATACAAACTTCAAGGACAATTTTTTTTTCTCAAGCTATAACTTTTCAAATTTAGCAGTGTGAAAATAGAATGGTATTGCACATTTGAGCGTTTTAATAGATGCATCAATTTACAGACTCTGTATAACAAATTATTATAAGCAATAATTTTCGCCTGAAATATCCATGCAAATTAAAAAAATATATCTCCCGACTAAAAATAAATGCCGCCAACGGGAATTGAACCCGCACTTTCTAATGTCTCGTCAGGTTCTCTGGACCACTGAGCTACGTCGGCATATTCTTAACATGGCAAATAATTCAATATGTTTTACTTGTACTTCAATTAACAATTTCTGCTTATTCTGTTTTTTCACCTGTAAACAACGAACTTTATTTTTATCGACGCTATCTTGTGGGAAATTCAGCACTAACAAAGCCTTTCCTACATTTTAGATATTTTAGATTTATATGGATATTTCAGGCGAGTAATTACTGCTTATGATAATTTGTAATTCTTTGTGCTATGCATAAAATATATCGTCTTACAAACATTAGTTTATCGTTAAAAATAATAATACCCTCTATTATTTATAAGTGTCCTACTGTGATCAGAGAGCACCTTACTTTGACACATAATTAATGTGTATTGACTTTGAAATGGTCAGACCCTTTTTTCAATTACGGTTTCCTTCACGCCAGTAGGAGCTTGTTTATTACTTATTGACCCACTAAAGTCATTCATTAATGTAATCACCTGTTTTAAAAGCCCGACAAGGGTCATACCAATAATAAGTTTCTACGCGTCTTTTCACCCTCTCAACATCCTGCGAATTGAGGTAAATAATACGATTTCCTCTGTTTTTATCAGCGAGAAGAAATTACAGAAGGAAAATCCTATTCACTTTTGAATCTTTCGTCATTTACGAAACCTCCAGAAATGCTGAAAATTTTTCTAAAAAAAAATATAAATCTAATCTCTATAAATCTTTAAAACTTTTGAAAATCTTATAAAGGGTGGATTTATGCTCTATACGCATCACGGCTTGGCCTATTTCAGCAAATTTCTCGCCATATATTTCCCATTGGTAGTGCTGATACGCTGAAATAGACACGAGAATATAGCGCGCTTATTGCGTGGACTGTCACAGGCTTAAAACTTTATTGTGTTGTGTTAGGTAAATTTAAAATATTTTTTATATCACAATTTAAATATGTTCATGACGAAACACTGTTTTTCAATTTTTGAAGTGATTATTAATCAAGGAAGAAGAAGGTGTAAGTAAATTCAAAAGACACAAAAAACAAAAACAAAAGTTATGGTATTTGTTGGTATATTGTATATTTAAAATGGCAATAATGAAGTAATACATTTAGAAATGAGATCGATAAAGATGACGGAAAATAAGTAGGTCCCAAAAACTCAATGGTAAGTGTTCTCTCGGTATGACAGAGGTCCTAGGTTATTATCCCCAATTGCGATTTTTACCTATGTATTTTGTGCGTCTTTTCCGTTTCGATAATTTGGGAGGCGGGTACGGGTACCGCCACCCCGGAAATCTTTTATTGGATAATCAACACCTTTGCCATTCATCATTCCAAGTGGTTTGGTGACTTAACAGAAGTGCACGGGATAATGGGGTGAGGTCTGTCTAGGCCTTGATGACGTATGTGTCTGCCTACCTACTGCGTGGCAGGCCCGATGGAGAGACACTGGTTGAGGGAGACCTTTCGACTTCTCCAACATGAATAATAAATGGATTCATACTGACCCCCAGATTCCTACCGACCCCTCATACCCTGTTTACTTCAAATATCTTCCTCGCTTTTAAATTATTTTCTTTGGGACTCCTATGTAGAGCTAATGCAAAAAAAATTTCATTTCAAATCAATGTTATTTTTTTCAATTATTATATATTACATAAATGTATAGACTATTTAGTTGTTCCACTAAATTTAACTATGTCAAATCTCTTAATATTGTGGATTTGTTACTTTCCACAAATTAGTTTCAGCAATATATTAAATAAATAATACCAACATTTATTTGATTTGCGTCTTCCAAACAAAGCCTTCAACACTGATATCGAGTTTTTTGTTTGTTTTCTTTGGTGCGAGAGAGCCTCAGGACAAATTAATGGTTCCCTCAGCCTAAAAGCTTTCAGGTAATTTGTATATGGCACTTACTAACCGCCGACTGCTGCGAGCTGTAAGCACCTTATCCCAGCAAGAAAGAAGCCTTCCTTTCATTTAAAAGCATTACAAATCAAGTGGTTAGACAGAAATAAAGATGAAAAGGATTACAAAAATCTCAATCATGATGATTGAAGTGAATCTTCAAATTTCATAAATTTATCTCTTTTCAATATCTGATATTTTATTAATATTTCAAAAACGTACATATTTTTTTTAAATTTTAGAATTAACCGCATCTCCGGGACCCGGTGTGAGCATTTGGGTATGATTTTTTTTCATAAGTAGATTCAAATTTAAATAAAATACAATATATTTGCATCTCGTTCTAGGAGGAAGGTAAGGTAGCCGTGGTGAAATACCGCTCAGCATAATCTAATATTGAGTACATTACTTTAGATGGCATTATTGCTAGAGACTATCTAATGTAAATCTTTTTCTCCTAGGTCTGAGCAACAAGGAAGATCCCAATGTTTTCTACTTGTAATCCTTTCTCCTTTGATTTCCATATTTCCTTCTTAATTACAAATACTCCAAATTGACCTTTACCTACATTAAGGTAAAAATTACATGCAACCCGAAGGAGAGGTCACTAGGGACCACGAAAAATCGCAAAACGACCCTGTCTCTTAATATTCCTTTCTCAATTTGCATCAATACTCAGATATTATTAACTACTACATACATTCAATTTGGGAGACGACAATGGGTACCCTTGCTCGGGGAACCATTTATTGGATAACGAAAAACCCTGTCATAAGTCGCCTTTCGAAAGTGGTTTTCTATTTCTAGTTTACGCCGGGGTGCCCGGGTTCATGGGGTGAGGTTTGTCTAGTTCTTGGGAGTGGATGCGTTTGATCACCTACTGCGTGGCGGGTCAGATCGAGAGAGACTAGTTGAGGAAGACTATTTACCGCCTTACACCGTGGTGGGAGAGATGTATTCATACGTCTGTCACTCTTGGAAACATTTCCCCCAGATTCCTACCCACCCCTCATACCTTTTGCTTCCCAGAACTTTCTCTCCATCTTTTCCCTAAAAATACCCTCTACACATCATCCCCAAAGATGACATAGTGCTTGAAGAATTTCTTACCCTCAGGTCCTCCTATATGGAGCTAATGTAAAAAATATCGTTTTAACCAGATATCTCTCATCTTCGCCCAACAGTCAATCATTAAGTAACGCAAAACGATTATAGAGAGTACGAAATCGAGCGTAACTCAAGTACAACTGCACTCGTGACTTGTTTGCGAAGAGGAATTTTTTAATAGCGATTTCGGGGGGGGGGAGGTAGTACGGTATTTGATATATATAAATATATTATTTAATTTCTTATCGATCGATTACCGTCTAGCTCTTTATCTAGAATTACCAAAATTACAGTGAATGTGATGAAAAAAATAATTAAGACATCGCACCAAATTCTCGTTTGTGGGAAGTGTAGTACCCCATTTCAGAGCGGGAGCGTTAAATGAATTCCCAATATTCTTACCTGTAATAATGCTTGTTCGCCAGTTTCATGAGCAGCTCCGCTTCGCGCTCCGCCTGCGTGGCCCCGGCTCCATCCCGCCGCGGGGGCAGCTCCCCATCCTCGCCACCCACGGCCTGGTCCACCGCCTCTTCCTGCTCGCCAGCATCGCCGCCTAACGCCAGATCCTCAGCCGTGGGCTGGCACGAAGTGGGCGAGGGGCGGCGGGCGGCGCTCACGCGGTCACCGTACATCTGAGTGAAGGATTCTGGCCGGACAGGACCTGAGAACAAAACAAATATTAATGTAGAAAAAATTGAAGACTGGAAATAGTACAACGCGTATGGTCCGCCGACCGACAAGCTTTGACAAGCTGGACCGATGGTCTTCGTATGAAGCACGTGGCACTACAGTTCTTCATTCATTCACATACTTCATCTTCCAATCACTAAATTTATTTAATTTAACAAAACATAAATCAGTAACGAGTATCAACAACAATTGCCATCTGAAAATTGTCGTTACTTGATGGCACTGACTTGATCACATGGCACAAATTCCGTTCAACATGCATCCCTGTACTTTTGGCACTAATGACGTAATGACCATTCTTAAGAAAGTGATACGTATAGGTGTAACATGACGCCACTATATTTGACTTTTACCAATATTAGATTATTGAAGTGAAACTTCTTTAGGCGCGTAATGAATTTTCTGGGACGGAGTAAAACCGAGTCAGGATCGACACGAAAATGCGGGTACCCCCACCACCGCTCACCGTTCACTGTCCCTCTCTCACCATATGCGCTTGTTGAGGTGGGGGAGCCGCTCACGAACGTTCTCTCCCGACACGGGACAACAATCGATGCAGTTTTTGCACGATTCATTTAGGATTTAAGTGCTCATGTATATATCTCGCACTTTAGTTACCATAACCCAATTATCACGACATTAGGAAATGATATTCATGAAATTGACAATGAAAATGGCACATGATTGGTAAATTGTCATTGTAATTTCTTTGTAATTTTTAATTGTAATATTGTTATTTATGTAATATTGTATACTTGTGAATAAATTGAAAATTTTTGGAACTATACATTAATCGAACGTCATTCATCTATAAGAAAATATTAGAAAAAGCAAATCCATGCTTCGTCGTTGAATTATTTAACCTCTAATTTTCAAACTAACCTAAGAGAGAAAATAGAGATGATGAAATGAAAATAGAGAGAGAGGAATACTAGAAGTTTCACTTCTGTCTTGCGTAGGCTTGACACACCCACTTTCTTACAACAGTGTTGAAAAAAATTTAAAACATCAGTCGATTAGTGGAGTTTAATCCTGGTAATTGGATACTCTAACTTTGGTGTTTTGTTGTCGTAAGTAGCGTTGGTGCAACATCAAGTTATGCGTTTGAGAGTGTTTTTGTCCAATCTAAAGATAAACGGCCACTTTGAACAACAGCCGTTAGATGGTTTGGACACTTAGAGCGAATGGACGGAAAAATATCAAAATATTGTACCAGGGGCAAGAGGATGGAAGACGACGTCGGAGATGTCCCTGTGATCAAGGGAATCTGAAAATCTCAGATAACATTCTATAAATACGATCTTGTAAATTGTAATCGTGGTATGTGGTTAATGAAGGAGTGGGTGTAAAGACAGAGCAGTGTAATATTACATCCTCTCTTCGTTATATGACGTAGTGGTTAATATAGGTTCAATGCTTTTTCTGTTTGCCTACATTGTTATCTGTCTGTATAAACCTCATATATAAGTATACCATTCGAGTCGTACGAACATAGAAGCTATTCGTATTCGATTGTTATATGGGTTTCCTTAGGTTTCCATCTGAAATATACTTAACCCGTAGTTGAAAAAAATATTTAAATACGGTAATTTCGAAAATAAAAAGTCTCTCTAAAAGCAAAGTGTTGCGTAATTAATTTGTCATTTATAGTATGTATGTTTTGAATATTTCGGTCAGAGCATTAACGTACAACTAGATACATTATTTTTATTAACCACCATTGAACTTTGACCACATTTCAGATGATGTGAGAAATTAAAGCTACTTACATATATACAGCGTGTCCTTAATGTAAAAAAGTTATCCAATGGAGAACTGACGAACCATAATGACCACATATATTTATGTCAGTGATTGGACTATTTTACAGTGAAGTTTCGTTTTTTTGCTGACTTTGTAATTTGCCGGTAGCGAGCCCAGGCCTGTACCTAGTCGACCTTATCATTATGCTTACATCATCCCTAAAGTTTTTTCAGATCTCCTCGTTTGCAATAAGATTGATTATACATTGTCGAATCGCTGCCGTATCTTTAGTATCCAAATATGATTCTACAGGCGTCATTATATTGAATTTGGAGTCGTTTCATCGAGCAAGTTTGGTAGTGACACCATGTCTCACATGTATACAGGCCAATACAGAATGCGTTGAAGAGTATTTTTTAACGGTATTGCTGCATTTGCAAAATCTGCGGGCAATCATATTATACACTATGCTTAGGCTTCTCCTTTGTCGTTCGATATCGCCATTGTCCGATAGGTCTTGATTAATAATGTGCCTATTATTTATTCTTGCCTCGTTAAGGTATACGGGGAGCATCTTACTCGTATCTGGATTTTTTCCGTGGTGGAACGCAATCAATTTCGTCTTCTTCGGGTTATGCATCATATTATGCTATTTTCCATATTCTTCACAAATGTTTAAAAGTAATCTTAATCCCTTGATCGACGGAGCCAGGAGGATCATGTCGTCAGCGTAGCTTATATGGTTTATACATACATTTTTCACGATAGCCCGCCCTGATGTCCAGGCGAGTTGACAACTCGTCCATGTATACATTAAATATGATGGGGGACATACGCCCTCCTTGCCTTACTCCTGACCACAAATATATCGGCTGGGAGTGCGTGCTTGCCCACCGTACAATATTTTCCTGCTGGGAGTGCCATCGGGATAGTGTGTTTATATATATGGTAGGTATATTCCTAGCTTTCAATTTATCCCATGACGTTTTATGACAGACCCTGTCGAAGGCTTTACTTAGGTCTAAGAATCACCCGTATTCGGTAGTTTTTTGTTTCTTGTAAAATTCTATTATTTGATTTGCAGTGTATATTGCCGTATTAGTGGATAATCTACATTTAAAGCCTATCTGGTTGTCTTTAGACATTAATTTATCATGTATATCATTTAATATTAACCTTTCAAATAATCTTGCAGTTATAGTTGTTAAGGATATTGGCCGGTAATTGCTGTAGTTATTCATGTCAGGCTGTCCCGATTTCAGGATAGGAGTTGTTTTCGTCATTACGCTCGGTAAATAGTTGTGTTTAAGTATTGCGTTGAACAGTATATTTAGTAGTTTGGGTATGTACCTACCTCCGTATTTTATATGTTCAATACTTAGATTATCATGCCCCGGAGATTTACCAGCCTTAGTGCCTGTTATGGATTTCATTATATTACTTTCAGAGAGGTGAACGTTTTGTCCATTATATTCCATAATATCAGGGACAGACGGTACTTCATTTCCGAAAATATCTGCAAAGGTTTTTCTAAAAGAATTAGAAGTTTCCTCCTCGTTTGTGGATCCATCAATTTGGCTGGCGATTCGAGTTTTTGGTTTGATCAGGTTATTACTTTTCTTCCAGAATTGGGAGAACTACTTTTTTTCAAGTGATTTTACAATATCATCCATCTTTGTTTGTTCAGAATAGCTTTGGCAGTGTTTAAGAGCTATTTTGAATTCCTTCCTTTTTTTCTTTTGTCCGCAATGGGACCATGCAATGGTCTCCCATTTTTAATCTACTCCATCAACGCCAATCTGGAATTTTTTATTGTTCTTTAACTTGTTGATTCCACCCAGCAATGTCACAATGTGTTTTTGGTTTGCTTTGATCGTTCTCCCGATAAAATACAATATTGGCAGCCTTACTGAGGGCTTCAACGATGTCTGTGTATATATTGTCCATGTTGTGTATATGGTCGCATTTGTCACATATATAATCCGAATTACAAATGGATTCGGAGTGTCTTTGATAGATTACACTAAGTAATGCTTCTGCTACAGACGTATATTCACTGATTTTCTTATTATTATTCCTTCTCTGTATTATTTTATTAGGCTATTGCGGAATATTAAAAATGGTTGCCGGTAATTTTTCTTTATTAATAGTGATCGGACAAGTGGGTATCATTGTTTATTTTCAGACTATCTATTTTTTTGATTATTAGTGCATATACAGTGATCCAGCCAGAAAGTGGTATTGTGTGCATCGTTTATATATGTATATATATAAACGATGACACACATATATATATATATATATATATACCAACTGACACATATATATATATATGTGTCAGTCGTTATACTTTCAATATCGATGAAACTGTATTTATTTTCGGTGTAGAAATGAGAGAGTTCTTTCCCGAATATGGAGGATAGGTGTTCATTATCTTGAATGATCGCATGTATTTTGGAAAGGTAGTTGGTGAAGTCGGTAAGGTGGTCCGCGTGACACACCCGCATGTTATCTACTTATATACGGTTATCTGAATACCAGCGATGCGGTCATCTCCACACGGTATTATTGAAGCTTGCAGATCGTTCCTCCAAAGTACTGCGACTCCTCCGTAGGGTCGGCCCCGTAGCGGTCCGTTTGATAAATCTTCAGCAGAGGTACCCCATCCCTGGAAGTTCGGATGAAGTTTGGATAGATTCGCTGTTTCGTTTTGTAATAACCACGTTTCTTGCAAAAGTATTCCATCGTAGAAATCAAAAAATAAAACGAAGTTGACGTTTCGTCTAAAACTTTTGCAGTTAATCGAAATTATCTCAATTTCGTTCTTTTCGATTGTATTTTTTTTCAAAAAAATTACGGAAAACAGTACCAGTCGGCCAAAATTCCAAAATTCTTTGTTCATGTACGTTTTGAAATCCGTACTCGCTATAGTATACTTGAAAGATCTAAACTGCGTGGGATTTCGTTGCATTATTTTTTCCACTTGGATATTACATCCTTTTATTTTGCTATTGATAAAGTTTCAAATATTGTCTTCAGTTACACAGTTAAAGTTGCGTTGTTTTTAACTCAGCTATTTTGAGGGAGTTCTCCATTGCTGTCCCAGTTGCAATAATATTTCTCGAACTCCTTAGTTTTCTTGTAACGGTTTTATAACCATCCGTACTAAAATTAGTTGTCTCTGGTTTAAATGTATTTTTGTGAGATTGTGTGAGTAGAATTTTAGCTGATTCATCCATACCCGGTTGATTTACCTGTGATGTCTGCAGTACGACTTGTTGCTGTTATGTGAGAGAGCTAGACGCTGCTACTTTATTCCATAATTGAGGAGAGTGCATGACAGGTGGGGCAGCTAATGCAAGGGGCGCATTTTTGTCCAAATTTAATTCATTAGTTGGCGACCGTGAGCATGAGCGGTTCTTATCTACCGCTATCGGAATAGAGACCTTCAATTTTTTCAAGGACGGCGATGTGTTTACGTCTTGATTTGGAATACGGTCATTATTTTATTTTTTCATATATACGGCATAACGTTGCCATCAACAAAAGTAGGAATAGTGAAAGTACAAAAACTCAAACAAAAGTATTAAGTAACAAGCATAAAATGTAAAAGTACAACAACTCAAAGAAAAGTATAAAGTAACAAGTATAAAATGTTAAAATATCAAAAAGTATAAAATGTACAAAAAATATTATTTATTTAAAAAGGTTTTAAAAAGTGAGTACTGCTAAGTATGAGCAATGAAGAAGAACAAGAAGGTTATGATATTTTTGTTATTTGTTTTTGGGGTGTTATGCCGTGTTGCGCTAACTCCTTCTTTAGCCAACGTTTCGGACAGCATTGCAGTGTCCATCATCAGGGCAGATGTGTTATTTGAGGTTGTGTTAAAATGTGAGCTTAAGTATGAGGTTGTGATACCGTGTTGCCAGCTCCAACCCTCTGAGCTAACATTAACGTATCATTTTTTTAATTTTTTTATTTAAAGTGGTTTTTCTTCGTTTAGCTCTGGTGTAGCCGTCAATTACCGGATACCAAGAACTATTGAGCTTAGCTCCATCGTCTCTATTAATGTTTACGGGATTTTTATGAATTTCAATGGCTTCCGTAATCAGCCGTGCTCTATAAGTTTTGGGTCTCCCCAGGATTTCAGGAACAAATCCAAAGTAATGCCCGGTGTCAATCAAATGCTCGGCAATTGCCGATTTGTCAGGGTGGCCGAGTTTACAAGCTCTGAAGTGTTCTGAAATCCTTTTGGAGATAGTCCGCTCTGTTTGGCCTATATAGACTTTGTCACATCCGGAACAGCTGAGTTTATACACCCCATCTGTTTCCAGAGGAAACTTAGTCTTTGCAGACCTCAGTAAGTCCTGTATCTTTGTTGTTGTTCCGAAGACAGTCTTGATATTTTCCTTTCTCAATAGCCTGGCAATTCTGTCTGTCACATTGTGTACATAAGGCAGGAAGGCAGATGATGGACACTGCAATGCTGTCCGAAACGTTGGCTAAAGAAGGAGTTAGCGCAACACGGCATAACACCCCAAAAACAAATAACAAAAATACTTTTGGCCGTGAAAATCTTAAATCATATTTAAGGTTATGATAATTTATTTTCAGTTCATTCCTTAGGAGAACCATTTCAGAGCGCAACACTTCCAGATCGCTTCGTTTGGACATTTGTGACTGAATTGTGGTTAGTTCACACTTTAATGCCATGATATTTGTTGGGAGAGAAGTGACTTCTACTTGATCGAAATTGATAGGCGGAAGTTTGTGTAGATTCTGAGCCATAAAGGTTGGTATAGCTTCATTCTCTGTTTCCTTCAGTATTTTAATAATATTATATAAATTCTTACATTTCCTACCTTCACCTTTCCTCATAATCCTGCGTTCAACTGTTTCATTACACAGAATGTCTTTCGCAGCCTCCACTTTGTCTTCTGAGAAATTATTGGAGCATATTTGGATAGCGGTTAGTTCATCTAAGACATCGATTTTGTTTTGAAAAAACGTTAGAAGTTCATTAATAATTAATTTATCACTTTTTTTCGTAATATTCATATTGTTTTCGTAATTGGCGGCAGCGTATGCAATTCGATCCTGCGCACTAGCAGTATCGATCCTGCGCACGAGCAGACCTTTACAGAAAAAATCGCAAATGTTTATCCAATAGACTAGCTAGGTTACAAACCAATTCTTCAGAACTTTGTGATTATTCAAAAAGATATCTGTCAAAATTTGGGAAAAAATAGTTGTGAGATGATGGTGTTAATTCTGAATTTAAAATATGAGATCGACAAAAATGTCGTTAAATAATTAGCTCACAATAGTCACGTGGATAAATAGGTCGTCCCGGTAAGACAGAGATTCTGGGTTTGATTCCCAGTTGAGACCGTTGTCTTATTTTTTCTGTGTCTTATTCAGGAGTTCTGTATCATGTTGTATAGATTACTGCTCTTCCATTTTCATGCACCACTGGCAAAAATCCGAGTTGCCATCAGAACTTCATCAAAGAGTCTCAATTAGCCTCGCTTCCAAATGAGAAAAAAAACAGACATAATAGATCAAAAAGGTAACGTAGATAAATATTATGCGTGGTCTTACCTGTGTAGAAGTGAGGGTCCTTCTCCCTGAAGTGATGATGCCTCGTGGACACGTCTGAAGACCCTGGTTTGTGCAATTGGGGAATCAAGTTCAACCACAGCGCCATCTTGTGACCACGATAGTGACTCTTCATTTTCGGCTTTAGACCTGTCAAAACACCAGATTCAAAATAATCTTGGAAATTTCAGGAGAATCGAAGACGAAGCTCTCAGTGAAATCACTAATGTCGATTAATCTTTCCTAAGAAAGGTTTTACTTTACGAATAACAAATAATATAATCATCAATTTTAATTCTAGTTTTTCCTACAGTTTCGCTTGAGTACAAATATATTGAAATTATAATTTACGTTACAAAAAACAACTTTGTTATTTAGAAAAAATAAATAAATTAATTAATTAATGTATAATTATTTTTTTTTGGTTTGAGTAAGGATCGAACCTTCCTCCCCAGGGACTGCTGTGCACTACACAGAAACTGGAGTCGAAAACTTGGTCTTATCGATATACGAAATGTTGGTCTTATCAAATTCCAGTTTGATAAGACCAACATTTAATGCGTATATTAACTGTTGTAATGTCATCAAATTTTAGACGAATGCGTACGTGTCCGCGTGTGTGTACGTAATTGACACCAATATTTAAAAGAATGTCTTTCTGCTGAGTTTCAGCTAGAACTGATCTCGGGAAGTGGGTTCATCTCTGCCTCCAAAATTTGAATTCTTTCAATACCGAAAACAAAAGTTGAATTCAAATGGATGTATTTAAAAATACGGTTTTATGACAGCGATTATTTTTTGAAAGTTTTCCTTGATGACAGTTATTAAAAAAAAAATCACAAAATAAATATATTAAAAAAAACATATTACTCTTAAATCAAAGATTTCTAGACAGTGCTTATTACCTTTATTTGTGGTGATATATGATATATTTTTGACTTATATACTCCTCTTGAATTCTATTTTAGTATAAAAAATTATCCCACCTCAAAATATTCTTCACAGATTGGGTGAATGAACAATCTACAGGTTCTTCATATCAAATTCTTGAAAACGCAATATCTACAACTTTTGCAAAAAAGAGAGAAAACTCGCATGACTTGGTCGTGTCATTAGGATCGAATAATTGTTCAATATCTTCATAGTCTTGTTAAAATTTTGCCACAAAATGATATGGTATTGTTCGTAAGACACGTTTAGGGTACGTTCTACATTCAGTCAAAGGTAATAAAATACATGAAGAAAACCAACATTAAACATAAAACGAAGTTATCGGAAATAAAATTTATGGTCCGAAATGCTTCCATTTGCAAATCAAATACCTAATTATTTCCTAACTCCAAGAGTATTAAATTCTACCATTTCAACAACTCAAACAATACGCTATGTTTCCTCGGATATGAGATTTAACAATGTGCTGCAATACACGCAGAACAGTGGTGCATTTATTCGTTAATACTCAATAAATTTTTTGCTTGAATTCTGCAACTGAAGCCATTCGACATAATCCTAACAGACTTTCACAAATAGGTACGAGAATTAGTCCCAAAAATGAATGTTTCCCATCTCTTTCGGCAGTTAATAAAATACGCTGCTAGTAGATTAAATAGATTATTTGCTAATTCTGCAGCTGCAGCATTTGACATAATCCTAACTGGCTTTCACAAATAGGTACGAGGATTAGTCACAAAAATTAACGTTTTCCATTTCTATCGGCAGTTAATAAAATACACTGCTAATAGAGTTAACAGATTATTTATATCCTTGCAAAAAGGTTGAATTATTTTTATATCCGATAAGATTTCATCAAATCTTTTAAAAATCATTAAAGTATACATAGCCATACCGATTGCGTTCATTGCGAATCTAAGCTTTAATTCAGGGAAATTCCCTAACCATTTAAAACAGTCAATCGTCATTTTACTGCATAAAAGTGGGGACAAATCACTGATACATAATTACCGGCCTGTTTCCTTGCTCAACTCTGTCTCTAAAATTATGGAGAAAATTGTAAAGAACCGTCTCATCCTTTATCTCGAAAATAACAACATCCTTTCTAGTAGACAATTCGGCTTTCGCAAAGGTTTAAGCACTGAAAACGCCATCGCTAATTTGACAAAAATCATCTCTAATAATCTAGATAAAGGTAGTAAATGCATTGCACTTTTTTTAGATCTAGCTAAAGCGTTCGACACTATCTCGCACAAAATTCTGCTGAATAAACTACAGCGAATTGGGATACAGGGTCAAATTTTCAAGTGGTTTGTTAGTTACCTAGAAAACAGGAGCCAAAGAGTGGATATTAACTGTACTCTAAGTGATCCAGCCAATATTAAATATGGCGTACCGCAAGGAAGTACACTAGGTCCCATATTGTTTAATGTTTATATAAATGACTTATGTAATACTTCATTTGCAGACCACATTATTACATTTGCTGACGATACAGTACTTTTATTCGAAGGCAAAACCTGGAATGAGTCTTGCATTAAAGCTGAATTTGGCATAAACAAAGTTAAACAGTGGCTAGATAGTAATCTCCTCACTCTAAACTCGGATAAAACGAAATTCATCTGCTTCAGTTCAACTCAAGCGGGTCAACCATAAGAAATTATTAACATTAGAATACACCATTGTTACGACACTATTACATGTAAATGCAATACCTTAGAATGTGTGGACAATATAAGATACCTAGGAATTATCATTGATAAATTTCTGAGATGGGACAAACACATAGCCTTTACTTCCACAAAGGTCAGGAAACTTACACATCTGTTTATAGCAATTAGAAATATTCTATGTCTAAATGATTTGAAACGAATTTACTTTGCAATGTGCAATTCCATACTAGACTATGCTTCCTTAGGTTGGGGAGGTTGTGCTAAAACCATACTCGATCCCTTAGCTAAATCCCAGAAATCGCTTATAAGAGTCATACTGAAAAAACCTTTCAGGTACCCCAGCGATTCATTGTTTGCAGAGTTTCGTGTTCTTGATGTAAGACAATTATACATGAGGAAAATCATTTAACATACTCAAAAACAGAGGCACTACTTAGCTTCCGTAAACCACTGTCATAATACAAGACATGCAAAAAAAACCCAACAGTTCCGCCCACCACTTCCTCATCTTTAGCACAGAGACAATTCTCATACTTAGGCCCTAAACTGCTCAATCTCATACCTGATGCATGGAAGGCAAAGAGTACTAATATTCTGCGTATGCAGGTAAACAATTGGCTTCTGGTCTTGGGGAGAGTTGAATGCGAGAATATGCTAAAAAACAGTAATTAAATTGTAAATTTTGTTTTTCTTTACATTCTTCTTTACATTTTAACTTATATTGGTATTATATTAGCATTACAGGAACTGTATTTTTACATAAAGAAAGTTCGAAAATTGTTCAATTCTTCGTGATATTTTTCCTTAAATGAAAAGTTCCTTCTTTACTTTCATTTTTTATTTTTTGTTATTTTTCATTTCCTTGTTTTATATATTAATATTTCTTAAGTTTATTATATCAGCTAAACAATAGTAAAAAAAAATGAATATACATTTGTATTACTTTACCAACAGAATTTCTTCAATTCAGTTTCATTTTCAAATTCATTTTCTTGTTTTTATCTATTAATTCAGCATATGTTATGTTAATTCAGTTATTATGTCAGCTAAACAATAGTAAAATATGTCGTGATATAACTGGAAGTATTCTAGAATATGAATATACATATGTATTTTTTTTAACAACAGAATAGTCAACACTATAATGTACCATAATTTACATGTAAAAACATTATCATATTGGAATGTCCTAAAACGGGCAATCGCCTAGTTGGACATTTTAAGTTAATTAATTGTATTATGTAATATTTACAAACAAACAATAAATAAATAAAAATAAATAAATAAATTTATTAAATTCACAAATTTAATTTCCTGTAATAAGAATAATCAAACAAAAGCGTGGGTTGGAAATTCACAGACAATTTATATTATTATTCAATTTCTAATTTGTAGTATAATCAGTGTGTGTGATTAGTAAAAGGCTTCCCAAGGGTAAATATAAACCCCATTTGTTTACAAGCCTTTTCTAAAAAAAAGCAACAGTATCCTAGTGTTCACGTAGTATTTTTTTTAATCTAGTATAACTCTAGCATAGTGTAGATGGAGTGGGAAACTGCGCCTACCATCATCAGCTATCATCCAAATGAGATCCGGATTTTGCTTACTGAGGCTCCGATTATTCCAAGGCAAACAATGCTGCGAATTATTCATGGAGCCATTGAAAACTCGCGGACGCAATCCGATGATCCTATGGAGCTCAGATTTTTAATTTGAATCTTTGATCAAGAAAACTTCAAACAAATGTCATTTTAAGATAGCGAATACTTATTTCGCTGAAAACTTCGTGTACCAAATTCTTCTATCCAATTGCAAATTTTTTAAAGTTCAAAACAATTTCCATAATTAACTACGAAGTGGGGTCCATGCTAAAACTTTCATAAATGTGTATGGCGATAAATATTAACACATGTCGCAAACAAATCATTTTTAACGAAATAATTTCTAAAGTAAACCAATTAAAATGGTGCTGATTTAACTCACAACGAGCAATTTTACCACCATTAACGGGTCGTCTAGTCCAATGAAATCATCGAAGAAAGCAAACACTTTGTGGCTTGACATTATACAAAATGAAACAAACACTTAGTTTTAAACCACTTTATTTTGAGGTATATTCGTCGACCGGTTTTGATTGTACTCAATCTTCTTCGGGACAATAAAATATAATACTAAATTATAATACAGAGCAAGGAATAAGGTAAACATAAAAGAATAAATTTCGCTAAAAGAAACTATGTAGTAGAGGGAGAGAACATCAGAGACTGGTTGGCGGAGGGGGAGGGGGAGGGGTAGGGGGAAGTGTGTGATGAAAGGCTTTAAATCACAGTGAAAAAAACAGATAAACCATAGCTGCAAAAAAATATACAAATTATTTATGAAAACGGACATGCTAACGACATCTGGCGGAGAAAGAATTGATTCAGCTTGCTTGCAGTAGACACCTGTAATAGTTGGAATTAAATCAAGGTTCCGGGACGAAAGCAGAGAGGTCGTAAAATCGTCTAGCACGAGAAAGAAAACCCCCTTTCTAGGCCTAAAAATAAATATTGAATTTTGTCAACCAATAGATCTGAACAAAGAGCTATAAAATTTTGAGTAACCAATCAGTGAACGGAGGGGCGTGTGTCTACGAAAGACAAAGGAATGAACTATGGACCCGACATTAAAATAGATAATTAACGACATTTCGATTCCCACAGAAATTAGAGGTGAACGCACTTTAGGGTAAGCATCGACTTTCAAGGTGACAAACTCCTGGGAATGTTTACAATAACTGAGAAATTTAGGAGGTAGCGAACCATTGTAATCGAGTGCTTTGAAGTTTTCATGTTGGAAAAACACACACACGAAAATGCAATGAAAAAAATTATAAACGCGATAGTATAAAAAAAGGACGGGAAAGGCGAAGGAAAGTTACTGGCGGAATTTTCAACTGTAGTACAATTATTTATGATAGAAGGAGGGTGTCATGTTCGATAAAAATCGTACTAAAGAGAGGTGAGAGTTTTGGAAACGATGGAAATTAATCGTTATCAATTTAAGATGAAACGGACATATTGGTAAATCAATTTTGAATGAAAATCTCGCAAAAAAATAGACATTTTAGAAAAGTGCGGCGACCGAATGGAAGGATAATACAGAGATTTTTGAGCTGCTACAAAGGTCCTAGGGACATGAAAATTGAGTATCAGAAGAAGACAGTAAAACTAAACATATAACGATAGATTGGATTCAGGAAAAGTAGACATTTTACATAATTATTAGGTTAGATAGATATTAGAGCTACACAAGATTACAGAGGGATCGAAACAAGATAAAAGGTTGACAGTCTCATGTGTATTTTGGAATATAAACAATCGAAATCCGAACATGATTTTTATTTACGTTAAGGTAATAAACGATTGGAGAGACGATTAATTTTAACGTGGACCTTATGGAATGTTTATTTAAAGCAAAATAGATTAAAACTAATGGCTGTAAAATTAAACTAAATTTACGGCCGTAGTACATAAAATCTGAGACGTAAACATATGTCCAGACGTATAATTTATGTGAAATCTTGTAAGTGAGGGATGGAGAATGGGCGGAGATTGGGTCAGACAATAAAAGTGACAGATATCCCAGAGTCAAATTAGGTATATCTCCCATAGAAGTGTGGAAAACTATATATTAATTAATAATAAATGAAGTATGAAATTTTCCTGGAGACCACACACATCGGGAAAAGTGAGAGAAAGATAAAAGAAAGGGTAAAGAACGGAGATAAAGAATAATCCAAGTGGAGAAAAGTGATACAATTCAAATTTATCCGTGAAATAAATAAATACGACTTGGAAAATAATTAGTTATAGAGTTGTGAGAAATAACAAAAGAATAAAGAAGACATTGTGCAAGAAAACGTCGCGGATAAAAGAAAATCCAAAAAGATAAGGAAAAACTCAAATCTGCGACATAAAGATAGAAAGTACGGGTGGAAATGGAAAAGCTCATATAAGTGACAATAAAATTAAGTAGAATTTAAACAAATCGAAATTCAAAAATGCGTAGTAAAGATTTCGACATGGATTTAAACAATTTTCGCACGAGATGCATGAAATTGAGATCTATATATATGTTATTGAGGACGGACCTATCGCGAATTGAGAAAAAAAAGGAACGCAAAATCATGAGATTTTAACTACATTTTGTATGAACAGAGGACAAAGGAAGCTTGGGCGATTAACGCAGGCTTACCCGATTTGGACCCTATCGATTTAGAGTCGTGAGATAAAAATTAACCACCGCCCAGAGCCGGAAAACAGAAGATCGTATGTAGGAACAAGTGAAATTAGGGGGAGATTTGTTCGGATTTGCGAGTTGTTAAAAGACAGAATTGATTATCAAAGAAAATTCAGATACGTCTTTTGGAACCTGAGAAGGGTATAAAATGGCGGTGCAGACCAGTTTTCGGACAATCAGTCGAGATTTTGAAAACGGAGTTTACGTCGCAGTACTACGTCTATTGGTAAAATTCTAGTGAAATAATCTAAGTGTTAAATTTTGAAAAAGTCTAAGTTTAAATTCTGAACAAGTCCCTGGACTTAGGAAGTTTTGTGAAAAGTTAGAAATTTTAAATTCAGTTTAAATTCCTTTGAAAATCCCATCAGTGAAGTTTTGTTGAGTCAGTTTAATTTGGTTAAACAGTGAAAATAAATATAATTTAAACTCAGTGCTTAAAAAGTGTTTAGTGAAGTGCAAAAAAGTGATTATTGAATTAAAAATTAAATCAAAATTTAAAAATAATTATTTCATTCAAAGTGAAGTTTAAAATTCGATTGAGAGTTTTGTCGTTCATTTAGAGTGGATGTGCTCGTGAATTGAAATTTAAAAATAGATTATAATTTAACATCAATTTGAAAGAAAATAAAATAATAATAGTAATAAACATTTACATCTTAGTTTAAAATAAACACAATTTAAACAGTTCGAAAAAGAAATAACAACAAATGCTCAAACCTTTGTTCTAAAAGTAAAAGTTCGAAAAAAATCTAATTTATTAAGAATCGAGTTAATTAAAAGGTTGCGCAATTCGGAAAAATTTTCGTATAAATTTATATAAAAGAAATTTAGAATCAATAAATTGATCGATTAAAACCCATCGTGCGCATAGCGACCGTGTTAAAAGTGTTTGTCGTTCTAATCGGAATTTTAAACATCAAGCCATTATTTCAAAAAAGAATTTGAGATAGCTATCACTCAAAGCCTAAACTAGAAAGGTGTTATTAAATCAACGGGTTTTCTGGATTAGGATTTCGTTCGGAAGAAAAATCAATTATCAGCAAATTTATATGATTCAAGCAAGAATAAAATATTAAATAGGAATAAATAGTCGAAAAGATTTATTTTGAAATTAGTTGGAAAATTCAGTTAATTAGGTAGGATTTTCTTCGGCAAGATTTGTTGTGTGGCACCCAACCGGAAAAATCTTGTAGAGGGTGAGTTTTCCTTTGATAAATGATTTTCAGGCCCAAGGAGTGAGGAGGCACAGCTGATCAATGGTATATCATTTAAATTATTAAAACAACAAAACAAAGAATTACACATTAAAATATGTATATTGTGTATTTGTGTATATATATATAAATATAAAATAATATATTGTATATCAAGAATATATATATGAGTAATGTAATTATATATATGTATTTTATTTATTAATCGAAGCATCGAAATGGTAGCGATTTTTAATACCTACCCGAGGACATATCTATATTATTGAAAAAGAAAATATGTATTTATTAATATTCCAGACTATGTAGAATCATATATTTTATATTTATTTATTAATATATGTACTCTTTTTTTAACATATTTTGACAATCGAGATATGTGTACTGATATATATATATATATATTTTTTCTTCAATTAAACTCTAGTAAATTTACTAAATTCGGAAAATGAAAAATAGTTTAACTTCAATAAAGGAATTAAAAATATTTAAATTAACTATGCACAGTGAACGGTGGCATAACTGAATCACAAGGAGAGCGCGAGATATTTTAAAATAAACAATCTCACATCTGGGTTAGTGGGTCAGATGAGATGTTTACATTGTTCAATTTGTTGATAAAACAAAGCATACACTGAAGAATTGGGTCAGTCAACTGCATAGTTTGAAAACGACCTTGGCCATAACTAGATAATTTTTCAGGGTTATAAGGATAATTACCAGGATGTCATTGTACAATGTGCAGCAATTTTTGCGTATTCACAAATACCTATCATTCACAAACAACAATTGAAAATCACGGGTTAGCAAGATTTATATCGAAAAATTACATGAAACATTTAAATATCATTGATTAGATAGTCGCATAGATTTTTATTAGTTACCTGAAACAGCTGGAAGCTGCGTGCTTACAAATACTTATCATTCACAATCGACAATTGAAAAATCACGGGTTAGTAAGATTTATATCGAATAATTATACAAAACATTTGAATGTTATTGATTGGGTGTTCATACAAAACCCCATCAGTTGCCTGAGACATTTGAGAGTCGAGTACTCTCTAATGTGGCAACCAACTACTTGAAACAATTGGAAAATCACGGGATAGGATGAACAAAATTAATGTTGAAACCTGGAGGTAAAATTTAAAACAAATACAGTTCATCAGATAGGAGGCAGTGGTCGCTCCTACAACAAGACCATTAACCAAACCAAATAGAGATGGCGATTCTCTTAAATAAAAACGTCAAAACCAAACAAACAAAAAGCCTGGAGTTCGATAGCTCTCCAAAACAAACTATCGTAAGATCTTATTTTACTAGTATTTATTAGTATAACCTTATTCTTACGTATATATTCGGTTACCAAGCTAAGAATTGTGCAGAATTCTTTGTGCGAGATCCGAGCTTGGAATGCGAGGTAGATAGCCTCGTATTGCGAGTTATAAACCTTTCCCAAACTGTATGTATACATATATTTATTCGTATGTACTGTTTACTGGAGGATGCGGACCTGCATACAGCTTGCATTTTAGGTCTTCCGGACCACTCTTGCATCCTCTCTTAAACGTGGAATGAGGATTCACGACCCGTAAGTCCACACCAACCGTGAGTATATGATTGTATATAGGACGAAACCGGTTCGCCCTAAGTAAATTGTAGTCCAAGGAGGGGTCGGAATTTGGGGGTATCGGGACTCGAGGGGAAACTTGAAGGCAGTGCATGATGACGTGGAAGGCTTTTTGGGACGCGATAACTTAGGTATCAATCAAAGAGCCGTGTCAAAGGATTGTGCGAATTTCTTGTTGACTCACAATCATCTCGTTTACTTGCAGGAGGATTTGGAGCCAAATTATGCCAGCAAATGGGCTATTCCGAGTTCGTCAAATTTGCAATTAACTAATTACATTAACCTACTAAATCAATCTTTACATGTACCTTATAGCAGCAGAATCATTAAGGAGTGGCGCCAAACTGACACAAGAGTTTACCAAAATCAAATTTACTAACAATTAACCATTTGAGTTATATTTAATTACCTGTCCAAATAAACATGTATAATATCTTTTATCAGCGTTTAACTACGACTTTGTTAGGGTGCAGGGAATCAGAATAATTACAATAGGAAAGTTAGCTCATTCAGGGAATTCATTTAAGTCTAGGTTTGCAATGGAAAGACCAATTAAATTGTGAAACTCGACGCCTCGATCAGAACCAAGGGGGTTACCACAAAAATGAAAGTCATTAAAATCCTATATCATAAATCAAAAAATTACACAACGTTTGATGGAATTTAATTACAATATAAATACGGAAATATTTGCGTTCAAGTTCGTAAATAACGTATTAATTAGTTAAGTACATATGTCTATAAAGATATATAGTACAAGAGAGCTTTAAGTAGCTTTCTGTAGATATCAAAGAAAAGGGTCCAATTTTCATGGAGGCTTATGTGTTGTAGGGGAGGAATTTTCCATCCCCGCGAACACATATGCAAAGCCTTAGAAAAAAAATTAAATATCGGCCATAGCCAAGAGAGAAGAAAATTTTATATTGTTTTAAACAAATAAAAGAATGGCGAAAAGAGGCGAAAATATTACAAGTGTTGGGGCAGGACCAAAGGAAGGGTGGGGGTTACGGGTTAGGTTGGAGCAAGGAAACAACTTTAAAATCGGGCTGTTGGTTAGTTCTATCTGTTTATTTAAAATTTGGGAATTATTTTTCGTTGATTTAGAAATTTCCAAAGCTTCTAAGTTATTCAGGCGTATTCCTATTTTATTTTTATGAATTATTTGGACTCACGTATTTTTATTAAATGTGTGGTTAGTATTGATTAAATGTTCGGCAAATTCTGAGAAACCTATGTTTCTTAAGCACCTGATATGTTTTTTAACTCTAATATTTATATTTCGCGCGGTTTTTCCTATATAGGTTGCTGGGCAATCGTTGCAATTTAGTCTATAGATGCCAGAGTGGCTTAATTGATCCTCTGTGTCTTTAGAATTAATTAAAAATTTTGCTAAGTTATTGTTCAAGCTCTGGAAATATCCTCACTACGGAAGCCCGCCTCACTCCATCCTCCAGCATTGGCGCACACTTGAGAAAAATACTAGCGCCTAATATAGTCACGGCTCCCTAAAGGCTTCAACTTTCTATTATTCTATTAATTTTATTCTATTTTATTTTCAATTTATTCTGTTTTTTTTCTGTTCTATCTTTTTGTTTTTGATCATATATTTTATGAATCTCTATATGGAATGTGTGGGACTACACTAACCTCCCCACATACCGGAATAAATAGTTTATTATTATTATAGAAAAACGTTAAAAAGTTCTAAAGCTCTTCAAGTTACGGTGACCTACTAATAAAGTAATCGCGTTCTCGGATCTCCCCTTTTTACCGAGCAGTTTTCCAACCGTCAGCGCTTTCGTTCCGGGATTAAAATTCCTCAAATATCCCAAGAAAATGGATTAAGTACACAATTTTCGATAAATCAGGAGCCGATGAAATTGGAATTTTATATGAAAACAAATCTTTGGAAGAAGAAAACATTGTTAGAGATTTTATCGTCAGAGTAGACGGTTGAATTTATTACCCGTTGAGCAAATACATTCGATTGATTAATGTTTTATTAGGCAGATTAATAAACTGGTCCATTTGAATATTACATAAATTGAAATCGATTTAAAAATCAACGGCAATCCCTCAATCAGGAATATTTAAATAGGAGGAGAGAATGGTAATCTCACAACTTTTCAATCCCATGGCTAAAAACATAGGCTTCTTTGCAATCCATCTATGAATACCAGTTTTGCACAACACTACTCCAGGTGCACTGGAGTCTAGCTACAAAGCTGAGATTTAAACATTATTATAATTAATTTAAAAATAAAATAACAATATAACCTTAAATAACTTAGCTTTACTTTATATCAAACCAGTTTGCTTTACTACTATTTAGTATCTTAGTACGATATTATATTAAACTTATATTATTATATTTGTTTTTTTTCTCTGTTTGACTTCACTTTATACGTACGACTAATTATTTTTTTTCGAGTATTTGGTTAAAATTTCATTTCCTCTTCACACACAAGTAGTTACACTCGGGGTAAATATGTTTTATTTATAATCTGAGCATTGTTTTATTGTATAAACTTAGCTTAGCTTTTTTAACATTTTAACGAATTTATCTATAGACAGAATAATATTTTGTCTATATATTATGCAGTTAATGAATTTCAATATTCAATCAACGGTTTATATTTTAAAATAGTTAATGACATTGTTTGTCAGTTGTGAGTCGTTAAGATTTTTTTCTGCTCAAAAATCCAAAATGCTACTCCAAAAGCAACGTCAAACTTACTTAGCTTGTATCAGAAAGCTCCCAGCGCTCGCGTGATTAGTCGTTTTTAGTAACTTGGAAAAGGGCTGTAGAGTTCCATCGTAAATAATTAATAAAAATAACTCGCTGAGGGATTTAGTTATAAAAAAGTTAGTTTCAAACGACATTGTTTTAAACGTAATTATTTTAGAATTTATCATAGCTAATTCATACATAATTTTTTATTCAACGCTGCACAACGGTTTTTTTTATGATAGTAGGAATGAAAGTTTCATGTTTAAAGATATTATATGTTAGGTTCTCTTTCCTGGACTGAAATCGTAGCATTATTCGTATTTTAAAATAGCCGAAAAGGTAGAAAATAGAAACATGGCGTGTTGAAATAATTGAAAGAATATTTTTTTCGAAAAACTTTGACATGTAAAAAAAAATAGGTAGAAAAATTGTTCAAATGTGATAGCAGCATAAAATTATTATACGCCATACCTAAGAGTGGCTTAAGGTTTGAACATGAAAATACAATTACTCAGCGACTGGGAGTTTAGCATAACGTTAATATTTCAAGGCTTTGTAAACTAAAAAAAACCTTTATAATAGGGGTGAGAATTGAAATCGCAATTGGAGCCCGAAAAGTCACAATATAAAACTCATCGTAAAGTTGTCCTAGTTTACAAGGAATAACGTCATAGTACAAGTTGTTGCGTAAAATAGTCGTACCTCGAAATTCAAATAAAATATTCAATTCATTCTAATTCTCTATTTTGCTTCCTATTATATAATAACAAAATTAAAATCGTAGTGGAAATTATTTTTTTTTTTTTAAATAAATAGAAAACAAAAAAGGGGAATTAAGTAATGCGGGTTTTTAAACATTTAGAAATCTGCAATTTTTTGGCACGAGAAAATTGAGTGCTCTATCAAATATGAAGTCCGCTAGAGTAACATACATACTTCGTCTTGCAATGTTTTGTGTTAGGGGTTGGCAATCATCACGACAACATTAAAAATGGTATCGGGATGCTCGTGAACTAAAATTAACAAATTCTTCGGATTCATTGTTTTCTTTAATTAACATTTCTTCAATATCCTAACAAAAAAAAACACGATTAAAACATGATAGCTACTTACAAAATACTACTTAGTATGCCTTATAGGGTATGTTGGACCCACGCAGACGTTAACGACTTATGTTTCCTAGTTCCTAGGGCAACATGGGGAAAACTAACTTCTCTTCACGTAATGCTAGCGTGACTCATTAGCGGCTGCTAGTGAAACGCATGACATTCGCGCAAAATATTTTTTAAAGTTGCAGCTTTGAAAATGTCCTGGGTCTGTCAGACCCTACCAGGTATGCGGAGGGTTAAATAAATGACAACGTGTTGATTTTTATATGAATTTATGAATTATTAGCGACAAAACAAATAAATTGTCAGAATTTATTTTTGAAGGATTGATCTATTTATTTATTGATAAAAAAAATCGTAGTTAAAAAATCTTTAACACAAAAGCACACAAGCGCCCGGGTGGGACTCAAACGCGATGCCAACTTAGCCACTTACCGGTCAAACGATGCAGTGTGCAATGTACATAGGATAATATCTGTATTATATAGGAAATATTAGCAGTATGTAGATGTAATCCATCATAAAATGGTTGCAAAATAGATCTTTGAATACACAAATATAATCTTGTGATTACAAATAATGAAAAATATATTTTTTTAATACTAAATATGAAACCATATTAGTAAACTTAACAGTAACATTAAATAAAATAGAAACTAGAACATATTACATATAAAACAAGTCACTAAAACTACATTAAAAAAAGCTTCCAAGGTACTTGGCTTTGTACTTAGAACCTGCAAAAATTTTAAAAAAGTAAATACCATGAAAATGCTGTACTTTGCGTATGTGCGCAGTTCTCTGGAGTACGCCTCTCAAGTCTGGAATCCCATGTATAAGTCACACATAGAAAGGATTGAGAAAGTGCAATATCGTTTTCTACGATACCTTGATTTTCGGGCCTATCGTCCTCATCTGAGTCACGAGGAGTCAGCAGCGTTTTTCAGGATTTCGTCACTGGAAAGTCGTAGAAACTCCGCAGACGTACTATTTTTACAAAAAATTGCCACCTCTTTGATTGCCCGGAATTACTAGAAAGAATTCAATTAAGAGTACCCATCAGACAAACCAGACAAAATCACACATTAAACATCCCTCAATGTAACACGAACTCAAAACAAAATGCTTTTATTCACCGTGCTTCATACAATTTTAACACTTCATACAGTGAATTAGACTTATTTAACTCAGCACCCCACAATTTCAAACCTAAAATCAATAAATAATTATACTATCATTTTTATTTTTTATTAATACACACACGTACATGCTACACATTACACAGACTAGATCCATCCCATACCCCTCCCTTCCCCATCCCATCCCTATAGGCTAATGTAACTTTTTTCTTACATAAATATTATATATATATTCACTAAATAATTAAAATACCTAAGTGAAAACCTATTATTGGTTAAATAACTAACACTTACTACACCATACCTTGTATAACCGGTCAGTGGTTGAGTTTCCATAGCGCTTGGGTCTCACCCGAGCGTCGCGTGTTCGATTCCTCGGCTGGCTAAGTCCTCCACCACAACACAAGCAACATTTTCGGCTTTCTGTGGTGGTAGTAGGAGATTTTCAAACATTGTTGGGTTATATTCGTAACCTGGGAATGTTTGTCTTTCTTTTAAAAAAAAAAAAAAAAAAAAAAAAAATTATTATAACTGTTGGTTTTCCAAAAAAAAAAAAAAAATAAATAAAAAAATAAAAAATTACCAACGCAATATAATTTGTAGTATTGAACAAAGTTCTGGATAGATTACGCTTAATTCTAAATATAGTGTCACTAAATATATCAATAGTGCCCCCAAACTTGTTGCCTTGATCATACACGGCCGGCGTGGTCTAGTGGTATACGCTTTTGACTACAGATCCGAAGGTCGCGGGTTCGAACCCGGCGTGCGCAAATAAATTTTATTTGATTAATTTGTGTTATTTCACAATTAATTAATTAAAAATTAATTAAAAATAATATATAGAATATTTGCGGCACGTTCCAGAGTGGAAGATACTCTCAGTATCGCCCTGGTGTAAGACCACCATTCAGAATTGAAACGTTGCTTGAAATGGCTTTAGCCGTGTTTGGTGACCAGATCTGAATAGCCAGGTACTTCCCCACCTTCCTCTTCCCCATCTCCCTCCCCTCCCCAATACCCTCAGCCTCACAACATACCCCAATTGGGGATGCCATAGTCTCACTGGCTCCAGACGGGAGCAGTTGGGACTCTTGTGCGGTATTACTGTAAAAAAAAAAAAAAAAAAAAAAAAAAAAAAAAAAAAAAAAAAAAAAAAAAAAAAAAAAAAAAAAAAAAAAAAAAAAAAAAAAAACAATACACCCTATTAGTTAGTGAGTGTGTCTGATATTTGGTTGTGTATGTATTACAGAAGAATGATACATTTTGTCTTGTGTTCCTTAATCGGTACATGGAATTTTATAATGGTGACAATCGCAGGGTTGTCAATTAAGTTATTAATAACTCTGTGTAAAACCAGGTCGGATATAATTCTCCACCACAATGTCCATCTATCATAAAAATTCTACACCAATGGCCGAAGGCAACTCGTACAGCCGTGTATTCGCGTGAAATTGTGAAAACATTCATTTTCTAGTAAAATTATCCCATAAAACCGTTATGAACAGCGAAGTTTTTTCTGGCAAAAATCTCGCAGGCTATGTTTTTTCGTAAAACCGTCATAGATCGTTTTCATTCGCATGCTGTGAATGATAGACATCTGTATTAACCAATAGACGTGTGTGTTTTGTGTTGAACGCCGTTTTCAGCAAGGGTTTATTCGTCTGGACTAATCTAACTTCTGTAACTCTCCGTGTGGATGCTATTCTGCTGGGTATTTACTGTTTGTGTTTAGTATTGGCCATGCGGGCCACCTTTGTTTTGGCTGATCACTTTTGAGAGGATTGCTCTATTCGCAGCGGCCAGGGAACACTTTGAATAGGATTTACGGCCTAAAGCAAGTACTTTTAGAATTTCGTTAAATGTTTCAGTGTTTTTCGGAGCTGAGACATCAAAACAAAATGGCTTAGAGTTTTTATTTTTTTTTTCAATTGAAAAAAATAAAGGAAATACATATTTTCCGTTAAATGGTCTTCACCTGAGCTTAAACTCTTCTTTCATATTGTGAAATTAAAGTATATGAAAAAAAAAATATTTATGGATAAAAAAAAGGTTTTCAGGAAAACATTTAACTATCCATCTTTAGATGTGATTACAATTAATTTAAATTACTGATTCGTGTGTTCTTTAATTTTCCACTTTCACGTGTTTAGAATTTGTTGTGTTTGTACAAACAAGTCTCCAACTCGTCGTGGAAGGAGTTTATAATAAAAAAAGTTCTTTTAGATTAATCAGGGATTTATTAATATTCCACGTATTATAATGGTGACTCGATAGTCGACCTAACTAGTAGCTGGCTAATTGGAATCTGAGACAGTAAGTTTCTCTGAGAGCCTTATCACTGGCCCCGGCGACTACAGGCCACTGGCTCCATCTTGCGGACTTCCACGCAAGCTCCATGCACTGCCATCTGTGCGTGCATCTATGAAGCTCTTACTTCCCAACAAAATGCTATTATATAGTATTTTAATAAATCGCATCAAACAGTATCGACATAATGCTTTCTTCTTTAATGATTTATTTAAAGAAGAAAGCAATTTATAATAACAAATCAGTGTCATCAGCACAGGAGCCAATAACACATTATTGTTCAGTTTGTAAACGTTTCTCTTTTATGTATTCAATAATCTTATTATTCAATTTATTAAAAAAAAACAGTTTATTTACAAAAAATTATAATTACGCTTGACATCTGTTTCGTATTCTTAAGGCATAATCAAGCTGTGGCTAGGCCACATACAGATGATGTATTTACTATTTCCAATTAGAATAATATAATGAAAAACAATTTGCCTTTTAATTTGATTACTTATCTTATGCCATTATTGATTTCAGAGTAGAATGTCGAAAATCATTGAAGTTTTTTTTTACGGTGTGTTTAAATTTGACTCGACTTCGCAAGGCGAAACGGCTGCCACGCGTAATGTAAACGTAAATTACATAGCAAATCTTGTTTAAAAAAAAACTTTTTTTTTCACAAATTGAATATTTAAAAAAAAAACTCAGAATCAAAATGGAGTTCTACAATTGAAACTTTATAACAATAAATATTTGTGCATTTATGTATTCTACTTTTACCATTTAACTTGTTTTTCATATATATTTTTTGGTGTAAGTTATTGTTCAATTTAATATTTTGGTTATCGGAACACTCGTCAAAATTACAATTCAACACATTTTTTAAAAGTGATATAAAGTCATGAAAGTGATGAAACGAAAACCATATTAAATAGGTTAGGTTCAAATGTTTGAACTTCAATTTTTGAAAGCGTGTTGAATTGTCCTCGTGTTAAGTAATCATGCAAACATAATTAATAATTATCAGATACTTTTTAAACGTTCACGTATGTAAGTTATGGACATCTTTCCTGTACAAAAATAAAATAATACAATAAAAGGTACTCACCAAAGGACAGATATCTCTGCGAGCTGGGTACATATGGCTCCCACGGCACACCCTTATACCTCGTGCTCTCCCGGCCATAGTCCGCGTACTGCGGTGGAGCGGGGTCGCCCGGCCGCGTGTTGGGGTCACCCGTCTTGGCGTAGGTGACCAGCAGCGAGACCAGCGCCTCGGACACGGCTCCGTCCTGCCGGCTGTAGTTGGCGGGGAAGTAGGGCAGCCCGCTCACCAGGGGCAAGCCCAGCGCGTAGGGGATCTGCTCGCCGCGCACACTGCCGAGACGCTGGAAGAATAAGCTCGTTGAATTCTTCGTTCGAATGATGAAAGAGTCGGTGGCTATTTTTGATTAGGTGGGACGAAAAAAACAATTCATCGAATATCGAATTCTAATACAAAAAGCCCATGCATAATAACATACTAAATACGATGAATTGAAAGTAAAACTTACCTGCGGGTAGTCGCCATCTTTGGATTGGTATTGAAAGTGCAAGAGATATGTGGTGGCTCCTCTCCGCGCGTGCAGTCCAGCCACCCTCAGAAGCGGGGCAGCCGTATGGCCGTCACTCAACGCTTCCATGGTGGAATCCCGTATATTAATGGGATGCTGAATAGGTTTCTCCCAGTCCGTGTATTCGTTCCTTACAGCAGCGTAGATCTCATTCAGGTGATACACGAACGCGTTCCGCACAAAAGTTCTCAACACCCTATTTCTGTAATCTTCCTCAAACCCGTATTGAATGTCCGAAGCACTGAAATCGTAATAACTTTCCGTAGTCGTTACGCCTAAGATTAAACTACACGTTATAAAACTATCACTCTCCACTTCCATTGCGTACACCGGGTCAGGCATGTCTTGCTCGATGGGGTGGAACGGTCCCCATCGAGGTATGAAACTTGCTTCTTCGATTCTTACATCTAATAATGCTTCTAACGGTTTATCTTGAAGGCATGTAGTGATATCCTCGTCCTCGGGCGTCGATCCTTTGGCTTCTATTTCTATATTGCAGCCCAGTTGTTCAGCGACCGCTGATCTCAAGGAGTCGGGGTCGTGGACAAGTGCCCATGGACTGAGAGCACTCCCGCTCAGTAGAACTAGACGGTGGAAGAGCCCTGCAATAAATAAGAAATTATTAAAAAATACTAATTTCGGTGCATGGATGGGTGATTTGAAATTGTACTCATTACTGTAATTATTATTTATATTTTTTAAAAGAAATCAAACATTCCCGGGTTACGAATACCCTAACAGTTATTTTAAAATCTCCTACTACCATCACAGTTAGCGGAAATTATGTTGTAACTTGATGAAGGACTTAGCCAGCCGAAGATTTGAACTCACGATGCCTGGGTGGGGATCCAGACGCAATGCCAACTCTACGACTGATCAGTTCAAGTTTAATGAACTTTTATTTTTCTAATGTATAAATCACATAAAATAAGCGTGAAATATTTTTTTTATTTGAAATGTGTATTTCTTTTGTTTAAATATTTGTCAGATTTGGAAAGAGGTCGTAATTTTTAAGATTCAAAGGGTAAATTTATTCCGATTAAAAAGGCGATGATCATTGGACAAATATTATTTTTTGTAAATACTTTTGGCTTAACAAATCCAACAGTTATAATATCTCGTGGTATGCGTGAGATATTTATATTTATAAAACGATTAATTCGTGGAGGAATTTTAGCATATTGAATATTATAAAACAATTAAAAACTTCATTCTACTTTTAGCGGACTGCTTTCGATGTGCTACGTCACCGTCATCTTTTTATTAATATCAAATTTGGAATGTTGTGATTGGCGATAAATGAAAAAGTTTGTCAAGATTTGCAAATCATTTAAGGTATAATAGGGAATTCTCGTGCATTTTGTAAATAATTTATTTCAATAAAGATAATTATTTTATTATGTGCCTCTTTTTTTCTTTTTATTTTAATGCATTTTCAATTTTTTGTAGTTGTTTTAAAAATTGCGTGCTATTTCGGCTCTGAAAACGGTCATGCGCCATTTTGACCGCTACGTCACAAGTGCTACGTCACACCTTTGCCGCTGCCGCCGCCATCGGTTTGCAGGATCTACTCGGGCCGGTCAACAGTGACGTCATCGTTCGCCCTTGAACGCTTGATCAATCACCGGGCGTTTTTAGCTGCATTGAAATATTTCGTTCGCGCCTGTTTTTAAAGTCATTATAACTTTAATAAATGATTTTTGAAAATTATAAAAACTATGTATTCTTGTGTCTGAAGTGTTTCTACATGTGAATAATTAATAATAAGTGATTTTTTGGTGTGAAGAGAATTCCCTACTGGCATAGAAATACTCAACAACCAAGGCTACCCACATTCCTATAACAATTTCCAGATCTGAATAATCATTGGAATTCAAGAGTAAATGTCAAGTCAGGGTACACAACTGTTAAAAATTGAAAAACTGAAGAAATGTTATGCAGGTCTATATTATTCAAAAGCTATTATTATAAATACTGACCTCTGGCTTCATTCATTAGCAGCAATAGATTTGCGAGCGCAGCCCCATGAGCGTGCCCCAGTAGCGTGAGGCGGGAAGGATCGCCCCCGAAGCTCTCCAGGTTGTGCTTTACCCAGCGCAGCGCGGCGCACAGATCGCGTAACGCAAGGTTGCCCCCAGTGCTGCCAGGTCGAGTTCCCGGGCGGGTTTTTAAAAATCCTAAAAAAACAAAATAGATTAGAAAATATTGTCATTTTTTTTAAATTTAAACATATTCAATCTACTGCCTACTTGAATCTTTCATCAGTATTATTGGAATAAACATAGGCGATACGCGTAAAACTGTTGATATCTCACCTAATAATCCTAGCCTAAAATTAAGTGTGAGAACGATGACGTGACCATGCGAGGCCAATACGGAGCCGTCGTAGGGGTTCCCTGAGCCCCACTCGTAGGAGTCTCCGTGGACCCACACCAACACTGCGTATGGGGCCTCCACACCACGATTTCCTGCAAGAAACAAATGGGTGTCATCACTCCAATAATAATAATAACCTACGTGCTGTCAGCACAAAGCCAACTATTTGACAAACATCGCAAATTGAACTAAATATGAGGGAATGTTATCTATTCAATTCTGAATCCCTTTTAATAATTAAAATAGTTGTGTAAAATTTATTTTAGTGTGAACAATACCCATAAAGTTCACAATTCACAACAACTGTGGTAATACTAAGAAATAAAACAGTATACCAAGTTTCAAAAGCAAAAACATAGTGTTACAGGTATAGAGGTATGTATCAAATTTTTTTCGTATTTTGATTACTACTTAATCATTATTACCATTATTATATTTTACCTATTACTGTGTTTTCAACAAATAGCATGTTTCGCATTCTGTGGGAAGTAAGGAATTTTAATTTTCTTATAACTTATCGTGAAATAATTATTAATAAAAAATTTAATGACTTATTTTTTAGAGCATCATTTTTTTACAATTTTTTTTAAAGTTATGTATTATAATTTATAAAGATAGAATATATTTAAAAAAAAATCTAATGCAAGAATACGACACTGATAACTAAACCTTTAAAACATATATTTGTTCTCCGTTAGCACTTGGTCATGTATGTGAAAGCTATCAGGGCGTGGATAATTCATAAATAAATAAATATTGTGTGTTTTCTTTTTTATGAAATGAAAGAAAAAAACAGGTATTTTTAATATTTAATGATTGTACGTGTAATGTATTGCTTTAATACTGTGGAGAATTGTATTATCCAATAACGAAACATAGTCCGAAAAATTCATCCAAATAAGTCTATTTTTCATCAAATGTATTAGGTTCATAAACGTGAAAAGCCTCGTCTGACAGTATAATTTTTGTAAATAACGGTAATTTTTTTTTTTTTTTTGACGTACATCAATATATTATTCATATCAATTTCGCGTTTCTAAAGATAGTGGACTTAAAATATTTTCAATATATTTCTCCTTGTTTGAGTTCTGCTAAACTGTCACAGTGAGATCTAACAACTAGATTTCAATATTTTTGATAATGTCGGCGGCAGGTTTTACTCATTCCTAAAATAAATTAAGTTTTTTTCCTAAAGATTTATTCCTCTAATAAGCATGTGTGTGGTGGCGTTAGTTGTGAAATAATAAAAAAATATTATTATTTTATTAGATACAATACTTTACATATTTCAACACATTATTTTGTAATGTGGGCCTCCCCGGGTAATTTTCTCGGGCTGAGGCCCCCATTTCACAGTTTTATATTATTAAATAGAAAAATAAATCATATAATAAATTGATATAAAATAAAATACATGAGGAAATACACAAAAGACAGTCGGTAATGAAAAAAAAAGTAATTATGCTACCTACCTTTTATGAGGCACGGTTGTACATAATGATGTATATATTGGTGTTTCGTATTATATATATATATATATATATGTTGTATAATTTTATTTTATTTTTGTAATAATAATAATTAAGGAAATGAATATTTATCTGTTATTACATATTTTACGACGCCGAATCCTTTATAAGGCTTATCACCGGACACGTTTCATGTGTCAAATGAGATTTAACCGTAGTAATTAAATTTCGGTTATTTTTCTTGGTTCCTTAATGCACTCATGCTTCCTGTTAAGAGATAAGAACAATTGCTGCACATTAAAACTTGTAGAAACTGTTGAATTTAACCCAATAAATATTCAAACAACTGGCCCAATCAGTCAGTTGTCCGACGACATTCGCGAAGTCCTTTTTCAATTGAAAATCCTTACCCAAGGTACCTCCAAGAGGAAACCGGCATTTTACAGTCAATGTCACTAGCGTAGGCGTCCAGTACCTACAGCCTGTTTTGTTCATTTATCCATCTTTAATTTTGTATCTGTAAGGGTTTTTTCCTCGCTTTTTATATCGAGTGAAAGATTATTTAATGCTTTTATTGCTTAGATTTGTTGTGTCTTGTCCAAAGCTTGTGTTTACCGTTAGAGTTTTTTTTGTTTGATGCTTGCCTAATTATTCTATTTACGATATTTTGTTGTTGTACAAATATATATTTTTTGTAAAAAAATATATTTGTTTTGTTTTTGTGTAAAATTGGCGTATATCTATAATTGAGGTCTGTGTCAGTCATTCTATGTTTCTTATACGTTAGCTTTAAGTTGGTTTTCTGTGCGATTTCCATCTGACCGATAGCTGAGTTTGTTGTTTCTCCCCACACGATGATTCCATATTCCATAATTATGGATTGACAGGGTGCTAAGTATATGTACAAAACCAAACCCATAAGTAGGTAGAAATTTAAGGATTTTTTTATATAATGTACGCAAAACTTCGTTATTTAATATTAGGGCAAAGTTTTATTACATTTAAATTTGTACCTTAGAAATGATTGTAATCGTGACATTAAATGGATTTTCAAATAATTCGTGTTTCGATTCATTGGATTTCAGTGGAGGTGAAGTTACTCCATTCACCAAGTTTCGTCGTTAGGGATTGAAAAGCAACTTATCACACGACCGAGTTCGATTGATTCATAGCTCATAGCAGACGAGTTTACTAAACCTCCTTCTATATATTCAGTATAATGGCCCGTCCACAAACTTCACGCGAGGACACAAAACATATAAAATACAAGTGGTATCTACGTTTCTAAATCCTTTGAAAACGTGTGAGATTTCTAACACCCAGATATGAAACCATACGTGAACCCTAAAGCTCCAGCAAACTCCAACGAACTGTTAACAGACACATACATGGGTATAATCCTTTAGTATCAAAATGTCAAAACAGGATTCTTCTAATATGATTTAAGAATTTCATATCCAAAAGTATTTTTTTTATTTGTTTTTAGGCTGTTATGCCGTGTTGCGCTAAGTCCTTCTTTAGCCAACGTTTCGGACAGCGTTACAGTTTCCATCATCAGGCCATATGTGCCCTGATGATAGACAATGTAACGTTGTCCAAAACGTTGGCTAAAGAAAGAGTTAGTGCAACACGGCATAACACCCCAAAAACAAATAATAAAAAAATGATTCCTCTATCTTTCAAAACTATTGAAACGAGTGAGAAGGGTGCCAAAAATGCGTGTAAAATTATTGTTTAGTCTGAAGATGTTTTTAAATCATATTTGAGAATTGCCCCGTTTTATAGCCGTTCGGTGCGTCGAGAATCTTCAGGCGTGTAAGTATGCGCCGAATGCTAGCATCGTATCTAGAGAGTTCTGGCTACGATGCGTTTTGCACGGGCGAACGTTCCTAAATATTCTAGTAGCATCGCTGCATATGTATTTCATTACCACTTCCAGGAACATAAATGTTGAGATAAAGGCAGTCTTCGCTCTGGTTGGTCAGTAACGGCACCATTCTCCTGAGTTGCTGATAGCGACCTTTGGGCATCCTTAACAGCGCGGCAGTTCTGAAAGAGTTATAATTCAGCTATAAATAGGTTCAAACATTACCCGAGACAAAAGCAGGGTCATCATGATATTTGTATTAAAAATTAATCTAGATAAGCTAATGGATAAGTCAATAGGATATGCATTGGGCAAGGCCATCTGGAAATACCAAGATACAGGCCATAAGTATATTCTTTTAGGTTAGTTTCACCTGTTGGAGACATCGGGGTACCGCTGCGGGCAGACAGGGCCGAAGGAGTCGGCTAGGCGGGTGCCGTGCCAGGGCGGCGGGGCGTGCGGAGGCTGTAGGCGGCCGGCGGCACCGTATGGCACTCCCAGGAAGGCTTCTACAGGCTCCAGGTGCCGAGAGTGGGGCTCCAGTATTATGCCGCGGATAGCTCCTGCAAAATTAAAGAAATGTCAATTCGATGCAAGAACATACACGGAGAAAATTTATTGATAAAAATATTGCTAATTCACTAAAAATCTCTTAAAATTATTCGTTTTCCTGTTAAAAACGGGATTGTAGGTCATCAACGAACGAATTGATAGGTATCCTAAAAAACTTTAAGTAAAACACCAATGTTTTGTCACGATGTCCGAACACGTGTTCGTAAAAGTCCTCAAATTTTTGCATTTGGTCCTGATATATTATTTAGACCAACCGCAGGTGGATTCCGATATTATTAAGAATTTACCAACACTTTATGAGGAAGCAGCTTACAGTCCCGTTTTTAACGGAAAGACTAATAATTTGAAGAGTTTTTTAATAAATCAGCAATACTTTTTTTTCTCCATGTAATAGAACTTGCCCGGCCTATACATAAGTAGTTATGCAATTGGTTGTGGTTAAAAAGGCGTCATATCTGACCAAATAAAATAACATGTATTTTTATTAGTTTGTAAAATAAAAAAGGCACTTTATCCGTAGATTATTTCACATCCGTCATGGGTATTTTTAAAACGGACGTGAAATTTGCATAAATTTATTTATTGTGCTACAAAAAATTGCCATTTGCCGGTTGATTTCGGGAATTACGGTATTTATCCAGGTTTATTTACACTTCATTTGTAGGATGGTGTGCTTTTGAATATTTTTACAGAGCTTTTGATATGCAAATGTTAAAATAAATTTAGGAAAATGAATAATGAACGTGGTGTAAAATTGTGATGTTTATTTTCATGAAAAGTTTTTGGAAAGGAGAAATAATGTGGAGTGTTGATCGTAAATGTGTTAAAGTAATCAAATTGAAATGTCAAATTGCTGAATCGTTACATTTATCTGTTTGTTGGTCGAATAGGTGTTTATTTCTTTTCTGTCAAATGAAAAAACCGCCTTTCCTAGATATAGAGGTAAAACTAAAATGAAAATGGATCTCGGACAATATTATCGACTTTATATCTAAGGATATGTATTAACGAACACACACCACCTTATACTACGGATACCAGGGTTGAAACGTAATGTTGATCCGAGAGACTAGGACAGGCTGAAAATTAGCCATGAACAGAAAATTCAACTGTATTAAGCTTAATTACTGTCAAAAGATCTCAATCAACCCTATCTGAAGAATTATTAGAATTCATGAAAGATTTCTTGCCACTCGGACGATTTCTAAAAGTGTCTCCGAACATGCTCTTATTTTGCATGGGTCTTGGAACTATTTTATCCTTGCTGATTATTTCGTGGATATTGGACATTATTGTGAGTTTGATTTTGAGGTTCTGTGGAAGCTGAAAGCTAATCAGGTTCTTCTAAATTCAGAAGAGATTTAAATTCGCAAGCCTCCAACTAACATTAATTGGGACGATGGGCTTAACTCTAAACTTCATAATAATGGGATAGCAAGTGCCATGTATTGTATGTTTATCATTTACGAGGTTTGAATACATACGACTGAATTATTAACCATCTATAAAGAAGATATATTATTTCTAGATAAAGATCAAAATATTGTAAAATGGTCTAACTAAAAATGAGAAGGGATCGAAACATGTCACAAAACTCGAAAAGCGTCGAAGGTCATAAAATCATACAAGGTGTTACTTCGGCTGCTCTCAGATTATTGGAAGTCATCTGTCATTGGAAACATCTTCAACTGCAGTATAAACTGCAGCACAGAACAATAAGAGTCACACTAGTAACAGTACTTTAATTTTGACCTCACGATGTGTCATGTCATCCTGTACTAGTCAATTAAAAATGATAAATTCATATCAAGATACGTTTCAATTTTGACTGATGACGTTCAAAAACGAGAGTCATCAGTCAAAAAGGATTCAACGAGTACAAATAAAAATATGGAGTCTCATATATGTTATCATTCGTAAACGAACAAAATTGACTCATATAACGACCGTATCCGAAGTGAAGCATGTGATATGTTTAGGTCTATTAAGATTTTGTGGTAAGAAAATTGTTTATTTTATACCGGTATAAGGGTCATGTTGTATGTCTTCATAAACATTAATATTGAGGATTCAATTTGAATAATTATGAAACACGACCACCGGCAGATAGTTTGCAAAACCACAAGTTTATTGCTTTATTGGAATATATGGAAGGGATATTTATGGAAGGAGCATGAATCAGAATATTAAATGGGGGGTTTATGTGACAAACAATACGAATACATCATGTCCCCTTTGTAGGTCTGCCTTAAGAGCTTAGTTTACAGACAAATCGTTGGGTTATATAATGTTTGAACGAAAATGCGAATAGGTAGAGAATAATAATTATTAATGCTTCAGAAATTGGGTAAAATTTGTGGAGATACTCGTATTTTATTGTAGGCCTCGACTAACACTGTAAACCAGCGGCCCGCGAGCACTTTCGGTGCGGCCTGCTTATCACAAAAAAGTATAAAAAATTAACTTTTAGAACTAGAGAACAGTTTTCTTTCACGGTGTTTCAAATACATTTTTAAGACTTTATAACAAAACCCAGAGAAAGGTATAACATAGCTGACAGGTACTTATTTATGTATATACCTACGTTACTAGAAAGCAGTTTAGTCACAAATAAATCCAATTCCCATTTTTAATTTAATTTATAACTTTACTATTTTGGAAGGAAAAAATAAGAAATTATGACTTTTAATTAAACTGGGGACTCTCTTACAAATAAAATAACAGTTATTGAACCAATGGATTCTGACTATCAAAATAATAAAAATCTATAGCATTTATTGGTTCGCACTTTCACTCCCTTCACTCACACCACAAGCCTACTTCAATTGGGAATACCATAGAAAAAATACACCTGCGGAAATTTTTCCGTGGGTAAAATTCTAGTTGCCGACCATGTACTGCAAAAATGGGAAGAAACCATTTTTGTGTTCTGAGTGTAATTTAAAATTAATTTGTGGGTTCGTCTGCTGACGCATTCTGTAGGGGAGCATTATAGTGTTCGAAGTGCAGTTATAAAAGGAGATGAAGGAAACCATTTTCATGTGCTGAGTGTAGTATTAATCAAAGCTTGAACTCGCGCAAAGATTCAATTTTAAGTAAAAAGCAGTTTTGCATTCCGAATGACTTTTTGAAATTGGTTATAGATTCAAATTTATATTCAGTTTATTAACATAGAGATTTCTGACACCCCTCCCCCTCCGCCTAAAAAAGTTTGGTATGGCCCACGGGTGATACTGCAAACATTCAAATGGGCCCCGATGGAGAAAAGGTTACCCACCCATGCTGTAGAGTGTAGGTACCTACTATGAGAAAACATCATAATTTTTTCAGGAACTTTCTCTAACATTTTATAATACTATCGCGTCACAGGAAAAATGTATTTTTATTATAAAAATGGTTTTCTCGATATATAATTTTCATCAATTCATTCAATCGACAACTGTCTCTGAGCTAGATATGTTTCTAATAAAAACCAATCATTATATTATCACCAATAGTTCTGTGCTTCTTATATTTATTCTTGCAGTCAGTTGAACGTTTTGTAGATTATTATTATTTTGTGGATGTTGTAATTGAGACATTAGCGCATCTGCGGAAATAAATACAAATCGAACTATGAAATTTCTGTGTTCCTGGTATTTTGTTCCTGCCGACAGGCTAACGCTTTGATATTCATTATTTATATATCTATCGCAGACCTGTAAAAATCACGAATAGCCGGAATAGTCGACAAATCAGTTCCAATTTTCAAAATGACAAATAAATATATTTTTGGTTAAAAGAATTATGTTATAGGTTACTACTTACTTTATCATCAATCCTTCTCACAATCAGTTCCCATTTTGAAAATGACGCTTAAATTCAAAGCAAATCCGAGTTCAACGAATCCAATTTAGCATCACAGACACACAACCAAAATTAGTAATTGATGATCGAAAATATAATTAAAACATAATCTAGGCATGTACCTACCCACCAGCGCTTTTACAGATTGTTATTGGTAATATTTCCTATTTACTAAGGCATATCATCTGACGTTCTGGCAACATCGTTTATGCCTCAATTAATTATATCATGTTAGATGTATTATTGCTTTCCGTCTCTAAGAGCGGAAACATAGTACCTATCATGTTTATTCGTGATTGGTTTAACCTCCTTGATCCATCGTGGTAGGTAGTCAGGCAAGGATGTGGCTAGACACATGCAATTATACACGATATCCAGAAAATTACGATGCATTTCAAAAGGCATTAAAGAGCTGATATTGACCGCACAGCAACCGATTTCCTCTAATTGGACGTAAAAAATAACTTTAACTCGATTTATTAAAAAAAAAGCTTAAATAAATTATGTATAATACATGTTCGGGGATAGAGAGCAATAACTTCGAGAGGGAAAAAAGTTATTGTCTTAGTCTTTTTACTTAATGTAGGTAATAATAGTCAAATCACGAAGTTAAACACAATTTACTCCTGGAAACCCCATTTTTTATCGAAATTAAAAAGCTAAGATACAAATTTGTAATACGTTACATAATTTTAACGTTCTTAACTTACTAATTTAATTATATAATACTGATAAATATTCTCAGGCCTTACTAAAGACTGGGGAGCTAGTATTTTTACTAATACTTGAAAATAATAACGCTACAACATTATTGCTTAAAAATGGAAGGTAAAGTTGCAAAAAAAAGTCGCTAACTGTTACAAATAATGGATTGAAATGATTAAGTGATATTACACTGAAAAGAGCTACAGAATATATCTGAAAATAATCGGTAAATATCAACCAGTCTGTTGGTTGAAAATGCAACATAATTTATTGAAATAGTTTTTCTCATATTTACTCTGGGCCTCAGTATTCATGATGGAGTTGTGCAGATATTGGATTGCACCTAGGTATATATATTTTAGTCCCAGATGTTAACTTTATGTTGTGTTTATAGAAAGGCTATTTCAAAAGTTTGTAACTAAACATAAGTTATATTAAATATTTTCATCGTAACTATGTAATTTGTAGGTAGGTATCTAGCAGGCGCGATCCGTCCATACATGCTGTGGATGCTCCGCATCCTTTGCATTTTAGAGTAAAAAGATTTGGATTTTTAGCCGTAAACAGCAACACTACAATTTTAATATACCTAATATAGTGTGATTTTTAAAAATGTAAAAACTATACAAATATTATTATTATAAGACATCGTGCATATTATCGTCCCGTTTTTGTGTACGCACAACGAACGACACGATAAAAATAGCGCGGGCGAGTCTAAATACACATACATTCTCAAATACTGTGAAACGCGTAAAACACACGTATACAAACAATGTGGTGTGGAATCGATCTGTAAACCGTATCCAAAATGCTAGAACTTACGTTCTTTCCGCGCATGTGCACTGAGACCCGCAAGCCAATATCTTCGTCAACTTTATACGATATTAATGACAGAATCCAACGTACCAAAACCGTATTTAATGCTCATATGCATAATGCACAGAATCGTATACTCTATTACTGTTCGATTGGATTGTATACGCGCGCTGCTTTGACAGTTTGCTTTGAGCTTGAATTACTGAAATTCCAATTTTTATTGAATATTATTAACCTACGATTTACTTTTTAATCATAATTTAAATAAATAAATGAATTCCCAAAATAAGATGGATTTTTAGCCAACGTGTTCTAAATGATAATAGTGAATTGTGTGATTGTATAATTGAATAATTAATGCGAAAAAGTTTTGTGTCTCGGCCATTTGCGGTAAAACAACTTATACTGGATACTGGAAATATTAAGTTATATATTATTATTATTAAATTCTCAACTCCGTGCTTAACGTATTTTCAAATTGATTTAAGAATTTTATCGCGATTAAATTATTTGTCTTTTATTCTACCCGGCAAACAGTTTTGACGATTCAATATTTACTGACATTTAATTAAATTGCTTAATGTAATTTTGTCACTTATAAACTCGAGTTTGTTTCATTTAGGGAAACTAATTTTGTCATTGTTCGACAGTGAAAAAACATAGGCTCCACAAAACTATTTCATGTTCATTATGTTGCCTCCATGGTTATAAATAATTTCTTCATTATAGTGTATTTTGTTGCGCAGCCCAAAAAGCTTAACATTTATTAAAAGAAAAATTAAAGCCTATGTATGTACTCACTTATTAGAAGGACGTATTATAAACAAATTATAAAGTAAAATAATTTAAATTATACGTGATACCAACACACAACAAACACACGTCATAATATATCCTAATAATAAATGTCGATTTTTTTTTCACCACCTTATTATTTATTTTATTTCATCTAAGGTTTATTTAAACATATAAATTCATATTATTTTTTATTATTATACCTTTATAGGCTCACATCATCAAACAATGTTTTAAGATATTTTATCTAATAAAAATAAAAAATAACGTATTCAAAAAAATTGTCAAAATCGATGACTTTATTTGGTTATGCCATTTACACACCAACCCTCTCTTTTATATATACATACAAAGCCGCAGTACTTATTGTTGTAATCCAAAATATCTTGTCTCCTATCTACTTAATCGCTGCTAGCTAGTATGGCAGATTTTTCGGCCGCTTTCCTTAGAAATAAAGGTACTGTTGAACCACTCCGTTAACTCGCCGCCTTTCTGCAGAAATAAAACGCCTAATGAAGTTTCCCACCCGCTTTCGCTGCTCGTTACTATAACCGAGTGCCGCTCGCGCCAATACACAGTGAATCATAGTTCTGCTATTCACAAATGAAGGCTGTGAAGATCAACTGGATAAAGAACGGGGCTTCAAAAACCCGGTTAATCCTTTCTTTTTCCCATGCGACATATTTTTTCCTTGGTGCAGTGGTTATTTACGCACAAACTTTCATAATCAACGTTCCTTTGATTACACAAAATTACACAGCATTATTTAAATTATTTTTTTTTTAATTTTTATTTTATTATTTATTGAGTTAGTTTATACATTTGAATATAAACTAATATAAACAAGATCATTGTATCGAACGTCATCAGCATCATCAATATAAAATGTACATCAATTATAAAAAATACAACAAAATGACATCATATTTACCACTGTCGAAAACTATGTAAAAACCTTCCATAAAACTAATGTTGATAAACCTGCCCTACATATAGGTAACTCATGTTTAAAAACATGCCCTGCCGTTTAACCCTTGAGACGTTGTTGATTTGCACGGATCGAACCTTCTACAAGCTTCCATTTTTTCAAAGACAATAACAAGCACTATTTCGTTCTCTTTCTGACATAAAAGAAATAATTATTTTTTAGATGAGAGGAAGAGAGATATATGCATTTTAATAATGTGCGGTCGTTCTGGGACAAATATGGTCTTAGGAGAGTATAATGCGCGCACGGCATTTGGGACTGTTTGGGTCTTAGAAGGTCCCAAGGGTTAACGGTAAATTTTATCGCTCGGACCTAAAAGGCAGTTGTCTCGCTTCAACTCAAGCAACCATCTTACTCTGGCTAGGCAGCCGCTGATTGGCTAAGCACAAAACCTGCTTGAGCGGCCCACGTGTATCCAAGAGATTTGTAAAAAATACAAATTTGCAAGCCTTTCCTGTAATAATAGGAAACAATGTTAACTAAATAGTTTTGTACAAAGATACTTGCATGTTAATTAAATAAGCTCGAATAGAAATAAAATATGTTACACGTAAGATAATTATGTACTCGGCGAAACTCTGAAAATGTAATAGAGATTTGGCCATTTTTCTTGTAGAATATGTCTTATTATAACCAAATAAAGAATATTGCGACGACGTGGTTTTGGCAGGGCGACAGAGGCAGATAAGGCATAATATTGTAAAATATTCATTTGTTTCTGAGATAAACTTGGTCCATGTAATAACACGGCTAAACTCACGCCAGAAAAATAAGTTCCTAAAACACAAAACGAGCCAGCGACGAACCTCGCCGGCCACGCGGTCTTGTAGCGCGTTATAAATATAGCGCTCACATTTGTACCGGCCTCTTTCGCTTCAGACCCTGGAACCGTCAACACCTGCTGTCCGCTCTGCCTGACCCGCTTCGCTACCTGGGACCAACACACTGTGTTTGATTTCAACCCGGTTCCCCCCCCGCTCCACTTCCGCTGTCTACTGCAACTGCCTGCTGCTGAGCTCGCTGCTCACCGACAAGCCAACGACGCCCCGACGTCGCGGCGCCCCTGCCTCGGGCTTCACTGAGCCTTCCCAACAGCCAGCCTCGGAGAGGGGATCTGTCATTGCCTACTGAACCAGCCAGCGCCCCGCAGAGCCGTTACCGACTGAGCCTGGAGGGATACAAGAAGTTGCACCCGCAATAAAACCAACCGCTTTTATAAAGGCGTTCTTGTCAAAATGCAAATTACAAATGTCGAATATATCGTCTTTCTCAAGAAGCATTCATTTATGCAAACATACAAGAGTCGATATTCCATGGATCGAGGGGACTGAACGTTGCCGACTGAGCCAGCCCGCCTGCCAGCCAGTCCCGGAGAGCCTTCCCTCCAGCGTGCGGTCCTGCTCACTGGCCCCGATGTCACAGAGCCGTTACTGACTGACTGACCTTGGACGAATACAAGGAGTTTTACCCGCAATAAAAACCAACCGCCTTTATAAAGGCGTTCTTTTGTTTATGCAAACATATTACAATGGTCGATATTCCCTGCATTTTTATGATATTTTAAATAACTCTGTAATGGTTCAAATGAAATACCTCAAGTGCTTTATTTGAATCATCACACAGGACAAAGGTAAATGTGTGCCGGTGCTTATATTTTACAGTTTTTTCTTGTGCAGGCGAACACGTCCCGTACAATCATATTTCATTTTGTAATTTTACATATTTTTACAATAAATATAACATTTCTTTTTAAATACATTCATTCTTCCTTCATTCTTCAGACTTTCAGGCATTTCATCATACATTTTTAGTGCTGGTAAAAATGATAACAACTGACTTCAATTGTTATCATTTTTACCAGCATTGCATAATGCTGGCCGCATACATACGTTTTTTGTATTCGATTTCCGAATTCGTTTTCCGTATTCGGACTTCCAAATGCACGGAATCAGTAGAAAATACATACGTTCGTTTTAGTTCCGAACGGAACAAATTCCTTACGCACGTTCCGAATGCGAGCCGACGCGTTCGGAGAAACCGAATGGAAAAAACCTAATGACGTCATTTGGAACGCAGCTATTGCATACAGTTTGTTTGTGCCGACGCAAACGTACGGAAATTTCCGTTCGTAATTCAGTGTTGCCAACGGATATTGACCTAATATCGCCGTTTCTCATACATAAGGTAGCGCAAAGTAGCCGAATTTGCTGTTAGGTGGGACATGTTTAAAATTGATGTTTTTACGTGAAAATAAAAATTTCGTGGGGGGGGGGGGGTTTGGAATTTCAAAAAAATAAAATTTGTTCCCAGAAAATAAAAAAAAATCATGGGGAGGGTGGTTAGAGAATTTCAAGAAAATATAAAATTTGTCCCCAGAAAAATAAATTTCATGGGGGGGGGAGGGTGGCTAGAGAATTTCGGGACATGTTTAAAATTGATGTTTTTGAAGTAGCTTAATTGGCGACCAGTCGCCTTTTAGATTTTTTCGGCGCCGATTCTCGCTCTGAGTAGCCTAAATGGCGATATATCGCCCTTGTTGGCAACACTGGTACTGACGTTTATACATTCCGAATGAAGAAAAACGAACGTTTGCGCTAGTCTAACGGAATTCCGAATACGGAAAACGAATTCGGAAATCGAATACGGAAAACGTATGTATCCGGCCAGCCTAAAAAAGTAAAATATCAGCAAACAAAAACAACGGTCAAATGCTTATGCATTTGATGAAAAGCTAAAATGTACCGAGAATTTTCGTTTAATAGAGACTATTCGTAAGTAACAAAATCAAAATTGATTTGTTGAACATCAAATGTTATGAAGTTTGGATGACCTTAAAGTGTAAGAGTAAGTGCATAAATAAGTAGGATAGTACTAAATAGTATTATTATTATATTACATATCTACTCGTACTAGCAGATATAAACCCACTGCCGTGGTTTGAAAACTTCAACGTTTCTTTTTTAAAATAACAGAGGGCGCCACTTCCGTTAATAACAATCCTAAACTATACAATCATTAAGGTAAAAATACCATCAGATCAATAATTATCTTTTTTTATACATTATTTTATATATTTATTTATTTATTACAAGTTCTAGTGGGCTTTTCTTAAAAAAAATACAAGCATATTGTTCAGAGTAAACACTTAAAAATTAATACAATAGTTATAAATATAAGAATTTTCTTGATCGTTTTGTAGTCGTATCGACTCCTGTACTTGCAACATATTGCACAATACTCGTATTAATCAAGTGCGTCAAGTCGCTGGCATCCTCAATCGGAGGCAATGGCGTAATTATTAATTAATAACCGACAAACGGTAATAGCAATATCTACACTAACATAATGAACTAACCGTCTGGCCGGATGCCGGACCTCAATTACTGGGCTGTCGATATGAAGTATGGAAGTACAGAGGATAGACGAGGATTCTGGAGCAATCAAATTGACACGTGGCAGGATGTTATACTTGCGTCAAATGCGTGGCGATCGGAAGATTAACAGCGTAGAAAATGATGAGGAACTTCGTGTTAAACAATGTATTATCATGTAACAATCAACGGTGCATTATAATATTAGAAATACTTTGTGTGATCCACTATTTTATATCACTAACTCCTATACTTCTCGAGTTGCTCTCTGAAAAACAGGAACTTTTAATTTTAATGGCACTTTTTACATAGTTCAAATTAACGATTTTCTCAATCTTTTGATTTTAGAATGTTTCTACAAATAAAAAATAGACATAATAATGATTGTATTTTTGCTCTTAATACGCATCGGTGAAATTAAATCATTACCCAACAAACAAACTATTTTCATTCCTAATTTCGCAATTAAATTGAACTGAAAAAAAACAACTGTTTTATCATGGTAAAATTGAGGCGCTTAGCGAAAAAGTGGCCCAACAAAAAAATCAATCAGCAAAAACATCATATGATTAAGATAATTAAAGTAACTGGTAATGGAATAGGCAATAATCATCAATGATCTGTTATGGTTCAAATATTGTTACAACTGTCAAATTACCCATCTGGTAACTGATCTAATAAATATTTTTATTTATTTTTTGTAATATTTTGTGTTTGTATGTAGTATTACTTTATGTTTGTGATTACTCTATGTTTGTAATTACTCTATGTTTGCTGCACTCAAATATAAATTGTTAACCTCGACACAGGCTTAGTCCTAGCGAGGTTGATTATTTTGATAAAAACATGATTTATGTTTAGTGAGATGCAATAAATACATAATATATAGAGCCATCTTTTGAAATAAGTGACAACTAAAATTGGGCCACCGTTTCTTCACAGATATGATAAAAATATTTAACAATCTTATGTTTTCGCTGATACATTATTTGTTGGTTGGACTACTCTTCCGCTGAGCGCTTCGGTTAGAAAGGTAACGACGTGATTATAGATGAAGGACGTCCTATCGAAATAACCCCTGAGAATGGCACAGCTGTAATACTCGTACAATTAGGTTGTTTTCAGCTACCACATTAATTCCACATAATGGGGCAGTCATAACCACTGTGCGCACATGATGCACAAATGAAGACTTAATTACTGCATTGTATGAACAATTTTCAAATTACAACGTACCTTGTTGAAGAATTTCCACTCCCCTGTTCCCGTGGGGCAAATTTGTGTTTCATAAAGCGAAGCCTGATATCGTCATATGACTGGAAAATCCAAACATACTAATAGTATCATAACTTTTAGAATATTATGAAGATCATTTTGATCGGTTGCTACTAGACCTACTAAATTATATTTTGGTTGTCTTTATGGCGGTAATATTTTAGGCAGAAGTGTGGAAGTACACGAAGAAAACAAACTGACAATTTTTTTTGCTAAATTATTAAGAATCTCTTCAAATAATACGTTATCCGATTACAAACAAGATTGCAGGCCCTGAACGAATGAATTGATAGATTTCCTGAAACTATTAGTTAAATACCAATGGATTTTTGTTTTGTTTTGAACATTTTCGCATTTTGTCATTATATACTATTTAGATAAACACATTTACATTAACTAATGTGCCGATTTTATTACGAATTTTATTAAAGTTTATCAGGAAAAATTTATACTCAAGGTTGGTCACACTTGAGTCATCTAACTGTAAACTAGTAAACCTTACAAACATTTTTTACTAGGACTGCATTTAGTAAACACAATCTTTTCTTATTTTTTAAAAGGTTTATACCCACACACTAAGAACTAATTTATTAATGTTACCTTTCTAACCACATTTCCGAGTGGTGGAGAGCAGCATTAACGTAATGTATCATTATTAACCCTCGATAGTTTGTTAAAGGGTTGCACACGATAAGATGAACTACCATATTAAATTTATGGCTCCCCTTTCCGATCTTTATAATCCGTTTCGGATCATTTATCAGGTTGAAAAAGCTCGTGAAATTAATCGCATTAAAGCGTTTTACAGTCCATGGAGGTGATTTGTTGCCCTGGTCTTATTTCACTAGGATCATGAGGGTCATAAACTCAATTACTTCGGAGCCTCTTCCCGGTATTGTTATGGCATAACAAGGACTTACGTCCTACACCCTATCCCCTTCCTACACCCTTTATAACTTTGTACAATTCCAATACTTCCTTATCTCGGGGAGAAGTTTGGAAAGCGCCTTGAAACTCAATGTATTAACACTATTGAGTGCTGCTGCTATTTCGTTGACTCTTCAAGAAATACAAGTAGATGTAGATATTAAAAAAGTTGTAAATGCTCGCCTTTTCATGTTTCAATAATTTGAACAAAATTAACTCTTCAACTACAAGAATAATTCAAGCCCGTGAATTTTTTGTTATTTTTAAATAATATATTTTCATCAAACAAATGATTTAATGGCCAAATATTTTTAGCTTGATTTAATTTTAATCTTTATTAACGTACTTTTTAGGGGCCTATACTTAGTTAAAATTATATATTAACTTAGTACCTACATCAGTATTATACTTTTTTTTTTATTTTATTTATTTATTTATTTATTGTTTGTTTGTAAATATTACATAATACAATTAATGAACTTAAAATGTCCAACTAGGCGATTGCCCGTTTTAGGACATTCCAATATGATAATGTTTTTACATGTAAATTATGGTACATTATAGTGTTGACTATTCTGTTGTTAAAAAAAATACATATGTATTCATATTCTAGAATACTTCCAGTTATATCACGACATATTTTACTATTATTTAGCTGACATAATAACTGAATTAACATAACATAAGCTGAATTAATAGATAAAAACAAGAAAATGAATTTGAAAATGAAACTGAATTGAAGAAATTCTGTTGGTAAAGTAATACAAATGTATATTCATTTTTTTTTTTACTATTGTTTAGCTGATATATTAAACTAAAGAAATATTAATATATAAAAAAAGGAAATGAAAAATAACAAAAAATAAAAAATTAAAGTAAAGAAGGAACTTTTCCTTTAAGGAGAAATATCACGAAGAATTGAACAATTTTTGAACTTTCTTTATGTAAAAATACAGTTCCTGTAATGCTAATATAATACCAATATAAGTTAAAATGTAAAGAAGAATGTAAAGAAAAACAAAATTTACAATTTAATTACTGTTTTTTAGCATATTCTCGCATTCAACTCTCCCCAAGACCAGAAGCCAATTGTTTACCTGCATACGCAGAATATTAGTACTCTTTGCCTTCCATGCATCAGGTATGAGATTGAGCAGTTTAGGGCCTAAGTATGAGAATTGTCTCTGTGCTAAAGATGAGGAAGTGGTGGGCGGAACTGTTGGGTTTTTTTTTTGCATGTCTTGTATTATGACAGTGGTTTACGGAAGCTAAGTAGTGCCTCTGTTTTTGAGTATGTAAAATGATTTTCCTCATGTATAATTGTCTTACATCAAGAACACGAAACTCTGCGAACAATGAATCGCTGGGGTACCTGAAAGGTTTTTTCAGTATGACTCTTATAAGCGATTTCTGGGATTTAGCTAAGGGATCGAGTATGGTTTTAGCACAACCTCCCCAACCTAAGGAAGCATAGTCTAGTATGGAATTGCACATTGCAAAGTAAATTCGTTTCAAATCATTTAGACAAAGAATATTTCTTATTGCTATAAACAGATGTGTAAGTTTCCTGACCTTTGTGGAAGTAAAGGCTATGTGTTTGTCCCATCTCAGAAATTTATCAATGATAATTCCTAGGTATCTTATATTGTCCACACATTCTAAGGTATTGCATTTACATGTAATAGTGTCGTAACAATGGTGTATTCTAATGTTAATAATTTCTTGTGGTTGACCCGCTTGAGTTGAACTAAAGCAGATGAATTTCGTTTTATCCGAATTTAGTGTGAGGAGATTACTATCTAGCCACTGTTTAACTTTGTTTATGCCAAATTCAGCTTTAATGCAAGACTCATTCCAGGTTTTGCCTTCGAATAAAAGTACTGTATCGTCAGCAAATGTAATAATGTGGTCTGCAAATGAAGTATTACATAAGTCATTTATATAAACATTAAACAATATGGGACCTAGTGTACTTCCTTGCGGTACGCCATATTTAATATTGGCTGGATCACTTAGAGTACCGTTAATATCCACTCTTTGGCTCCTGTTTTCTAGGTAACTAACAAACCACTTGAAAATTTGACCCTGTATCCCAATTCGCTGTAGTTTATTCAGCAGAATTTTGTGCGAGATAGTGTCAAACGCTTTAGCTAGATCTAAAAAAAGTGCAATGCATTTACTACCTTTATCTAGATTATTAGAGATGATTTTTGTCAAATTAGCGATGGCGTTTTCAGTGCTTAAACCTTTGCGAAAGCCGAATTGTCTACTAGAAAGGATGTTGTTATTTTCGAGATAAAGGATGAGACGGTTCTTTACAATTTTCTCCATAATTTTAGAGACAGAGTTGAGCAAGGAAACAGGCCGGTAATTATGTATCAGTGATTTGTCCCCACTTTTATGCAGTAAAATGACGATTGACTGTTTTAAATGGTTAGGGAATTTCCCTGAATTAAAGCTTAGATTCGCAATGAACGCAATCGGTATGGCTATGTATACTTTAATGATTTTTAGAAGATTTGATGAAATCTTATCGGGACCACATGCTTTTGATGACTTAAGGTCGTCAATTATCTTCATGACTTCTTTAGTTGAAGTTGTGATTGAGTCTATTTTGTGACCTATCCTAGGGATAGTTAAATTGGCGAGAGCGGTTTCTGATTTCTTACACTCATCGAGAATTTTTTTCGCAAGTGTGTCACCCACAGATGAAAAGTAACTGTTTGCAAAGTTTGCCATATCTTTGGGGACTTCAGAGTTTGATGTGTTAATGTATAGCGATTTTATTTCAGAAGATTTATTGATTTTGGATTTGGTTATGTTGCGAAAGGTATCCCAAAAACGTTTTGGATTGCAGTTGTTTTCGTAAATGAGTTTTTTATAATAATTTTCTTTCGCCGATGTAATTAATTTCTTAGACAAATTCCTATATTTTTTATAATAACATTATAATACCAAATTCTCAGGATATGTTTTTGCCTTTTCATGAAGATGATTTCTTCTGTGAATCGATTTAACTAGCCCCAGGGTGATCCATGGTGTGAATTTAATTTGTTTATTAGATACGGTTGTATTACTTGTGTGTTTTGATATATACTCGTGTAGTTTGATAATAAATTCTTTCATTGCTAAGTCAGTATCTGATTTATCTAGAACATTTAGCCAGTTTTCTGCGCTCAAGTCCTCAATTAACTTGTTGAAATTAGTTTTAGTTTTACTTAACTACACTGTCTCAGTAACAATACTTTGAATTTTTACAATGATAAATTAAAGATTTCCATTGGCTTGGTATAATTATTTGCCTCCATAATTATTCTAGGCAATGAGGAATACATAATAAAGTAGTTAGCATCAGAATTTCTGCAATGATATAAATCTCGACTTCTAGTATTACGCAGTGGAATACGAAAGTTTATCAATGCAAGCAATTCTGGACCACTACATAAATGCAACATTTACAATTTTTTATGGAAATACTATATTTAATGAGTAAGTGAAAATGCTTCGGTCAGATAATTTAAGCATATTCATTTCATTTAAGTAAGTGTTGTTGTTAAACCAAATTGCTGGAATACCCATTTTAAAAATGAAAACGTAAGAATTTATTCTTTCAATGAATATTGTAAGGTAGGTTCCAAGCAGGAGAATTGTAATCAAGTTGACCTCTAACAAAGGCATAATATAACAGTTTAACAAACTTAATACTGTTGAAATTTCTAGTTAACCTAGGTAATAATCCCAAAATTTGTAAACCTTTTCTAGAGATTTCTTATTTTAAAGATGTGGTTAACGGAATAAAGATTTGATTGAAAAGTTATGTCAAAGTCTTTAATTTGTGTGATTTTCTTAATAGTTTTGTTATCAATGTTGTAATTAAAGATCACTGGATTTTTTTATTTGAAAAAAATCTTACTATTCGACATTTTGAGATATTTAAGTAAAATCTGTTTTCATTGAACCAAATGTTGATATTATTCTGATGAATATTACAATGATAAATATTTTGAACAATTCTAAAAATGTTGAGATCAGTAAAAGTACATATAAGATAAATACTTTATGATATATTTTTTGTGAGAACAATATTGGACCAAGCTGTGAACCCTGTGGGATTCCACTTGTTACATTTTTTTTCCTGAATGGGCATGAACCAGCAAGATAGCTCTTAAACCAGGCTAACATGCTGCCCCGTTTATTAAGCTTTTCCAATTTATGTGAAGATATGAAATAGGTAAAGATATTTTTTTAAGCTTTCTATGCCTTCACTTGTAAATCCTGTACTGAGATGGACAAAGTAATTTTAATTAATGTTAATATATGCATCTTCTGTGTCGTATTCTGTGCTGTTTTTAAGATTAATTCATTAACTCCTGACTAAAAAAAACTAAGAAATCATTAAGCTCTTCTATTCGATTTATTAATCTGCATATATTCTGTTCCCATCATCTTAAAACTCCGTTTCTAACGCTTGTTTAAATTTGTGAAACTTGATCGGAAAAATGCTGCATGATTTTACCCCAATATCGGAAGAAATTAATTGTTACCAAGAAATAAAATTTTAATAATAACTGAAAAAATATGCCATATAAAATAAAAAGAATTTAATAACATAATGAATTTGTCATTTCGTGATAATTTATATGACTTCAAAACTTACTAATACTATTTTTGTCTTCAAACAGTTTTGCCGAATATGGGGTTTTTGTGTAAAGTAGATTCTATTTAATTTCGAGGTACTAAATTCATGTTTAAAACGTATGTAAATTTCGTTAAATTCCACTTCAGATCAACTCACTTGAAAAAAATAGGAACATTACAATGAATAATGAACATGTACACATATTAAATATAATGGTAATAATTCCAGATGTTCCTACTAATGCACCAAATAAATGTAAAAACGCGTTTTTTATGCTTTCCGACGGGTATCAAACCAACTAAAACAAGAACTAAGGTAGTTCTGTTAGAAAATCGTCAACAAAACCTTATTGTAAATATTCTGATGCCTTTAGCCGATATTGGAACTTTTATTTGTTCGGCACGTTAGTTCCTTACTATCAACTTACATCTGGGTATCAAAGTTTACCTTCACTGTAGTCTATTTCTCTGTATTGGTGTAGTTTAGTGAATAGTATAGGTACAGTGTCAGCACAGCTGGTTCGGCAGGGGGTTGAATCAATAATAGGCCGGTAATAGCCATGTCGGGATGCCAGGATAAACATTATAATACATTGTTATTATCCATTAACAGTAAGTGTGTGCGGTGGCCGACATGTGTATACACTACACTCTGCAAACTTCCCGGCTTGGGTAGCGAGTAGAGAATACAAAAGGGGAAAAGGAGGATATAGGCCAATTTGCAATTGTGATTTATTTGATACGAGTGTGAAAAAAATGTTACATTTATCAATGTTTTCCATTCAAACTTAATTTATCTCGAGTAATTACATTTTAGCTATGCAACAAAAACTCGGATAATAGCAAATATGAGCACAGAAAATCGTTTGCAAACATTTCACGGGTTCTTCAGAAAGATTTTTTTCTCTTATGGCGAATCAAACATACATTTTTAATAATAAGAATAATTTTCAGATTAATTAACTGATCACAATCGATGTTAGCTACTGTTAAACATAATGTATATCTAAAGATTTGATGAATATTCCTTAATATATTCAAAATGCGTGAATTCTTTTTTAAACCAATATATTTTGTATATCTCGAGAGAGTTCTGCATAGCAACTTAAATAGCTTATTATCTGATATGATAGAAATACATAAAAATACACCGGTATGTTTATATAGTGACAGTCAAAGTTCTATTAATTTGCCTGTTCATCCATTGTTTCATAAACGCACCAAGCACATTGATACACGACATCACTTTGTCAGAGAATGTGTAGATATATGATATTAAAGTTAAGCGGAGAATTACTTGTGACTGAGAATGGCGCTATATCAACTACTAATATAAAGAACTTAATTACTACTTCTTCTAACACATTATTAATAGAAAATAATAATATTTTGAAAATAATTGTGAAAGTAATTTTTTTTCTCTGCATGGATTGTTTATCTGAAGTGACTTAACAGATAAGTATGTGTTCTGTATATATTTTTTACATGATTAGATAGAACCAATAAATCATAATTGTACAGCGATTTTTTTCAAAAAACGGCGCTACACAAATTATCTTATTATTATTTCATTGGTAGGATAGGCAATAAAAACTGTAATCTATGCGTGTATTAATGGAGCCAAATGCTATGAAAATCATAATTACTAAAAATTAAAGTTTATTGAATTACAAATTACTATAAAACCGGTAGTCCACTTCTGCATCATTAAATAAAACTGGCCGACTGCAATTTAGCGACATCCTTGAATTAGTGGGATAACTAAGTGGAGTTAGCCTTTTTCACCATAGTCCCCTGATACTTGACGATGCTGTCCACATCTGCACGGGATCTGGGTTGTACCGGTTCTGAGACCATCTCACTTTTATCCTGGTTGATTAATAGCCCACATCCTGACATACATAGTGCTGTTGACCATCTTGTTTACATATCTCTCATTTACTAATTAAAAATTAAAGATGTACTGTCGACGCAACTATTAATCTTCCATTAACATTGTCTTTGCAATTTGTCCATCCCATTTTGACCTACAAGTACATATCATTATCTGGCTATACTCACGTGTTTGTGTGACATTTTACAACAATAAAAGTAAATGTCAAAGCAGTTTATTGATGGAGCCTATTTTCTGAACATCTATTTGTATTCAGTGCTGTTATTGATATCAATTCAGGGTAGAAGGCCTGTGCAGTGAATATATTCGGTTCCCTCAGTGTCTTTCGTATCCAACCTGGATGTTATGGAAGCTTGTGATTGAACCAACCAAGGCAAGTTCGAACAACTAGCCTGTGCGCGCAAATCTGCAGAGTTTGCTAAAGCAGAGACAAACTGCCGATAATAAATAAATTGTATTATCACTATACTAGCTATAATTTGGTTTTAATACATACGAAAATAGTTTATTTACTAATAAATACTTAAATAACTAACTAATGATAAAAAAATATTTTGTAATAATCCGTGTAATCGCAAGGCGAATCAAGAATGGACTGTAAAATTAATTGTGAACTTGAAGTTGACACAACGATGGTTAGAGATGGTGAACAGGGAATAAGGAAGGAATCCGACTTACCCCTTTTATGTTCGTCAACGATGTTGATGTTGGTTCACTCACAGGAGATGATCACAAAGAGATGTTCATCACACTGGCTTCATCACTAAACTGATTTGACAGTTAAGTTTATTGTTGTAAATGTCACACAAACGTGGGTATTGTCGGATAATGACAGGTATTTGTAGGTAATAGGATGGGAAAATATCGAGGACAATTTTAAAGGAAGATTGTTGCGTCAACAATCCGTAAAGCGAAAAATTTACATTAAAAAACGTAATGTTGCCAAATAAAGCCATCGGTATAATTGTATGAACCAGGCAAATTGCCTTTTCTGGGAGTCCCGTAACCGATCCCCACAAAAAACTTGATTATAACTTGTTTGAATGAAACGGTCTATATACCCTTCTCCCGGTGGGAATCCGACCAATATTATTGGTAATGGAAATTAATTTGGGCACGTGATCTCAACGCCTATTTACCCAACCACTTGATAGGTTACGGGAAGTACGCGTTACGGCGGCCGCGCCGGTCAGTAATACGGAAGGTGAATTATGTGTCGGACGGAGGCAAATAATTATTAACAGCAATCTGGCCGCAAACTTTGCCACTCATGAACAAAGTGCTTTCCGTGGCCATTATTTTATTTTAAGCGAAACCATTCTAGCGGTCATTAGATTTATTAAGGTTCACGACGTTTAATAAAAAATATATATTCATATTTTCCCAGCTTTACTCGCAGATTTCGCCGGAACTCCAAATATTATGATATTATGTCTTATTTAGTGACTTACAGCATCTCAAGTATCTTTCTTTTAACCTCGGAATATGCTCAACCGACTGATTTAATAAATTTTTAAAAAGTATTTTTACATTAGTAACCATGCTGAAAACCATAATATGAGCTTAAAACACCTGCTTTGATCTTGAATTTTTACAATGTGTGTGAAACAGGTGTCCTTGCTTACTACTCATAGTTAGTGTAAGAGAGTTGTTCGTAGAAAGGAAGACATTAGAATAGTTTTCTATCTCAGTAGAACCGTATTTATTTCAACTAAAGACAACCATGCAGGTTGAAAGATCTCATTCACAATAATCCATTTTATCGGAAATTTCATCTGTAAAAATGTTTAAATTACTATTGAAGACTGTCTGACTGACTGACTGAATGTCTGACTTACTGACGGATTACCTGACTGCCCAACTTACTGAACTGACTACGTATCGACGATGCGCGAGCTGTAGCGGGGCCCTGCCGCGGCGGGAATACCATCACCAGCAGTAGCGGCCACAGCGCGCCCGCCATGCCGCCATCCTAACGACTCTGACCTCCCCTCACCCGCCCACTATCTAATTGAATGACTGACTGTCTGACTGACTGACTGACCTGACTGCGTGTCGACAATGCGCGAGCTGTAGCGGGGCCCTGCAGCGGCGGGAAGCACCAGCACCAGCAGCAGCGGCCACAGCAGCCTGCACAGTGCGCCCGCCATGCCGCCATCCTCACGCCTCCTGACCTCCCCTCGCCCGCCCGCTGTCTAATTGACTGACTGACTGACTGACCTGACTGCGTGTCGACAATGCGCGAGCTGTAGCGGGGCCCTGCAGCGGCGGGAAGCACCAGCACCAGCAGCAGCGGCCACAGCAGCCTGCACAGTGCGCCCGCCATGCCGCCATCCTCACGCCTCCTGACTTCCCCTCATCTGCCCATCTGGAACAAATAAAACCATAGTTATCATCACCGTAAAAAATAATTTTTCAATATACATGTTTGAGAAAGTGACTGAATCACTTAAAAGAGTTTAGAACATTCACATTTTACCCATCGTTTGACCTTTAAAAGCCGGCCCCTTACACCATTCGATAACTTTCCAAAGCCGTGGGAACGAGACGGTTTGTATTACGAGCTACAAGTGTTAGCACTGGAAGATATCCAGCTGGTCTCCCCATACAAAGCAAAGGAAACGAATCATAAAGAAGCAGTGTGAGAAGAGACTGAGCTTTTAATGAACCGAGCTCTCAGTACAATAGTTCAAGTACAGTAAAGTTTACACCTTTTCTAAGCGATGTGTTATTGACACTTAGTAAGTAATAAGGAAACTATAATTAACGTTTTATAATAACATAATGTTTATTAGTGTTGAGCCTTTTTTTCATTATACTAAGAATACCGTTGTTTACTAACAGCGTGCATTTAACCATCTATTCATGCAGGACTTAACTGCTCAGGCTAATTTGTTCGGTTTTGCGAACAAAACAGCTTTATTACCCTTAAATACAATTTGTTCGCTTTTTGGAACAGCTCATGAGGTTTCATAGAAATTATTATGTCTCCCTTACTGTCCATCTGTTAGAAATATGTTCTGAATGGTATTAGAACGAGAAAATACTTCACTTTACATTCAAATCTGAAAAATAATATTATCATAAGTTCTCTCATCTCACATCGTCGTGTGCTAATAATTTAAGAAACACGTATAAAAAAATTAAAATTATTTGGCAAACATAATATATCTTTAAACCCAAAGCTCCGAAAAACAAAGCAATTTATGAAAAAATACAATAAACACCTCTATGAAACCGAAGGATCCGACCGCAATTTGAGAAAAAATAAAATGTGCACATCTATGAAACCGAAGGAACCGTCCGCAATTTGAGAAAAAAATCGTTAATTTTTATATTTTATTTATTTACATTAAACGATAAAAAAGTGAGGTGACAGTAATTTTTAAAATATATTTGTCTTACAAAACTTGTTTTTTCCGTTATCCGTAATTTTAGTTCAGTGTTCAAACCACAGACATAGGAATTAATAGACGAGAAGCTAATGGCGAGGGGTAAAATCAACTGTTGAAGAACGAAGGGAGTAAGGCTGACTGTGATTCGTCAATAAATAAATCTGACAGTAAATAGGCATCTCGCATTATAATATCACCATTTAGTTCTTAAAAGTAAAATCTGCTTTTGAATGAATAGACATTTCTACATGGGAGCGCAAATTACTCGCCACGTTATGAACTAATTTGCGAAGTCCAAATTCGGCAAAGTAAGGCAGCTTCTATTTTCAGAGTCGTAGTTAGTTTCAGAGTATTAAGTTAAGACAATTTTACAAATGTTTCATAATTTACCTACCCCAGTAAACAACCATGAGCACACTTGAGAATCGCTACATTGAGATGTGATAGTATATGTTTCTAAAACTGATCCATATAATACGGTGTGAATAAGCTTAAAATAAAGTAAAATAATGCTTACTTATGGAATGTAATACGACAATTGGGTTTATTCTCTTTTTCACATCTATTTTTACAAGTTTTCATATCACAAGTCAACATTTTGCCGTTTTATTTCGTAAAATGAACCGATGATGCCTCGACCATAGTTCGCACAAGAATGATGACGTCACGTTTTCAAATTTCACTTGAGGCCATATGCGAGCCCAGCCGGCTCAATGGAACCGGTATGGGGAGTGGGGATAATACGCTTTTAATCACTTAGGGCAGGTCTACTAATATTCATATGTCTATGGTTCAAACGATCAAACCTAGAGTCAGCCATTTTTGAACGTTTTTTTTTTATGTTTGCATTTAAAATGAAAATTATTTGTTTAATTCTGACAATAAAATTTGAAAGTTTTTTTCTACACCTTTCAAAACAGTTTTTCGTTTTATGATAAGTTAAGAAATATTCAATTTCTTTTGATTTTATTGCAAAATGGAAATAATCTCGAATTCTCCTACCCTCTGACAACATCTTATAAAGATGTCAGATCAGAAAGATCAGAAATATAATGGTCAATATACGAGAGGCCGGAGAGGTTAAACCTACACACGATAACAAGATCAACACAACTATACATGTGTGAACATATCGGCCAAATATAAAGACAAAATTTAAATTTGGAAACGTTGTTATCTGACACCTATATTCAAAAAGGGCAATAAATGTGATATAACCAACTATAGACCAATATGTAAGCTATCCGTAATACCGAAACTTTTTGAAAAACTATTACTTGATAAAATTTCACCTTATATTAACCACCTCACTGTTCCGAATCAACATGGATTTTTGTCGGGCAGATCAACTTTGACAAATCTCTCATTATATGAAAACTATATATCCAACGCATTAGCTAATAGAACTCAAGTCGATTCCATATATACGGACTTTATTAAGGCATTTGACAAAGTTTGCCATAAAATTCTCCTCGTCAAACTATGTAAGCTCGGTATCGATGGAAAACTTTTAGACTGGTTCGCAAGCTATCTAACTGATAGAGTTCTACTAGTAAAAATCAATTCATTCCTTTCCAACCAATTTATAGCTACAAGTGGTGTACCGCAGGGGTCTCATTTAGGCCCAATATTGTTTTTACTGTTTATAAACGATATTGTTAATATATTTGATAACGATATAAATGTATTACTTTTTGCAGACGATTTAAAAATATTTAAAAAAGTAAAAACCGTAGAAGATTGTATCAGTCTACAAAATAACTTAAACAGGTTAGTTAATTGGTGCACTCTAAATAAACTATATCTCAATATAAATAAGTGCCATTCAATAAGATTTTACAAAATAAGTCAACCAATTATTTATTCATATGAACTTAATAACTCAACCCTTACCTTTGTTGAAGAAATTAATGACCTGGGCATCATTTTCGACTCTAAGTTAAACTTTATATCTCACATAAACTCAATTAACAATAAGGGAATGAAAATGCTTGGATTCATTCTTCGAAACTCCAGAGGCTTCAGAAATATTTCAACCTTGAAAATTTTGTATACATCTTTAGTTCGAAGTCAAGTCGAATATAACTCCTCGATCTGGTCCCCACATTATAAAATACATTCAGATTCAATAGAAAAAATTCAACACAAATTCTTAAGACACATTAACTTTAAACTCGGTATTCCCATTGAAATTATAAACTATAATTACTTAATGAAAAAATTAAATTTATTAAAACTCTCAGATCGAAGAATTATATCCGACTTAATACTTATGTTCAAAATTGTAAATGGTAGTGTAGACAGCCTTGATTTAATTAACCTCATTGAATTTCATGTACCCATAAGAGCTACTCGCTCTAAAACCCTCTTTAATTGTAACAATTCTAAGACTGAACATTTCAAACACTCGCTTGTACCTAGATTACATGAAATTAGTAATAGGTACGCAGATGTAGCGGATCTGTTTAACTGCACAGAAGCTAGGTACAAAAAAGTCTTAATATCATATCTTTTAAATCATGGCCAATAAAATGTAAGTCTACTCATACTTACGTAAAAAGTCAAATAAATATGTATATAAATGAACTGTCTGGGGCAACTGAGGAAACTTGGGTCAATAAAAATAGTCAATAAGGTGAACCAACGGCTTGATTGGCACTTAACTACTTTCAACCAAAACCTGAATATAAATGCAAACATTTTAGCTATTGTAATATATTATATCATGTATCTATACTATCATATATTTCAATCAATACTAATCTAACCTAGTCTACCTATAAGTTTTGCATGTACTTGTGTCTCTAACTTTTTATATCCATCTAGAGTTTCTGTTAATTGTATATTTTCTGATGTCACTGTTTATAATCTACTGTATATGGTATATTTTATACCGTTGATATTAAAATAAATAAATAAATAAATAAATAAATAAATAAACAAAATAAATTATTTTTAGTAAAGTAATTTGTGTTATTTCATAAAACCAAAACTTTCACTTCAATTATTGTGTTCTGTCGTCTTAGAAAATACAAAATTTAAATAATAATAATTTATTGGTATTTGGATATGTATTTTTGAGATCCCTTTTGTATCTTAAGTCAAATGCTTTGAGGCCCATCCTAATTAATATGTAGAGAAATATAAACAGAACATATATTACGTTTTGCTTTTCTTTTTACCTTGTGGGTGTTAGTTCCAAAGCTTAATGCGGAAATAAATAATGTAGAACATATCCAATAAGTTAATTCCTCTCGCTCCACCATGATTGATCGCGGTATCATTCATCTTGGTAAAACCAACAGATTTATAAGCTTTACTTTTTCACGTGTTTATAGCGAAAAATTCGTAAAATGATTAAATTGAATTTCCGCCAAGCGATATTTACTCAAATATTTCGTACAAAAAGTTTTCATTTTTCACCTCTTTTCTGCTGTTTTTAAAATCTTTTTAAAAAGATTTTTTTTTCACAGCAAGGTTTTTATAAATTAATTGAAAGAGCAAGGATTCATTTCGGTAAAACAAAGGGTAGGCTAATCTGATATCTCCCTTAATGAAAATGTCGAACCCTCGAAGGCTTTTTTCTTTGTTTAGATTGAAGGTAGGTAATATAGCAAAGATCCAGAATAACTGATGGATGCAGATCCAGAAGGACTGATTGAAAATTCTAACGACTAAAGTTTGCATCGAGACGCAATAACAACCCCATAACTCGAAATGGATATTTTATTTATAACAGCCAAAATATTTTTGAAAATACGGAGATAAAGGCAAACTCGAAATTGTCAAACATAACGGATTATCTGTCAAACTTTGTGTATTTATTAAAAATGTTTTTTTTTATACTAGGAACGTGATGAAAATTTTTCAGCATAACATTTTTCCTATTGACATAATATTATTATCAAGTTTCATGATTTCGTCGTTTCTTTCAACTAAAAAAAATGTGTTTTATTCTTTCATGTATTGCTAGAGTTTTGAAATATTTTAGAGATCTTTATTCTTTTGAACAAATGAAAAAAAAATATTTATATGTTTTGCGTCTTGTATTAGGTATTACGACGTATATTAGGTATTACGACGTGTATTAGTAGGCTTTGCCCGGAATAATGTTACAACCACCAAAACTATCAATGTAGAGATGTAATGTTGGGTAAGCAATTATGCATCTTTTAAGGTTGGGATAAAGGTAATGAATATATATTTAGGCCTCTTTTGGAGAAAACGGACATATTATTTTTAATTAAACTAGAAAAAAAGCCAAGAAGCTGATGAATGTAGGAAACTGGTATTTTTCCAGAAAAACTATTATTACTTACCCTTTGAGACAGTTTTGTGGAATAATGTTGTAAGTTGATCTTATTGTGATTTATAAAACGTTCGACTTAGTCATATTGTTATTTACTACTAATCTCAAATATTTCAATGACATATGAATTTTCGATTGAATAGAAAATTACTTTCTAAAAGGCGTAGGTGAGTAAAAAAATTATTTCTTGAAATAATGTTATACGTGAAATTTTCTTTTTCAACATTTTTCCACTAATTAAGCATCAATTCTAATTTAATTTCTTTTCTTCACCACTTTTCATTTAAAACGATTAAGAATTTTATTTTAATTTATTTTAAACATAAAATGTAATGAAACGTAACTGATTCCTTTTTTTCATTTAACTCAAAACCAACATATTATTGAATACAATGTCACACATATTAAAACCGAATAGAGTTGCGTTTACACTCATGTGAAAAACTGTCCAAATGTCATAATACTCTGATTCTATAAACAGTTCACACTAAGTTATGATAGTCACTATTTTAAAAAGTAAGTACTAGTATTGTATAAAAGATTTAGTTCAAACTTCAGTTTGTGTCATGTTTCACGTGGAAATCTATTATCATGCTACACTCGAAATCAGCTTGAACATGTTATATCAAATACGATTAACTCATTCCAACCTGAGTGAAAAATAGAAAAGATTTTCGTTTTTCACGGATATAGTCCTTCAAATTCGATACGTCTGATTTCCTCGCTGTCTTTATGTGTTTATCTCACTCCAAGGTATTCAGAAAATCTAAGATCATAAAGAACGCCTGTGTCACTTTATTTTCCTGAGGGTATGACGAAGTTCCTACATGGATATATGCTGGTTAGGAAATAAGTTATTTACTCAAATTTTTCGGTTAGAATTTCGTTCCCTGAGGAACCTGCTAGTCATTATTCAAAAGTTTTTCACTCGAGCAGGAGCTGATCTTGGGAGCAGTATTTGATGAAAAAACGAGCTCCTTTTTATTACTGTTACAGAGTTGATAAATTTATATTTGTAATATTTTACTCTTACGAGGTGATTTTATAAATTACACTCGTTCCCACGTGCTTCTTTGCATAATGCTTTTCTAGTAATTTGTTTATCATCAAGTTTCTAAATCATTTCCTGAACTTTTGCCCCTTTTAAACGAGAAGAATTTTAATAGCCGGTTATTTATTGCACCATGAACCTCTAAAAGACAAAGTTCATATTTTTATAGCGAGATTAAAAGAGTTTATAAACCCAGTTTGCACGATTAAGTAAGATTCTTGGATAAAGGGTTTTTAGCTGAGCCGTAGATAATTCCAAGTTTTGATTTGATTAATGCTTACTGGTTTTCCAAATAAAATACTGCATCTGAAAGCGATCGAATAAAGGATTATCAACCGATTTTATCAAATGCATTCAATCATTTGCTTAAATTCTGCCCCCCTTCATAAAAAGCAAACCAAATGTTCGGCTTTTTTACCTTTAACTGAGCTCCAACTCTCCCTACGCTCTAACTAAAACTACCGAATCCGGTCTATGCGCACCGCTTATCGCGTTCTAATAGTGGACGTTTTAAATGAGATATTAGTATGCAGTAGCACCTCTATTTGTAGCACTTTTTGTAGTTTTTTTCCCGGATTCTGATAAGTGCTTTAAAAGTGATAAAATCTCTTTAATTTTTTTTCGCTATGGATGCCATTTGTCATTGACTCGGACAGTTAAAAAGAGGATTCAATTGTTTTATTTGAATTCGAGTTAAAATTCACAAAACTATTATTATTGGAAGAAATCAATAATTCTTATAAATGGACTTGGCCAAGTGTGTTTGGATTTTAGAAATCTACAAAATTTACAAAAATGGTAATCCAGTGGAGGAATAGTGAAAACATTTTAAAGTAAGCAACTACAATAGACATCGTCGTGCAATTAAAATGAACTAAATTTACCTACATAATGATTTTGTGCAATGTTTATTAAATTTAAGAAATATTATAGGACCTGAAGACAATCCGCCTTGTGGCAGCTTTACGTGACAATTTTTTTGTCATTATTAAAATTCTAGTAATATCAATGTTTTGCAATAAAAATAATAAGTTTAATCAAACTTTAAAATATTTTTTATTACTAGGTATGTTATGGTATTATCGTGATTCATTTTTGATGAATTATGCATTGCGACGGCCTTCGTGTAAGGCACTCGGCTAGCAAGCTGGATTCGAATTGGTCGCGTGTTTGAATACAAGCCTGGAAAGTAAATTTTATTTTATTTTATTTTTTTTTTTTTTTTAAAAGAAAGACAAACATTCCCGGGTCACGGATAACCCAACAATGTTTGAAAATCTCCTACTACCACCACAGAAAGCCGAAAATGTTGCTTGTGTTGTGATGGAGGACTTAGCCAGCCGAGGAATCGAACACGCGACGCTCGGGTGAGACCCAAGCGCTATGCCCACTCAACCACCGACCGGTCATTTATTTAGGTTACTTCAAAATTTAATATAATAAAATATATTTTGTATATTTGCGGCACGTACCAGAGTAAAAGATGCTTCCAATGTCGCCTTGGTGTAAGACCACCATTCAGAATTGAAACATTGCTTGAAATGGCTTTGGCCGTGTTTAGTAACCAGATCTGAATAGCCGGGTACTTCCCAATATTTCTTTTCCCTATCTCCTTCTTCCCTGTACTACCTTCAGCCCCACAACAAACCCCAATTGGGGTTACCATCGTCTCACTGACTCTCAGACGGTTGGGAGTAGATGAGACTCTTGTGTGATTCGCGCTACCTCCGTCTTTATTCAACGTTTTCGACAACATTAGTCACCATCATCAGGACAGATGTGTAATCGAGGATTGTGGTGAAGCGTGTGTTTATAAAAAAATAATAGTTATAATAATATTATTCTGATTTATGTAGCGCTGTTTTCATGAAAATTCCCTCCAAGGGCGCTATACAACTATATGTCTTGAATAATAAATATAACCTGCTTACAACTATGTTTCATAATAACTAGTGACTTAAATCTGAGACTTATATATGTTTAAAGATCCGATACCGTGTTCTCGGCTCCAACCCTATGAGATAAAATCAATTAAAAAACATCTCGGCAAACAAGAACGGAATACCTGTCAAATTTTGATTTCAGAACCATGAAAAATATAATTTTAATACTTTGATCATTTTGCTGATTCAAATGTGATGAGCTAATTTACTAATAATTCCAACCATGTATGTTTATAATATAAAACATATCACTTTCAAATTAGATTGACTTATATTGAAATGAGCCAGGAAGGGTGTTTGTCTGCTATTTTTTTTTCACAGAATGTGATGTACCTTATTTTCAGAGATATATGATAGCTGCAAAGTAAACATTTTCCTTGTTGATGCCAGTCTTCGCTGATAAAAATATGGTATGTTTTTGTATAATATTACAGCTTTGGCCGTAAGAAGCCTGACTTTAGTCACATAAGCCATTGATAAAGGTGCAACAACATTATTTTCCCCCTTATATATTTTATACGTTTTCGCCGATGGCAATTTCACAAAGAATCACATAAAAACATTAAGCTATGTTGATTTAACGAGACAGAGGATTCTTGTAATTTACTTTACTTTAGGAAAGGGGTTTAATTTCTTTTATGCAATTTTATTAGTGGTAGTATACGAAATATCTTAATAATCTTTGTTTCCGAATAATTTTCATTGGTAATCGAATGATGTTTGAGGTTAATCGTTCACATGATATTTTAATATCTTAAATAAACGACAATCACTGAATTTCGGAAAAAGTGCTCCCAACCGTGAGTAGACTATGGCATACACAAATGGAATATGTTTTGAGGCTGAAGAATAGTAGGGATGTGAATAGGATAGGAAAGAGGAAGATGAGGGAGTACCTGGCTATTCAGATCTCGTCACCAAACACGACAGAAGCCATTTCAAGCAACGTTTCAATTCTGAAAGGTTGTCTTTCACCAAGGCGATACTGAGAGAATCTGTTTTATGACTACCAATTGTGTTAATTACCTATTTGAAGGTTTTATCATAATTAAATCAATTTCGTCCACTATTCTTAGGTACTCACACTTTTAAATGTTTTTTTAGAGGATCCATTTGGGGGTCTTAGGATCACAGGGGTCTAACTACAAACTGGTGCTTTGAGTTAAGCTTGGTTTCGGTAATGTCATAATCACATATATATTATGACATCTCTCTCTTGTAAATACAGCTGTTAAAAAAATATAGTTGGGCATATCAGTTGTGCATTCCAATCTTTATTTGCGGTTATCTCAAAACTGTTTTTGTAGATATGGCCTGTGATCCTAAACCCTGATTTGTTCTGAATAATAACTAAGTTAACGTAAAAGTGATTTCAAATAAATTTTATTATAAAACGAGTCCGAAAACCACGTATGATTTTCAGTGAGATATTTCTTTCTTCTTAATTATGCCAATCGCGGTTTCATGCTAACTCAACACAGTGACTATTTAACACACTTTTAAAAAGTGATATAAAGTCATTAAAAACGATGAAAAAAAATTAACCTAACCTTGCCTAACTTACTTAACCCAGGTAAAATAAACTTTTTGTTTCATCACTTTTCATGACTTTATGTTACTTATTAAAGATGTGATGAATTACCATTTTGATGATTTATCAATCGCAATACGTTTAAGCTACTAACCCTCTATTTTAAAACAAACACGATTTGTTTTAAAAAGTGTTGATTAGTTAAAAACATGATTTCTCGAAAGATACTAACTAACTAACTAACTAACCATCACGCCGTTTCCCCGCAGGGGTAAGCAGAGAGGACGGACCACCAAACAACTCGGTCTTGGCACACACTTCTTGCCTCATTCACATTTATACTCTTATATTATTCTGACTCTTGACATGGCCCGACTCGAGTATCTGATTCACTTCCTAGGGCATCCCCGACTTCTGTTATCATTCGAATTTGCATAATATATCCTCCTTACATTCCTTTCTTTGCTCATTCGCTCTAGATACCCAAACCATCTAAGCGTCCCTTTCTCAAGCTTACTCATTACGCTTACATCAGCCTTGCACTCTTTGCGGATCTCCACATTTCTCACACGATCATACATGGTTTTACCACATATACGCCTCAGGGATCTCATTTCAACAGCATTCAATCCACTTTCATCCTTTCTCTGCCAGTTTCATGCTTTACTTCAATACATCAGGGTAGGTACCAGAACTCTTTTGTGGACATCGCTTCTTTGGGACAATTTTTTGCAAGCGCCAACTGCGTTCAGTCCTCCATTCATGGAGTTACCTGCGTCCTGCATATACCCTTCTTTCAACATCACTTTCTCTAAAGATAACATATTGAAGTGACCAATCTACTAGATTAAGAAAATGTTTGATGTTACCAGATGCGATTTTCTATTGCTGGATGAACATCAACACGGCCAAGAAAATTTGTACGTCCTTAAATTGTTTCCTACTTAGGAGAATGAAATCATCAAAGATATTTATAATTTAAGAACAAACAAAAAATTATAAAAAATAATGTCTATTTTGTTTCAGTTCTCAGTTTTTCGCCTCAAAATCAAAAGAACGGTGAAATTTTGCTGAATCCACCAAAAATAATTACCAGTCAAACATGACAAATTGAAAACAATATTATAGGCTTACTGCCAACAAGTCAAATGATCCCGTGGATGCCATCCCACGCTAAAACGAAATCACCATTCGGAATTGGCAAGAATCCTGAAGATTATAATCTAAACAACGCGAAATATTCTGCGAAACGGGGTCAATTTATCTGATTTACTAAATTGCTTAATCACGCCTGGAGCTTTGTGGGTTAAGTTGGGTTATTGATGTTTTCTTTAACAATCTGAGCGCATCTGGCGCACTGCGATTCCTGGTTGGAAAAGGGGACCGCTAACACTCTATAAAGCCTTAACACACTTAATGCTGGCGAAAACAAGGGTCCCATTCGAGGAAATGGGTTTAATACATATATTTTGATGAAATTTTTACTTCTCCAACTACAAAAAAACAAACAAAAAAAACCGGAGACCAAAATTTTAATAACATTTTTACTCCAAATAATGACGGGAATGAAGTAAGTGAAGTACATCCCTTAAATTCCTGTAAATAAAGTTGGATAGGAAAAAAGAATTGTCAATTTTTATTTATTCATCTCATAAATCTTGAGCTTGTATTAGTTTTATAGTTTCTGTCGTCATTTTATAATCAAATGCTACAGTTAATTGTTATTTTTGTTAAAATTATTATAAGTATTTGATTATGCTTGTATTCTGTGATATAGAATTATTGTGTATGGTTTTTTTTTTACCGTGGATATAATAAAATAAATCAATAAATCATTCGTCCATTACTCCTGAACACACTAATCCCTAGATTCCTACCTACCCCATATACGTTTTTTTCTCTCCCCATAAAAAGACCCTCCACACATCCTCAAAGAGATACAGGCTCTAAGGTTTTTTTTTCTCAGGGCCTCCTATGTAGGGTTAATGTAAAAAAAATCGAATATCAACAACACTTAACAAAATGCGCCAGTTATACGGACGTCGTCGTAATTGTAGTGTAAATTATTGTGGTGGAATTCACATAAATCATTTGCCCGGGGATAAAAACAATGGAGATAAATCATTATTAAAGGGATACGTGAAAGCTTCGGTCCTTTGAATTGGCGATCGGAAAGGGAAATTACAACGGACGACCGAATTTTTGAATTGGTATTGTATTTCAGGGGTTAATTTTTGACACAAAAAAAATTGTTTCATTCTTATTATTCGTGTTAAAATAAAAGTTGTTTATTTTGCAAAAAGTTAGTTTATTCCATTGATACTAAACAGAACATAATTATAAATAAATAAATTGCTTAAAATAATTATTTAATTAGATTTTATTACAAGAACAGAATATACACCTAAAAAATCATTGAAAATTATAAACAAAAGTTATAAAAACCGTGTGGGCGGTGGAAAATGAAGGCCCATTTTTCGTGATTTGTTTTCGGAGATTTTTTTAAAATAAAGGCATTGGTCAAAAATGTGCTCGTAATGGTGTGTTCAAGGGGTCTAATTATTTCTAAACATGCAAGTTAAATGCAAAAGTTTTATGCAAACACATAAATCATTCTCTTTTAATATTTTTCTTTTCGTATGATAATTATATTTTAATTTAAATCTTTATTTTTAGTTTAAATTAATCTTTATTTTAATGTTGTTTTTCTTTTTTTTTAAATGTATAAACTCTTATATTATAAAATGGGGGCCTCAGCACGGGTAAACAACCCAGTGAGGCCAACATTACTGAATTAAAATATGAAATAATTGTAAAATGTATCAACAATAGTAAAAAAAAATAATAAAAAATAACGCATAAAAATGATTAAAAAAGTCACGAATTTGGGAGGCACGAGCTGGTGAAGGATAAAAAAGTGTAGTGGATTTGATGTCTACTTACAAATGCATCGCCAATACATTCTTGGTCGCGAGGTAAAAAGAAAAGAAACAACTATTTGGAATCACTTGAATTTATTGAATTGAGTACTTGTTTTATTAAGGCGATGCCATACGTAGTAATGCAAAATCATGTGTTTTTGGTTTGAAAATTTGGTCGCCTAGAAATGTTTCAGATGCTTTAATTAAATACTGCGAGTAGAATATATCTTGAACTTTGAAATAATTTAGTAATTTTTAGATAAGTCTTTTTATAAGCCCAGAAAAAAATAATGTATAAAGCCTATGAAAACTGCTTTAAAGTTCAAAATGTACTACTTTCGAACCCATTTTCGGTTATAATTTTATTTTATAATGTGGCAAATTAAGTTATTTATAAAATGATCGGAAAAAAGTTTAATATTTATGCCTGAACATCCACAAAATAAAATAAAAGGCACTTGTTGGCCATGTTTTTTTCTTGCATAAATCAAAACAGGCGGATGGTGTTAAGCGGGAATTTAAACCTTATCGCCATCTACGTAAGGGTTGTTATTGATAGCGGCTCAATTTAAAATATCACACGACGTAGTGCATCGCCTTAACATCGTATCAACCTAACAGATTTCTCAGCCAGAATGATCCTATTTTCTTTGCGGGCAAGTGGTTGGAGTCCGTTGTTACATGTAAAGCGGTGTTGCCAGGAAATTAATGTTGTACGAGAGAAAAAATAAACCTAGTCGATTTGTTGTAGTTCTTTCTCAATTCCGCCATAAAGTTTTGTTAATTTGGTTCAATACGTTATAAGGAGTCATCAGACTATGCTGAAAATTTGAAAACAGACAACATAGACACATTGCGGTTAATATTCGAGCTTCAGCTGGTTGTAAATTGCGTTTCACCAAACAGAGCACACAAACAAATAAAACACGAAACAGCTTGCGCGGAGGAAGTCTTCCCTGCAAGTAAGCATTTATTTCCTGGCGGAGGCTTACGAATTCAGAAGCAACAGAGCACCTGCGATTGTAATAATTTCAGTGAATTTGCTCATCTAAATACCCCTCAACACACTAAGGCTAGTTGCCGACTCAAAAGCAAACTAAACTTTGTCAAACAAACATCAGTTGTTGCCAAGTTAGAAATGGAAGCAGCTTTATGTAAGCGCATTTCACGAAATTTTTGACAACAAAAAAGTTGGCTTATCGTAATTACACAATTTGAGAAGGGACGTAGTATTTGATGAAAGCAAGGCATAAGGTATTTTCTCCGTGAGATTTCTAGAGGATATCGCTGTCGAAACCTACATCTCAGTCACAAGCGTCGCTACTGCTCCGAACCACCTTAAGCCAGTGAGACAGCGGCATCACTACTTGGGGTATTTGTGAGGCTGAAGGTAGTGGAAGGAGACAGGGAAGAGAAAGGTGGGGAAGCATCTGGCTATTCAGATCTTGTCACCAAATATAGCTAAAACCATTTTAATCATCGTTTAAATTCTGAATGGTGACCTTACATCAGGACGATACGGAGAGAACATTCCTCACTCTGGAACGTGCCGAAAATACAACTTATGTTATTTTGAAATTACTTTATTGTGGAATAACACAAATCAATTAAATAATAGAATGAACAGGGTGCATTATATTCTGTAAAATATATTTTATAATACAATAATTATAAAAGGAGTTAAGTGCACTTACTTCGGGAGGTGATTCCGTGTGACGGTAGAAGTAAAAACAATTTTTAATTTTACCAAATTTAATTTTTTTCCATAATAAAATATTACACTTTTTTACCTGAAAACTTCCTTAAAACGTTGTAATTTCGAAAATTAAACTATTATTATCATTTACTGTCATCACTATCATGTAGGATCACCACCCGAAGTTAATTTACTCCGGACACAGTAAGGTCTCGCATTATAGAGTTGATGCCTTATAGACACCATGTATATTTCAGATATACCTACCAACTCTATTTGTACATACAACAACCTCACTCACTCGTTACTTACATTCAATAAGTTTTAACTTAATTGCTTCCAGATATGATTTGGTTGAGAATGGGTTATGATTTCCAGGGCATTCACTTTTGAAATTTCCTCCGATCGTCATTTTACAATATGAAAAATAACAATTGAATTCAATTAATAATATAAAATTTTCATGAGCCGATGAATGAATTCAATTTCATATTACACGTATCAATCCCATGGATTACGGACGTGCGACAAATTTTGTAAAATATTCCCTGAAAATAAAACTAGTCCCATGAATATCCAAAAACACGAACTGTCCGAACAAAATAGGTTGCAACCTACTATTTTTAGATTAACTATCTAGCACGGTAGATTGATTAAATCCTATATCAATACGATATTAATGAAATATGTCGGATAAATAACTTATAACTTCGTATAACTAACTGTGAATAAACACAATTTGTTAGTAATGTCGTTCGCTATGCAAAATAATTGGCTTATTACTGACGGAGGTGAACTAACTAAGCACTTGGAATTGAAAGAAATCGTAAACATAATACATTTATTTATTTATTTATTTATTTAAAAAAAACATTACATATTACTTAATTAGTTCATTTACTTAATTAGTTCATCTAAGATGCGATCAATTGATTCCGGTCCAGCTTGGAGAAATGAAAGTTATTGGTTGTGACTAAAGACCTCTTTATTCACTAATTAACAGCCAATTCATTGCCAAAATATTAATGCGGACTGCCAATGTACGGTTAATATTCCAATTAGACTTTGTCAATTTATAATGTAGCCATTTAACGTTTAGGAATGTTAATTCAGGACGGATCTACCGTGCTGCCTGCGTACACAGATTTTTCTAATTTATTTCATTATCAATATTGGCGATCAATAATGGTTGGGATATCGGTATATAATCATCGATTCGATTTAATAGTTATCGATTTCACTATGATGGAACCCCATATCCACCGTAAATTTAAACAGTTATAACTGTAAGTCGGTCTAAATGTTGATTCCACTAATGGGATAACCGAATTTTGAACATGTCTACCGTACGGATGGATAGTAGATAAGAAGTTAGTATTAATCAATGCTGTTTGAATCTTTCAAATAATACAATTTCAATATTTTGAAGGCGGGCTTTTTGGTCCTTGAGAACGGTCCAAAACTCTGGAAATTACGGAAATTAATGATTCATGAAAACAAGAATGGCAGTTCTGATTGAAACGGGGCATTTTGGCAGGCCTTTGTCTAAATAATTGACAAATTCAATACCAATTATTTTCCCAAAATCTTATCCGGGATATTCTAATTTTGGAAAATACAATTTAGAATCTGAAATATTAACGTAAACATGACATTATCATAATTATATAGAAAGCAATCCCTTCGTGGTTTGACATTACTTAACGTGTTTATTTAAAATCCTTAAATAATGTGTACGCACATCATTTTTGTAATGTTCAGTACTAACGTATATTATGAATTTGATCCTCTGTTCTTAGAGTAGTTGAGGGTGTCATGGTCCGCATGGTCAAGTATTTGAAAATAAATATATAAAAGACCACACATTTATGCATAAGACATTTGTTAATTTCCACAACAAAAATTCATAATAGGTTATAAAACATTATATTAGGTAAACTTCCCTCTAAATGCGCACATTGTTACCCTTAGTCATAATCCACTATTTCTTTGTTATTCTGTTTCTTTCATTTAGTAAGTCGTCTCACTTCTTATGCTGTGGTTTTATCACAAAACGGTGCTGACCATTTATGTATATTTATTAATATTTAATACATGATCTTTAACCGTCTCAATGTTTACTAACATCCCCACTTTGCCCACAGGGGATATTAAGGGACGTACCATGAAAAACTTTAACAGGTGATTCCTGACGATATTTGGAGTAAGGAAATGACCTCCGGTGATATTTTGTTGATTTGTTTTTTCAAATACACACAAAAGATTGTTTTTCACTGGTTACTTAAGGGAGTTAAAACCCAATACCAAACTATAATTGATTAAACTAATTTAAGCGAAACTGGTTAGTTAAACAAATATCGTTAAATACAATTTTTTTGTTTCATTACATCCATAAAATTATTGATTACAGAAATTGGGATTATATTTTAAAACGCGGGGAGTAACAGTTAAAAGTATCGTCTTGATAAATAGCTTTCTAGAGATCACAATTGCCTCGGGATCTCGGCAATACCGTCTGGACTGAAGCCAAATGACTTCTTAGGTTAAGCGCTGGGCTGCAGAATCACAGTTACGAGAATCGTCAAGCACCGTTGTAAATAATAATATTGTTGTTAAGAGCGGCTTTGTGCAGAAGGAAAAGCACTCCGATGTCACCTTGGCAGAGAGCCACTTTGAGAAAGCCACCTTTCTCGGAGCGGAAGCTCGGTAACGACATAATATTTTAATATATCGTATGTTGCTGACATCACGGGATCTGAATTGGTGGATAATGAGTTTCGGACGACTTTTAACGCACTTAATCCAAAAAAAACGCTAATTTGTTTGTTTTTTTTTTATTTGAATCATTCTTGGGTTGTTTTTTTTACATTAACTAGATGTAGGAGGCGCTGAGGAAAATAATATCCAACTACGTCATCATTGAGGATGCTGTATGTTAGACTGTTTTGAGGAGAGGAAGTACTGAACATGTATATAGAAGGGAGAAAACACAGAGTCCGGCAAATCGTTTCACAACTGAGCTTTTGAATTCAAAAATGTGCCGTAAAAACGACCAGTTATCATGTGACATAATTATGTCAACCGTGTAGAAATGTTGAGTGTGCGTTTTGCCGTGTTTCCCGACTATGCATCAGCGTTGAAGGGATTAATGACGCTAGTTCCTCAGATCATCTTCCATTGTAACGCTGGTAGAACAAGGACAACATAAAACAATAAGTCAAAGTAAGTATTCTGCACAGAGTCAAGGGTTTTTTGGGTATTTTGGGGCACCACACCAGAGGTGGCTGACAAATTTAAGAGTGGGCGCACTCCCGATTAGTACAGAGTCAGCACTTGTGTATTACTAAATTATCTGTGGGCCCTAGATAGTACTTAGCCATATCAAAGAATGGTTCATTTATGTCTGGTGGTATTACAACAGATTGATACTGAGAAAAGTCATACCACTCTCGAACGTATTTTACAATCGACCGCTACATTTGGATTGCCACCAATAAAAAAATAGGTCAAAGTCTTTTAAGGCGATGCACTACGTGGTGTAATATTTTAAATTGAGCCGCTATCAATAACAACCCTGACGTAGATGGCGATAAGGTTTAAATTCCCGCTTAACACCATCCGCCTGTGTTGATTTATGCAAGAAAAAAACATGGCCAAAAAGTGACTTTTATTTTATTTTGTGTATGTTCTGGCATAAATATTTAATTTTTTTCGATCATTTTATAAATAACTTAATTTGCCACATTATTCAATAAAATCATAACCGAAACTGGGTTCGTAAGTAGGAGATTTTGAACTTTAAAGCAGTTTTCATAGGCCTTTACATAATTTTTTTCTGGGCTTACAAAAAGACTTATCTAAAAAATACTCGATTATTTCAAAGGCCAAGATGTATTCTACTCGCAGTATTTAATTAAAGCATCTGAAACATTTCTAGTCGAACAAATTTTCAAACCAAAACACATGATTTTGCATTACTACGTATGGCATCGCCTTAAGTACACAAGATGGAATTGTTTTTTTTTTTCAATAACAATACTTATAAAACATGACAATATCTGTAGGCCATAGCGTTCAGGTTTACGTATTTGAATATGAGACGGATTGTTGTAGACATAGGTAGTTTAAATTGGGTGCGGTACCTACAATGTTAATGTTATCATGAACTTTATCACTGAATGTAGTATTTGGATAGTGCCCGATCTGGGTTCTGTTATTGTTATTGATAAATCCTGCAAAAATATCTAAATACCTGTTCTAAAGAACACTATTCTCATTCTGTAGGTAATAATTTAGGATGTCAGTTACGGTGTTATTTGTTCGTACGTTCCCGTTTAATAGTTTTGAAAGTAATATTTTAATATTCGTAGCACGAGCCGGAAAGTTTATTTCCAACACTTGCGGGAACCAATGCGCGGGCAGCCGGGTCCCTGAACGTAAACTAAGTTGGAAGGCTCTGAGTGAATTCATATGTGGCTAAAGGACTTTTGCTACTTGTAAGTATCTGGAGGCCAATACACGCTCGTACCTTTGATAAGTGATAAAATATATATTTATCAATGTCTTGCCGTGACTTTTAATCCAACTTTTGAGATTTTCCAGGGCAAAAAGGTTCCTGTATGTATTTTTACAATCGAAAAGTTTTTTTTTTCTTTTCTTTTTCCGACTTTTTACATTACCAAACTCCGTCATAAAATAAATAAGTTTTGCTAAAACAAAAATTCGGTTTTTAATATTTGAAATACGAACTACAATTTTGTTGTTGTTTGTATCGTAACGAAAATAGAAATTAGTCACTGCATGTCACTGCCATTTATATAACTTTTACTTAAAATCGTCTACGTACCTTTTTACATGAGAGATATTTCGTCAACATACAATTACGTTATTACAGAGAGGACTAAATGTCACCCAATTCCCTTAAATTAATGATTCACTCGATCACTCCACTACCCGTTCACAGATTTTCCTTTCATAAACGCGTCGATTTTTATATGCGTGTACATTCTCATAAATTTTTGGCCTACACTAATGCATTATGCAATTTTTCAAATCGTGATAATGCAAAGAATAAATAATATTTTTGTATAAAATATATTATATGAGAAGCGACTTCTAGCGTTTATTATGAATACAGTTCTTAGAAATATATTTATCGTGCGTGTATTCGAAATTATATTACAAACCTATCTTTTGACGCATGTTTCAAAATAGTTACATTCCTCCTGACCTTTTTATACTTACATGTACCTCAAATTTATAATCTTTACCATAATCTATTGGTGTATAACAGTTTTATGGAGAAACATTATATTTTCACCATTAATCATCGTCATTCATTGCACGAAAAAATATCCATCACATGTTCATTTTAAAATCTTAAAATAATTATTTCAAGTTTTTCTTTATAAAAAAACTGTCTTTGTCCATTCCGCATACAAAAATTATACCCAAATTGAATAAAAATTGTAAAAAGCTTACATTCTTATGATTTAAATAATAAGTTTCCTGAATTACGAAACAGCTTCAAATTTAAAAATAATTGAAATCGTGACTGGGGAAAATATCTGGATATCGAAAACCAACCAATAAGAAAGCGGCCTTAGCAAAATAATATCATTACGGTAGACTGATCGTAATTCATAAATATACTTCATTACACAAAATATTTCATTAGCTGCTGACTCGACCAAATTCAAATGATTGGTTTACAGACGACTTTTCAATACTGATTTGATAATATTTACCTTTCTCTTATTAAACATTTTTATTTAAGTAATCAATGTTAATGGACAGCATCTGCAATAGAAAAGTAAGGCTTAATCCAATCAGCAATCCGGAGGTCGCGGGTTTAAATCCCGGAATACGTGCCCAATAATTTTTATTCGATTTATTTGTGTTATTTTACTATTTACTTCTGTAAAATAATATATATAGTGATACTTAAAATATGATTGGTACTCTCAGTATTGCCCTGGTATAACACCACCATTCAGAATGTATTGATTGTTGCTTGAAATTGCTTAGATGTGTTTGGTGACCAGATCTGAATAGCCACGTACTTCCCCACTTTCCTCCTTCCCATCTCATGCCCCTCCCCAATTCCTTCAACCACACAACATACCCGATCGGGGATGTCATACTCTCACTGTTTCTAGACAGTTGGGAGCAATTGGTACTCTTGTGCGGTATTCGTATAAAATAAACACCGTTATATCAAATCATCTCTCACATCATTTTAAGAGATGGTTTCTTATAAATGCCATCTCCAAGGAACCACGACCGCCGTGTGGTAATTTATTTAAAATATAATAAACATCATTGAAAAAATAGCTTGAAAAAATTGTACACAAAGGTCGCCATCTTTGTGCTCTTTCACAAGGAAATATCTTTAATTTTTCTCATGAAAAACTTACGTTCATGATTTTTTTCCGTCAAACTGAACATATTAAAAGGAGAACCTTAAAGTGGCACTGAAAAAAGACAATGATGATTGAATTATTCAGAGATCAGAGCTGTATAGCGTCGCGACGCCGTTAGAGCAACGCCGACGTCGCGTCGAGTTGTAATATGAAGTTGACAATTGAAACGCGTAATGAAATCCTCGGATTACGGCCCGAGTAAAAGACAAAGGAACAAGCATCCAGCTTCAAGTGCCTTCTTGTCAAAGCTTTTTTACTACCAACCATTTTTAACCTTATTGGGAATGCTTCATTTATCAAGTTGTGTATGGCATAGTAACCTTAAAATCTAAAATATATGGAACATCCTTGAATTTCATTATTATTTACCATTCACGTGTTGTGAATCCGGTGGAGAATAAAGTCTTACATGAAACTTTAGAACACCTTCTTCTTTTTATTTTTCTTCTGGTGCCCTCTCCTATCATAGGTTGGCTATCATCAGGACAATCTTTTCCCTACAGGTTTCAGAATCAGAAAAATTAACTTTATATCTTCCACACATTTTAAACGCTATTCATAGTTTGTGAAAATACCCCATCGTAAGTTTGAACCAATCCTCACCCGTAGATATATACGGTGTTTTTCTATTGTATAACTAAGTTACAATATAAACACATACATTTTGCTTCAGACCACTTTCATTTTATTAAAAACTCAACCGGTTTCGGAAGAACCCTTCCTTCATCAAGAAAATATTAAAACTAACTTAAGATACACAAAACTAAATATTACATTTTAGATGTTAAACTGGGAGGTGCACAAAGGAGGTGGAGTAATTAGGAGATTTCTGGAAAGAACAGAGCGTTTTACTGAAAATATATCTAGAATAGGACTTAAAGATAATTTGAACATTCGATAAACTAGACTTATTAGTTTTTACTTCCAAGGGCTTCTAAGTTATCTAATTGTTTGCCTTTATTATTCGGTGAAACCGTTTTGACCTTCTTTAAAGAAAGATCGTTATAAATGAGATGGTTTGCAAACTCTGAAAAATTATGATTTCTATTTTTAGTTGTTTTATTTTTATTTTATTTATTTTATTTATTTGGGAAAATCAACAGATTATTTACATATATAAGAATAAACTAAATAATAAAGATAAAATCCAATAACAGATTTTCACTTAAAATTATAATAATAATAAAAAATATTAAAACAAGAAACTAAGGGTTCTGTACCCGTGGCCTGAGAAATTTACAAAAAATACAAAATTGTAAATAATAAATAAAAAATAATAACAGATCTAGGAACACAAATAATATACTAATAACCAGCTAAATTTCAAAAATTTAAATTTAACTGATATACTAATAACCAACTAAAATTCAAAACAAAATGTATTGTAAAATTTCAACACAGCAGCAATCAATAACACTACACAATAGCAATAATAACAATATAATAAATGTATACCTACAACTAAATTGAACACATGAGTATAAATTGGAAGGTAAGTAACTGGAAAGGATTCAAAGCAATAACATGATAACTTCAAGTAGAATATTTAAAATTATTTAATGTTAGTTATTACATATCTTTTAAAGGTTCCTAAATTACTTGAGAATATGTCCATATCATTAAAATTCTTATTAAATATACTACAGGCTCTGAATATAAACGCATTTTGTCTTATATTAGTAGAACATTTATGGAGATGAAAAAGTGATTTTTCTCTAGTTCTAACGCTCGGAACTCTAAAATTAATTTCAGACAGAAGGGGAGAACAATCAATAAAGCCATTGATAATTTTATGGAGATATATTATATCTGCGGAGTCTCTTCTAGTTTTTAATGGCTTAAGTCCATAAAGGTCCATCGAGCTGTTTACGTCAAGGTTTGAATTTAGTTTGAAATTTAAATGATGGACAAATTTTCTTTGGATGGCTTCAATGCGATTTATGTAAATATTATATTGAGGATTCCATATGGGAGAAGCGAATTCAAGATGACTGCGAACATAAGAAAAATACAATATTTTAAGTGTTATGATATTATTAAATTCTTTTCCAATACGGAATAAGAATCCTAGCATTCTAAGGGCTTTCTTAACAATCATATCAATATGAGCCTCAAATGTAAGTTTACTGTCAAGTATAACACCTAGATCACGAATTTGTGTAACTTTTTTGAGTAGTTGGCCAGCTATATGATAATTATGGTCAAACTTAATTTTATTTCTAGTGAAGGTAATTACATAACATTTAGAAGTGTTCATGTTGAGACGATTGCGGATACAATAATCATTAAGCCTATACAGATCTTCTTGTAGTTTAAAGCAGTCAATTATAGAATTAATAGGCAGGAATATTTTCATATCATCAGCGAAAAGTAGAACATTTGCATAATTAAAGCATTTTATAATGTCGTTGATGAAAATTGTAAACAGTAACGGTCCCAGGTGAGATCCTTGGGGCACACCTGAGGGTATATTTACAATCTCAGAGATGAAGCCATTTATTGTTACTCCCTGAGTGCGCCCATTAAGATAGGAGACTAACCATCTATATAAATCCCCATGAATTCCCAAAGCTAGTAATTTGGACAAAAGAAGACTGTGGTCAATTTTATCAAACGCTTTTGAGAAGTCTGTATAGATTACGTCAACTTGGATTTGATCATCCATTGATTTAGTAATATTTTCAATGAAAATGGCAAGATTAGATACAACCGATCTTTTTTTCATAAAGCCATGTTGGTTCACGAGTATTACAGACTCGATGCAGTTATATAGTTGTTCATGAACAATTTTTTCAAAAATTTTACTAAAGATTGGTAATTTAGATATCGGTCGATAGTTCTGGACATCATTTTTAGCCCCAGACTTAAAAACAGGTGTGATGAGAGCACTCTTCCAACGATCAGGAAAGATACCTTCTTTCAATGAGGATTGAAAGAGCAATAAAAGGGGCTTCGAGATTACCTTGCTACACATTTTGATAAAGAAAGCCGGAATTTTATCACTACCCGCACCCAGTGAGCTAGAAATAGTATCGATTATTTTTTCTACTTTTTGTTTTGAAACTGATACCGAGGAGATATTAACTTGATTGTCAAAATGATAGTTGGTAGAGTGTACATCGGAAATAGTGTTGTAATTAAAGGTGGAGACGAAATGCTGTGAGAACAGGTTACATATTGCGAAAGGATTTTCAGCAGTCACTTCGCCCAGTTTCATAACATGAGGCAAACCAGAATTATTTCTTTTTCCTTTAACATAAGACCAAAAGTTTTTAGGGTCACGAGATATATTAAGTTCAGCGTTTGTTATAAATTGTTTAAGACATTCTCTAGACAATTTCTTTTGCCTTGATCTAAGGATACAGAATTCATGGTAGTCTAAAGGAAAAAAAGTTGTCTTACCTATGTAGAACGATGGACAATCGTTGTAACATAGTTGTTAAATGCCTGAGTAGCTTAAATTAATTTTACGATTTCTATCTTTAGTGGTTTTTTAGTAATTATTTTTCCTAAATAGTAGTTAGTATGGAGCGCGGTTTTTATTTGTGGAAAATTATTTTTAAGTTAGTGAATAAAAATGAGTAATAAATCTTTAATCTCAACGCCAAAAGTAGTATGCATGTTAGCCAAATTAGCAAACACATTCTTGATATGTTATACCACGACAATATCATGTACCCGCACAAGACGACACATATTTGTAATCAAGTCATCGAGCCGAAATTGTTACCACTTGTGAGAATTGCTTGCCTCTAGACGCGAGACAATATATGGGTATATGGAATTACAAGCATTGGAGCACGCAAAGACCAAAGGGATCGTGACGGCTAGAGGAGCCTACACTAAAAACCAACTAGTTATTGGATTATTTTTTGGCTCGAGTGGTAAGAATAAACTAATGAAGATTTCTTTTTCGCCTATTGAAGAATAATAAGTAAAGATGTTAATAAATTAATTATGAAGATCATTGTTGTTGTATTATATTGTTCTTGTCTATCCATGAAGGAATTTAATTTTAATTTGACTATTTTTCACGAGCTCGTCTTAAATTCTTGCAGAAAGTTGTTATTAATATTTGATCAATCCACAAGCTATTTGTCCTTTGATATAATTCCACAATACAATGATAGCTCTTTAAAGAAATCTTATAACCTAAAAAAAATTTGAACGTCATAGAATATTTTCCACAGTACATATAAATTTGCTGCCGAATCACGTTAAATGTTCCTTCGTAATTTGCAAAATGGTGTTTAGTTTGTTGGCTACCTATTTATTTTACTTAAAAATATGCAAAAAAAACCTTCAATTATTTACAAATTCTAATAAACATTGAAAATATTTTACAACTGTATTCGGTTTAAATTAAAAAAAACATATAAAGAACTCTGATTCAGTTTTTTTCATTAAGGTGCCTCTATCGATAAATCTCTGCTGCAGATCAGTGAAGCAGCAATAGCTGAACACGCAAGATCTGCAAGATCTAAAACATTAAACCATTATTTTTGGAAAATAATCAGAAAGCCATATCCAAGAAATGCTCAGCCATTAATGCTGAGAAAGAGAGGCTACAAAAGCATTGCTAGTGGAAGGTGAACTTCACATTTAAAAATTACCGGGAGAGATTTAGTAACAAAAGCTCTATTTTTAACCATCAGTATTTTTGTCATCTCCGGTGTGAGCGAAACGCGCGGAAGATGCATAATTAGCTACTCACCAGGCTCTAAATTCTATTTCGTCAATGTTCTTACCACAAGCTTAGTACCAATCTCGTGTGTTTCACAGCATCGACCTCACGCAAGATAATGGTACATATCTTTAATCCGCGCTTGTAGCGAATCATGGGGCGGAACGCTTACTTGGTCGCTAAATTAATTGCGAATAATTAATTTGAAGCACGCCCCTATTACTTCACTACTTCAGTGGGAAATGGAAAGTGCCTACCTACTTACTATAGTGCGGAGGTGAGATAAGCCGCGCGCGAGATGATTGAGTAAACGCCGAAACCTTGGTACCATCTACTCTCCACTGAGAGGTTATGAACAATTTCTCATTTGTGTCTTTACACTTATTGTAATTTGGTTATGAATTGAGTGTCTGAGGCAGCGTGTTGAAATTGTTTTACACTTTTTAACAAGCTTTAATACGAGCAAAAAAGCTTATGTAATTTTGTTCGTAAAAGTCCGAAATAAATATTTTGGTTTACTTTCCATGCTGTTATAATTTATTTGAAAAACGTGCATTTTTTATTCACCTTGTTTATGCCAAATAGCTTTTAAAATGGGCTGAATGAAAAAGAAAAAAAAATCCTTTCATCGTATTAAAAACACTAGGAAAACGACGATAGATGAAAGGAGGATTTACTTAATGATGCTGTTGATTTTATTTGAGTCCAGTTGGTTTCTTAAATAAACAAAAATAACTGCAGTTTATAGGTGTACACCTCATACAATACGACTCTGTTTAAATTTCCTATTCAACAATATATAATTTGGCGATGCGATTTGCACTATTTAATGGCCTTTTCACGAGAATAATAATCTGAGCAACTAGATTTGATGCAACGACAACAACAATTCGAATCAAAGACAAATAACATACGTATGTAACGATTGCATATCGCTGCGTATTTCTTTTTTCCGTCATTCTTGTTTCTTTCTATGAAAAATTTTTGGGAAGGGGAGGAACAAATGAAATCACAATTTAAACAGGACATTGAAATATGCAATAATCACAAAACTGTTTAAATACTAAAAACACTTAATAATAATTTAACATAATTAAAGAATAAGATAAGACGGCAAAAAAAGAACAGGGTTTAATTAATTTCTTTGGTTGCAGATAGATGTTATTGCTAATGCTAAACTTGTCAGTTCAGTAACGAGTTGACATCAGATGTCGCTTTGTGCAGCGCATTTCTGCCCTCGGGGAACTGATGTAGTCGAGGTTATTTTACAATATGATCTGTACTTTGTGCTTTTTCATGAAAGCTTCATATTATGTGGTTGCATCGGATGGGCTTTAATGAAGTCTAGGTTTTCCAAGAGATAGAAAACTCTGGTGGATTATGTATTTTTTTAAAGAAAAAGAAACATTCTCGGGTTACGAATAAACTGACAATATTTAAAAATTTCCTACTACCAGCACAGTAAGCGGAAAATATTGCTTGTGTTGTGATGGATGACTTAGCCAGCCGAGGAATTGAACACACTACGCCTGGGTGGGACCCGAACGTTAACTCAGCCACCGACCTGTCAAATAAATCAATGTATTTACTAATGTTCTCCGTTCTACAAGGGTTTTATCAAGGAAAAGAAGAAAAATTTGCAACTGGCCATGTGTGGTCCGAAACTCGATTCACAGCTGATCTTTTTAAATACAAATATTTGAATTTAACATTTGTTTTCGGTTGTTTAATGCGAATCAAAACTAACCCACTTTTCGATCGAACTAAAACTTGGTTGACTGACTCGTTGTTGGTGACAATGCATTCTATAAAATTTTGGTGGCAATGACGCAGACATACGCGGTCATACACGCATTTCTCTGAAATTCGAAGACATTACAGTAGTTAATATCCGCAATAAATATCAGTCTTATCCTTTCGGGATTCGGCTCGGATGGTGGAGTTGTCGACTGCATTTACTACATTTTTCTTAGCCTAACAATACTTTTAAGGGGACGTGACAAAAATGATAGTAATATATTTACAGTATCTTAGGAGTGCAAAGGCAATCTCTTATTTTATGATGGGATTACAATAATAGCGTTGCCTTGGTCAGAGGCATCATTGCAATTATTACACCACAGTAGGCAATAATGTCGAACCTTCTCTTTGGAGCTAAGTTTGATAAAATTTGGGAGATTTTAAACTAAACAAATAATATTCATGGGCTTCGGAAATTAGGTACTTAAAAGTATTGGTCAATGCACACGAGCCGACACTTAAACATACATTTACTGAGATAAATAAGTTTTATTCTTAGAAAGATATTGTGATTATGAAATATCAGGCTGTTAGATGTTTATTTTATTAGAGATTTCAAATTGCAAATGTGGGAGAGAAATTGTGTCATGATAATGTTAATATTAAAAATGCTGGAAAAATTAATCTTACATATGTCTAAATTATTTACAGTGGGAATTGTCGCATTTATTCTGGAATGAAGAAGCAGAATAACGGCACAATTAAATAACAGCAATTTTAATTGGATAACATCACCTTTTCTCATTGTCATACATTACATACACTACATTTAATCAGAATTGCTTATATTATATTGTGTGTGTATGTATATTTCTTTTTTTTCGGTCTGAAATGTCGTTATTTTATTGGTCGATCATATAAACAATTCTTTAGGTACTGTTGTTATACTTTCAATTTGCGAAAATAAAATGGATTTCATACAACGAGCGTTTGGTTTTGAGGATTACGTTTATTTAACATCCAAAATTAGTAACGTTTTTGTTACATTTTAAAACAGCAACAAAAAATCGATTTCGTTTCAACAGACAAGATTGTCATTAGAAATCGCGCTTACAAATATTTGTTTAATAAAACTATACAGATAATTTAATTAGGCATTACTGCTGCCTTTGATATGAAAATATTTAATATTTTTAATACACTTAGAATAAGAAAATATATCAAAATAAATGTTGAAATGTTATTGAATTTATTAGGTCATATAAGTAATTCACAATGAACCCTTGATAAAGGATGTTTCTTTTTCAATTCTCTGATGGTAAAAATGTTTTTTTTTTAATATAGCAATAAGATGATTTGGATTACTAGCAAATAATTGGACTGAATAAAATGTGACAAATGCAAATTTTAGTTTCGATGTACTTTCAGGAGTACTTACGAGAACTGGACTGGTTGAACTCGAGGCTTTATAGATTATTTTAAGTCCTATCAGGAAATCATAAATTGATCTCGTAAATGAATAAAATTGCCATCCTAAGTGACACAAAAATAAAAATTGAGACCACATCCATTATTTCCAAATAAAATGTTGGGATATTTGCAAAGCGGAATGTTTCAGTTCCGGGATGAGAAAAAAATCCTTTAATCTCAATATTTGAGTAAGGAAGCCTACTAACCAAAGTATTTCCTCGATATCCTGTTCACTCATTTGCTCCGCACCAAGATAAGTAGGTATATATTTCGTTTATGTTAAAAAACGTGTTAATTAAATACGGTAATAGAGCTAATCATTTCAATTAAAACTGGCTTAGCAGTAATTTAAAGGATCTTTTTGTGTTGAAAAATTTAAAAATACGGAATAAAAAATATGTTTTACCGTAAACTTTATTAAATATTTGCTCTTACTTCTCTAAAGATGTGTAATATTGCGTTTATCTTGAAAATTCAAACAGAAAAATCTGTGCGAATTTCACGACGCTTGAGAAAAAAAGAATGAAAAGAAGATTTCCTGAATGAGCTGGTTCGCTCGTAGCAAGATTATATGTATCCTCCCGTCCGGACGTCGAAAGCCTTCGGCAAACTCCTGCTAGAGTTGGAAAAGCATCAGTAGGGGTGGGCAGTTGTGTGACGATTGGGTAGTAACCCACACATTACAACGTATCGTCTTTTTTTAGGTGTTTCATAAAAATAAAGCTATAGCAGTAAGATATTGAGTTAGCCTCGAAAAATCTATGCAAAGTCATGAGAGAGAGAGCTAGAGCTCGACATTTATGATTTGATTTATGTGGGTCAAAGCTGTCTTGTTTCATTGATCACATGTGTTGTGGGTATCTATTATTAATATTTTATAGTATTTTTACTTTGTACATACTAACTATTAGTTTCACAGTCCTTCTCTTCCACGAAAAGTCGTGGGAGACTGTTTTGAAGTAGGGATAAATAGGGTAAAACAGCGGCTTGATTCAAATTCACTAACCTTAAATTACACAAAAACTAAATATATTAAATTTAAAATCCATAAAACAGATAGATAACCTCAATATAAACCTAAACATAAAAATTGTTTAAACGTGAACCAAGAAGATCTTTGCAACTTTCCAAAATTGAATGAAATACAAATGATAAAGTGCCTATGAATAATTATTGATCAAAACCTAAATTGGAACTCCCAAATTGAAAATATAAACAACAAATTAAAAAAGAAAACCTATTTTTCCAAAATAAAACAAATATATTATATATAGAACAACTAATTAAAATTTACTACGCTTTAGGCGAATCTCATCTATAATATGGTATTATCGGATGGGGAACCTCATGCGATTCCATCACAGCACAAAAGGCAATTTTGAAAATTAGTCTCCATGAGAACCCCTACAGACTATTTTTTAAATTTTTTGAATGTAATGAATCTAAAACAATTATATTGAAAAGATATTTTAATTTATGCATTAAAAAACCGTGATAACTTTGCACACACACTCGTGAGTCAATTCACAAGATCCTCATTAAAACATACATTTCACTAACCTATAATTACACGACGAAAAGGATGCTTAGATGATTTGGAGATGTAGAGCAAATTAATGAAGAAAGGAGTGTAAGGAGAATATATGACGTGAATGTGAATGCTAGAAGAAGTCGGGGACGCTAGAGGAAGATATCCAATACATACAGATTTTTGAAGTGAAACTTCTTTACGCGCGTCATGCAATTTCGAGGACCGGAGTAAAACCGACTCATGACCGAAACGAAAATGCGGGTACCCCCACCACCGATTAAAGTTCATTTGATCTAGTCAAAGTTTTGAAGTAACATATAAATGCTTCTTAGCTCATCCCGACAACTGGCGTTGGTGGTGTAATGGTCAGCATAGTTGCCTTCCAAGCAGTTGATCCGAGTTCGATTCTCGGCCATCGCACATTATTTTTTTTGTTTTTAACGCCTTTTTCATTCAATATCTTATTTTTTAGTAGGTCAGAACATTTTTTAAAAGAAAATAATATTGCAAAATAATAAAAACACTTATCTCACTGTGATAAAACATTACTCCGCTAGAGCGCGCTTTGCGTTATTGTGTTGGATTAAAATTATTATCTAATCCGTATATTATGATAATTGTATTACATTTATTTAATTAATTTATTTATTTTGATAATATGTAATAATTTACAGAAAAAAAAATAAAAACTATCTCCCTCTGATAAAATATCCGTTCGCTAGAGCGCACTACGCGATCTTGTGTGGGATTCTATTTCTGTACATTGTACATTATTTTTAAAAATATATTATATTTTGGGTGTGATGTAGGTAACATTATAAAACATAACAAGCTCTCATATTTTCAGAACCTACATAATATAATCAATTTATGCGGCTTTGCTTACAGTTGGTGCTCAGCGTGGTTGGCTTTCAATCAGTTAAGCGAGGTTCGATTCTCGGCTGTGGCATTTTTGAAGTGAAACCTTGTTGAGGTGGGGGAGCCGCTCACGAACGTTCTCTCTCTTCTCTTCTTTCCTCTCTCTCAGACACCAGCGAACTGCGCCACGCCAAGCATCAGCTGAAACTAGAAGTTTCACTTCTGTCTTGCGTAGGCTTGACACACCCACTTTTTTATTAAGGATTTATGATGACGAGTTTTTGTGTTTGCGGTGAGTGAAATTAGAGCAGGTTCGTTTTGGGGTTTAGAAATATTCGTGTGCAAGCAGCAGAGGAAAGTAATGGTATTATCTACATATATACCTGAACTCTAGAACTTGTCTAATAACGTCGATTCGATCAATGTTTTACTACAAAGCCACCGCTCAAATTATATTCAGCAGACATAAAAATCCTTTTTCATTGGATACTGAAATGAAATTGGAAACCACGAGAAACAACTAGTATTTATAACCCTGTGTTGAAAGGGTGAAGATATATCATAAATGGCCATTTGATAAATAAAATTAACGACCTCCACAAATGCCAGCAATGAAATTAACCAGCAGGGAGAATTAAAGGGTTTGCCGTGGACTCTCAGTGCCCTATTTGTCTTCAAAGGTACCCCCCAAGAGGCAGCGGTAAATTCGAAGTTTAAAACGCACAACATTCTCAATCAAAGGAAACGGGTACCTATCTGTGACTTTTGCAAAATATTCCCAAACCGTGGAGGTTTGATTTCGCTTTATTTGCGTCTTATTAAAACCACGATTATGTACATAAAATAATAATAATTGGATAATTTTTAAACTTTGTGGTGCTGTAACACAGCATAGAATGATTGGAAACCTTTCCAGGAAACAAGATATTGCCCCGTTTTCCCAACTGTTAATAGCAAAGAGTCTTAATTTACGTTACCAATAAATTTTATTCTTTAAGTTTCAAGTTCAACAACTTCCGGCCATTCCTTAGATGACACGCCAGTTATTTACACTCTTCCAACCTAGTTACACAGTAATTTTACTATTCACTATTTTTTATCTTTAAAAACCATGTTTATCTTTGCTAAATAAAATAAAATTTCTTTCTTAATAGCGTTACAAAAAAATGCATTTAACAAAAACAAAATGTAGTTAACAATTTCTTACTTAAATTTATTGGTAATCTTATTTTTTTATTTTAAAATAACGATATAATTTTAGTATAGTGATATAATGATAAATCCCATCGATATTTGTGCTTTTTTATTTGAGAAAGGCAAATACCACCATCATCATTAGCGAAAAATGTTGCAGTGATGCATGAGCTAGCAGTCAATTGAACCAACAACGTCACTGAAAAACCCACACTTTGGACCGGTCAACCATTTGAAATGAGAAGGTATATAAAGCTGATATCAGAAAATTGGATTAGGAACTCCTGCGAAAAATATTGTGGCCTGTAAAAAATATGAAAACATTTAAAATATGAAAACAATTAAAAACACGATAATTAACGCCCCGTGATTGGCTGGCGGGTTCCAACAGAACGCTGCATCGGCCGGCCGCGTGCATTAAGAATGTGAAAAAAAAATTGTGACTCGCACGCTGGTGTATAAAATTATTTCAAAAGTATTAATATATTTTGCATTCTTGTTAATTTTTTTTATTTTGGTAGTTGTTGATTTCATTACAAAACCTTGCTAGTACGACTTCACGCTTTCCCTGCCAAATTTCGATCTTTTTGGCGAGCTGTATATATGCGTAGTGTAAGTAACGCATGTCTAAATGTATGAAAGAAACAACTGTGTACGGATGAGACAGAATGATAGTGGGTATGTTATAAATTTTCTTGAATGCTGTAACTTATGTCCTTTACATAAGTACCTTCAGAAATAGTAACTTGTATCCTAGTACAAATAATAACCGTTTATATTCTGCCAAGTGATTTTTTTCACAAAAACTTATCATAAACGAGTAATAATCACAGTAATTTTAATTTTTTTTTAAATACAAAATTTCTTCTTAAACTTTAAATCTTAAACGTGGAACCGCTATGTAAAATTAAAACATTGTAAGATAATAAAGTATTGTAAATAACATTTAACGTTAAAGTAGTGATTTTAGTTCACGATAACCATGTTAGGGAAACGAACGAGCCTTTTAAACTTGAAATGTTTCTAGCTCTTACATATTTAGGCGAACCTTCAAGTAAAGCCTTCAACCCAAAAGAACTTATTGCCAGAAGCAAATCTCGACCCTCGTTTAACGTAACGGACTAGTTTTTTTCATATAAATTCCTACTTTTCTCCTATTCAATTTATATTACGTTTCTTCAGAATGGTTTTGAATACATTTATGGAATTCCCCTTCTCGCAGCCCAGATATTATCTGATTTACGTATGAATTCGGAAAGTTCCGCTAAAAAAATACATTTTATGGTCGCCCTTATTTTGAGACAAAGGCATCATTGTAGTGGTTTCTCCGACCAATATTTGAACAAAAAACAAATAATGGATTTTCTCCATTGACATAAAATATATATACGAACCCCCTGCTTCAGGAAGCAAGTCACTACAGTTCAGATTCATTGGTCCTTATTTATAGAATAACAAGGTACTAAGGAAAAACAGTAAATATTTATTTATCAATCTTGGTTGAAAGAAATTTTCATTTTGACAACAGAAATTATGAACGTGACGTGATGTGACGTGACGTGACGTGACGTGACGTGACGTGACGTGACGTGACGTGACGTGACGTGACGTGACGTGACGTGACGTGACGTGACGTGACGTGACGTGACGTGACGTGACGTGACGTGACGTGACGTGACGTGACGTGACGTGACGTGACGTGACGTGACGTGACGTGACGTGACGTGACGTGATGTAATATTTCTTAGACTTTGTGAAGTGTTTGGTCCATTTTGATGGCGTATTAGCCAATCTTGAGTATTCAAAATCATTGAATCGGGATGTCGATGTAATGTGCGGTTATTTCTTTTGGGTCGTGGAAGTAAAACAATGAGCAAAGATTTATCACACCATTTCTACCCATTAGGGGTGTGGAAATAAATGTGATGAGCCACGTAGGCTCAACAGTGAAGTTAAGTATTGTTGATCTTTTGTTGAGCGTTGTAGTTGTTTTATATAGTACCAAGATATCAATGAAAAAAATAGAGTCGTCGAATATTCAAATTTCCGTTTTAATAGCACTCATCAAATGAGCGACTGAAACACCCATCTTTTTAGATAAGAACGAACCAACGAGATTACTGAAATCAGTTTCTTCGTAGGATTACCTTTAATACTGACACCACCATAACTACAAAATAGGTATAATTTCCTCAAAAGTCATTCTAAGGGTCTCTTTGGGATACAAATTATAGGTAAAGTAAAGTAATAAGATAAAGACACAGGTTATTGTGTAGATAATTGAAAGGAAACACTTCCCTTGCCATATGGAACAATTTACGGATGAGGTGAAACTCAAAGATTATTCCATCTAAATGAAAAAATTACTTAGTTTTTAAACCACTTTATTTTACAATTTTACAAAAATTCAACTGGTTTCAGTAATAATTCGTATCATATAATAAATTTGGTTTAAAAAAATAATTAGTTTTAAACAATTTTGTTATACAATTTTACAAAAAATCAACTAGTTTTGGTAATTACTTACCTGTATTACATAATAAAGCGGTTTAAAATTAAGTAATTTTTCATGTAAATTATAATGTCAAGCTACAAAAATATTGCTTTCTTCGATGATTATTCTATTGTTTCGTTGGTTGGGAAAAAAGTGCAGTTTATAATATAAAGTAGACTTATAGCAACATCCAGAACATATTCTGAGAGTAAGTTAAATAAGCTAGGTTAACCGATACCTACTCTAGTACCCTAGATCAGATCTGAATAAGGCTAGTGAAAGCTGAACGCGGTAGAAAACTTTTTGCAAGAGACTTTTAGAAAGGTCGTCATGATGTTTTCAACCTTAAATCAAGCGATTGGGCTGTGTTAGTTCAGCTTTCAAAAGCTAGGAATTTTTTTTTTGGTTTGTTGTAGAATACAAAACTGTATGTGCTAGGTTAAAATGCAAACATTAAAAACTGCAAAACCCTTTAGGAGAAAATGAACAAACGTGTAATGGGAATTGTTTCAGTGTCGTTTAATTGCGAGTCGAATTGGCATAATTTGCTTAGCTTATGTGACTAGCTTTAAGAAATGTGTGCACCAATTGCGTCTCATGAAAAGGTTAAACCTTTTGGACACCTTTGCTGCTCTCGCAATTAAGTTTTTGTATTCCATTTAAAGCTGTAGATATTGAGAGGCGATAAAACTCAATTCCATGGTATGCTTATGTGTGGCTAGAATATTTTTTTAGCCATCAGCTCCTTGTACTGTGACATTAATTCGTTACATATTTGGATCTGATTTGATAAAAAAAAAATTATTTCGTGGTTCATCTAGGTATATAATGTGTTGTTTATATCTAGTGTTATTTATAATTATGTTACCGATAGATTCAAAGCAATGCTGAGAAACATTGCGAATATATCATTATCATTTTATCTAGTTACAATCTTATAACGTATCTAAATACAACCTCTGAAAATCTTAAGTCTGCTTTGAGAATATTTATTTCTTTTGTATCCGATATCATTATTTTTTCAATACAATAATTATATTATGCTAAACTAAATAATTAGTATTTACAACTGTTATGGTGTTACTTCCCAACCCAAACACCAGGAGTTATTTCTCTAATGAGATGGGTAGTGTTGTTAAAAACTAAACGCTTGAAAATAGCCTTCAAATATATGTTATGTAAATATATTTTTTTAAATTTGTATATTATATTATACAGAGTGTTAAGGGACGTACTTGATTTACTTTAACAAGTGTTTCCTGACATAATTTATTATTTGGAGTAAAAATTGTAAGTGAAATTTTTAAATTTTGGATTTTTCAGGTTTTTTATTCCATTTTTTTTTCAAAACTATGCAAAAAAAATTGTTCCAAATATTGTCACTCAGCTTAGTAACCGACCAATCCCTCATCCCGATCATAACTGTCCAATACCTACTGGTTTTCCATGTTTTAATTTGGAAAAAAAATCATCAAAAATAACACCAAAATTTAATTTACATTTTTTACTCCAAATAATGTAACGATTCAAATGTGAATGGTAGCAGAAGTCGGGGACGCCCGAGGAAGACATGGCATGACCGAGTCAATCAGATACTTGAGTCGGGCCATGTCAAGAGTCAGAATAATAGAAGAGTATGTATGAAACGATGTATGAATGTGAATGAGGCAAGGAATGTGTGCTAAGACCGAGTTGTTTGGCGGTCCGTCCTCTCTGCCTCCCCCTGCGGGGAAACGGCGTGATGGTTAGTTAGTTAGTAATGTTAGGAATCTCCGGTTAAAATAAGCTAAGTACGTCCCTTTATACTCTATTTATGCTTATTTTAAGGATTTCATATTTAAAGAAAATATTTTTTTTATTGCTTGTATCTTTTGTTTTATTATTCCTATTTATTTAAATTTTAATTTGTAATGCTATATATTATTAAAAAAATACTAATATTTATACAAATTAAAAACATAATATAACATAACAAGACCTGTATTTAAAGTTGGACACCAGAAGATTAAAACTAAACGAAGATAATAATAAAATATGATATTTTTAAGTATATAAACTTTGAGTATTTTAAAAAAATGTTTTTTCAAATTTAAATTAGACTTGCAAACTAATAATGGAAGTCGAAATAAAGAAAAAATACATTTCTTGTAGATGTTTTGTAGTTCGGTAAATTTGTATGCCACCCACATTTAACTAATTACAATAATTTTACAAGTTTATAAAATTCTGTTTCATTGAGGTTATTTAACATAACTTCTTCACCGCCACTTCAATAACAGGCGCAAAAACCCGATTAAAATTATTATTTAGATTAATGTCACGATCAAAGCAAGTGTTACTACTCAGTTTTAGGTACTCGCATTGATTACTAAGGAAACAACGCTAAAAAAGCCCCATAGCAAGTAATAAAACTATAACGAAACCTCACAATCCGTCATTTCTGTCTAATACGGGTATAACATAAAAGTGTAGATTTTCCCGTGATAAAGCGCGCTTCTCACTCGCAGGCAGTCCCAAATAATTAAGCTGGAGGCGATGTCCCACAATAAAGGTTTAATTTTCATTTTGAACAATCCGAGTCGAAATGTTGGCATTTTTTCCGTCGTTAATTACGGTTTGCGAAAAAAAACACGGAAAAGAACGATGTCGGTTTTCTAGACGCGAAATGAAGTAGTGTGCTCAGCGCGCGGCAGGAATTTATAACAGTAGTATCTACCTATGGAATATTCCTACAAAAGTAAGGATTTTCACTAGGAAAATTATTCTTCCAGTACGCTTTAAGACAATATTATATTATCTGTTGTGCTATTTTTCGTTTTCTTCATTTGTATTATATATTTAACCTAATTCGTTTTATAGGTTCTGTGAAATAAATAATGAAAATTAAATTTCAAACGAAAAAAGCCCAACATTGTTGAACCAAAGTAATTATATTTATTTACCAACATACTGATACATTTTTTGCCTGACCGATGTGTACAATAGTTTTTCGTTTTTGCTGTATATTTATTTATTTATTATTCATACCTCAAACTAGGCAAATGCCAATATTATGGTGGTAACATAAATAAGAAAATTTAAAAAGAAAATATAAAAATAATCAAATACATTTACACTAAACATATCGAAAACAAAGTTCACAACGTACAGCAACACAGGACAGCCAAAAAACAATACAAACACCATAAAAATACACGAATGCATAAACACCAACATCTGCGATTGCCCCCCTCTAGAAAAAAACAGAACAAATAAAGTATCTAGGAATCGTAATTGACCATAATCTTAGATGGACACATCACATCAAACAAATCACAAATAGACTCCTCAGAACAATACACATTTTCCTAAATATAAGAAACGTATATAAAATAAAACCATTGAAAACAATATATTTTGCACTATTCCAATCAATAATAGAATATGGAATAATTGCTTGGGGAGGAGCAACAAACGCAGCTATCACTCAAATAGAAATCACACAGAAAACGATATTAAAGGTAATACTCAAAAAACATAAACTTACCGACACGGACCAAATATTTAAAAGCTGTGACGTACTTGATATACGCCAATTATATGTTAAAACACTACTAAACTACATTTTCGACCAAAAAAACAAACCCCAACAAACACAAAATATCACTAATAGACCGATCAGACAAGCGTACAAAGAAAACATAAAAACTCCGACGGTAAACACTACCTTTGGACAAAGACACCATAAATACCACGATATTAAAGCATTCAACAGTCTTCCACTTGAAACAAAAATTGAGGAAAGTAAAAATAAATTCAAACACAAAATAAAAAAATGGATTAAAGAACAAAAAGACAATATTACCAAAATTCTATAACATAAAAGAATAAAACATATACACGCAACACAAAAAAAATATATAAAACACGCAACACGCACAAACACATAAATCATTATAAATGTCGATTTACATTCTCTTTTAATATTTTTATTTTAGTGTGATAATTATATATTAATTTTTAATCTTTATTTTTAGTTTAAATTTATCTTTATTTTAATGTTGTTTTTCTTTTTTTTTTTAAATGTATAAATTCTTATATTATAAAATGGGGGCCTCAGCACGGGTAAACAACCCAGTGAGGCCAACATTACTGAATTAAAATATGAAATATTGTAAAATAATGTATCAACAATAAAAAAAAATAATACAATGTTCTACATATATATCGTAATACAAATGGTAATAAAAAAAATTATAAATATATTTACGATTATAGGGGTAAAATCGGATTGAATTCACATAACCAAGGGTTTTTCTTCACTCAGGAAATAATTTCATTCAGGAAGCTTTCCGATTTCGTTCTGCCACTTTTTTTATTTATTTTTTGTTTTTATTAATACCCCAAACTAGGCAAATGCCCATATTATGGTTGTAATATAAATAAGAAAACATAAAAAAATATATAAAAACATATAAAATAAAATATAAAAACCATTATATTATAATGTTGTTCATAATATATCGTTGTACAAATGGTAAAACATAAAACAAAATAATAAATATATATACGATAATATGGGTAAATTCGGAATAAATTCACTTAATGGTCTTTCTTCAGCCAGACTATAATTTTTTTCAGGAAGCTTTCCGATTTCATTCTGCCACATTATATGAGCCATATGGTAATATACTTTTAAAAGGGGACTGTTTTAACCTTACTGCATTACTGCTTGAACCCATCATACGCCTTAGGAGCCAGAAATACATGGAAACGTTGTCCAAACGATGTGTTCATTTTTGGTAATATCATCCTTTGTTCTGATCTTAGTCTTGTTGTGTAACTGTGATCTACAAGACAGATTTATCTACATGGGTGCATCCTTTGTTCTGATCTTAGTCTTGTTGTGTAACTGTGATCTACAAGACAGATTCATCTACATGGGTGCATGTATATAAATCTGTCTTTCTTCTAATAACTTTGTTTCCTTAAATAAGGTTGTCGATGGATACATATAAGGTTTTTGACCATCACTCTTATTACAGCTTTTTGTGCCATGGTTAACGGATCTAGTATCGTTTTGGCTGCACCCCCCTATGCCATATGTTGGGAGTATCTACTTGCTAATGTTGAGAAGATTGGGATTATTATTGGCGTTTCACTTGACACGAGCCTGAAACACGTTTTTAATAAACGCATCATAAAGTAAACCGTCTTTTTAACATAAATTTAAGACATATAAGTTTTTTTTGTTGTATTCTCCAGCCATACATGCACGATTGATGCCAGAGAAAATAGAATGACAAACAACCCATTTTTATGTGAACGTCTCACGAAAGTTCCTAATTGCTTTGAGTCAACTATGGCTTCCCCATGTAATATATAATGATGTTGAATAGAGTGAGGAGGGAAGGAAATGGGGTAGAGGAGGTTTACTAAAAATGCTATTTTAAGTTAGTCATTAAAGCCTTTTCAAGGAATATTTCGACTCCGAATGGGAGTTATCACCTGTTTTACGATATATTATTTTAACTAAGCATGACCTGAATTAGGTATTTGACTCACATGATGGTCATATTTTTCACTGCTTAACCCTCCTATGGGCTATGTACTTTTACTGCTTTGCATGGGCAATATGACCTAGCCAGGCCATATAAGAGGTGTGGGCTATCAAACTAGTTATAGGTTTATTTATCTTTATTTACCATCAGAATTCTGAAGTATTCTAATTTTCTATTCTAATTTTTTTAATTCCACCAACTACACGCAAACTAATCGGCAATAGCAACATTCGACGCAGCGAGTTGTACAGTATATTGATAGCGCTTTGTACAGTATATTGATAGCGCTTTGTACAGTCTTGCCAAAAACTCAACGGAAAAACATTTATTAAAATCAAAATGGTCTGGCCAGACCACATTGCCTATTGGCGGGTTAATAAATATACGGGGCATGGTTAATAGGCAAATTTTATTTAAAAACACATAGTGTTTATTAATGATAACAATGAGAGACAACTATTTCAGTAATCGAAAATGAAAAATAATGCATTTAATGCATATTTCGTTAAAATTAAAATTATTATTTTTACTTGTCTTCTATCTGCATCGTTGTTAAAGTTTTAAGATTTTTTTTCTCAAATGTTAGCCAAACTGTAAACCTAAGAATCTACAAAAGGTTCTTAAGTTCTTAGTTTGGGTTTATTAAAAAGTATTTTTTATAAAACATTACCCAAAAACCTATCTTAATATGATCATTTCAAAACGTGGCGTGAAGAAAATACGTTAATTATCCGTATGCTGAAACAAATAAATAAAATGTGCACATTAACCGTGTTCCATGTATTTGTATATTTCCCTACTGCTTTCTTACCTTCCTTGCTCCATGCACCGAAATCATCCGAGTATCCATTTCTTACAGTTGAATATTCCACCCAGCACCTTGCGAAACATTCTGATCTCCAGTAGGTGACACTACCGCTTATTTAGGTTCAGTATTGTTAAACGCGGCTTATTTTACCCGCAGTTGACGGGTGATAGCAACACACAAATTCAGCAAAGTTCCTCACAAAATATCCCAACAATAGCGAAACGAGAAGCCTGATGCGAGGACGTTATAATAGAACGATGATTGCGCGATCATTATTTGGGGACCTTCATTTGCGTAATTCTTTATTTTCCACGGAAATGTCACGTTTGATGAAGGACATGAATCATTCATGAGTTTAAAATAGCATTTGCACGTCATGAATGGTGGACGTTTTGGATTTCTTAAAATATTCGGGTTTCATTATGTCGACACGCATTTTCAGCATTGTGAAAGATTTTTATTAGGGTTTATTACAGAGTTCGGAGGTCATCTTTATTCATACTGTCAATTTAACTAGAAAATAGATGTAGGATTGACAGAACTTGTCAGCTTGTTTTTATATGCTGAAGATGTGTAGTAACATTTTATTGTAAACAGTAAAATAATTCAGTAATAAATGCCAAAAATCACAAAAAAAGCATTTGAAAAATGAAAACCGTAAATTTTTTTGCAGTCTAGATTTTTTTTAAATCTGTGTATTTTCAAATATAGACTCGGTCCGAAAGGGTTAAGGCCCGATTGGGCAAACTTTTGAATAATAAACACGAAAACATCACATTTTTTGGGTTCTTTTTTATTTTACAATCACAGCCCTGTCTATCTTCATTTCTATATTATAAAATAATTCTGTGAATTGTACAATAAAGCTGTGTCAAACCTGTCTGACATTTATTTAATTTAATGAAAAAGTGTCAGTTGAAATCAAATACGTCATCCGTGGGCGACTTCCATAGTGATATTGGAATTCCAAAGGTTATCTTTGGTTAGTCGTATTACGTGCTCAGCACAATATATCTTAAGGGGACAAAACAGGGATTTGCTGGTAGCTCACATTTTAATTATTCCTGATGGACGTATTACCAAAATCTCAAATGTTTTTAGAGGGATCTCTACGGATGTATGTTATTTATATTCAAAATTAATAAAAATGGGACCATACAATTAAAATATTTTATGAAAAACGGTTTGAAAATTTAATAAAACATTCGACCATAAAATTAGCGGTAAGCACCAGATTTTATTTTTCTAGACGATGAATTAATATAACTTCTTGAAGGATATCTAGATAAAAATGAGAGTTTACTAATACGTTCATCAGAAATAAACATAACGGAAATATCGATTTTCTAGGCCTGATAGGGCAAAGTGGACCGTAGGTCCATCCATTGTTTGGTCCACGCGCTGAATATTATTTTTACGTGACTTCATCACTTATTTCGTTAAGATTCCCACTTTATTTTAGAGATTTTTAGAGCAAATTTGACCTTAGGGCTATCTAATCCACTAGAGCCACACGTCGCATATTTTTATGCACTGCTACTTCACTTACGTCGTTAAGATTCTGGTTTTGTTTAAAGGTATTGTCTTGTCTTAAATGTAGAGATTGCGGGGGTAGTGCGGTATGCTTTTAGCTTCGTAAGCACTTATAAATTTGACTCGTATAAATGTCTCATCAATGGAAATCTTGGTGTACATTTTGAAAATCTGCGGTGTTTTAATTACCCTACATGAGTCTTTTATTACATTTTCGATCCATTATTCCCTGAATTTAATTATTTCTCATAATCAGTGTTTTACTGTTCCAGAAAATATTTATACAGCCCATTGAACAGTTGAAAATACTAAGCTTTTTGTTCCGCTTTCAGAAGCTTTTCAGTTAATTGCCTCAGGGTATGGAAATGTACTCGCTGAATGTAATAATGGCGGCCGCCTGCTTAATGCACATGGCGCGGGCTTATAAATAATAATAACGGAACATCTGCTCTGGTCACTGCAATGGAGTGCTGGAGTTGCCAGAGGGCGGGAAGCCCTAAATTATGATTATCATAGACAATAATAATACTTACTAGTGCCTACCTACATTTCTAAAGAGAGGGTTCTCCCTTTTTAGAATAATGTTATTTAATTAAATGTATCTCTTCACCACAACACCTTAAGTTTTTGAATCAAACTCTTTTTTTATTTTCCATGGTTTTTTTTTGTTAACGAGTTAAACATTTACTTTACTCTGGTTCCTCTCTGATAACGCTTTTCCCTGGTTTCTGTCTATTTAAGCTTTAAACATTTTTCTTTTCCTTGGTTTCTGTCTGTTAACGCTTTAAACATTTTTCTTTCCCTGGTTAATGTCTGTTAACGTTTTAAACATTTTCATTTTTCTAGTTTCTGTCTGTTAACGCTATAATTTTTTTTATTTTAATCTCTATATTAAATAAATTCTGAAATAATAATTTACTAAAACAAATAAAAACTTTTATTAATTTTTTACAGTTACCGGTTTCAGCCTATCACGTCCATCTTCGAACTAAGGAGTTTTTATTAACTATTTTTTTTGTTACATTGGTACACGGTTGGTATAAAATGTATAAAACAAGGTGAAGTCATCCAGGGGACAGACAGGTGATTGACTAGAAAGTCGTGGAGTACGAGATTAATTCAATTCAAATCTCCCGTAAGAAGAACGTGAGATTTGAATTGACTACAATACAGGTGGCGTCAAGTGGTTAAGAATACATGTGTAATGATTTATTTATATTGCGTTGGTGATTTTATACTAATTATTATATTAAAAGAGTCAAAATCCAAGGAATATGTGCATTGATGATGTAGAATCGAGGTTATTTATTTGCGTCTTGTACATATTATTTATTGCCTTTGAAGATATTCAATTTTATTAGCATTTTGAGTCGCACATGGTGGTAAATATTTTTAGCATCGCCTTGGTAAAAGCCGTGAAAGACCACCATTCGGAATTGAACCGTTGCTTGAAATGACTTTAGCCAATTTGGTTACCATATGTGACCTTCCTCTTCCCAATTTCTTTTCACTCGCCGTACAGAAATAGCTCAAACTCTTTTCATCACAGCAAAATGGAATAATTCAATTTATTAAATTTCAACATGGATTACAACAAGTATCATTTTAGCATCAACTCCACACTGCAGGCCCCGCGATAAATAAATTCCAAAGAACTTATGTCATCTTTGGGGATCCTGCATGGAGGGTCTTTTTGAGGTGATGAAGTTGTGAGGTTAGAAATACGAAAATAGTTCTAATGCCAAGCTGTGTCAACTATGTACAAAAAATGTTGGCGTGCATTTGACCCATTTCCCGACAGTGCACAGGTGCCGAATGAATCAATAATGTTAGTTCTTTGGAGCATATTCCATCGAAATACCGGTAGAACAAAGACAGCATATATTGGTTTCACTTGGTCGCGCCATGTCTACCTCGACGTCATCATTCATTCAATTCCATGTCATACAATCTCTTTATACCCCTTTCTTCGGTTATTAAATATGCCCAATTTTACCACACATATATTTTTTTTCACTTGATCATGCCATGTTTTCTCTGGCGTCCCCGTCTTTTTTCTACCAATTACTACTATATATCACATTTTTATTTATGCACTGTTTAAAAAAATTCATGATTTCGTGCTTTCTTTGAATCTGTGTATCGTTTCAGTGCAGAGATGAAGCGTAAAGTCTTCCTCGGGCGTCATCAATTTTTTCTACCATTCACCACATTTTGCTGACTTTAATCAACTCGTTTATACAAACATAAGTGCGAGGACGTAAACTTAGATTTACAAAAAAAAAAATATTAAATACCTAGTGAAAAGTGAAAGAGATGGTTACATACTGGACTTTTATGCACTTTTTTTTCTGTAAAGTAACTAATGAACCAACCTTGTAAAATAAATTTCCTACGAACCTTGACATTGGACCAGTGATTTATGACTGTTCCGATGTAATTATGGTATTTTAATACACAGTGATAAAATGAAAATACAAAAATATAAACAAATGTAAAAGAAAAAATCGCACAAAACCTAAGCCTATGCGTGGGTATTTAATATTTTTTAACATATTTCTATGATATTATAATAGAAATTTAAACAAATTTTGCACTTTTTTCCACTTATTTATTTTCATCAGAACCGGTTTCATCCTACACCACAACACGACACAACAGGAGTACACAACATTGTCTCTATATAATGAATGATTATATTTTTTGATAATTTAATGTATTCTTAGCTATTTTGTTAATTTAAGGTACATATAGGTTATTACAACATTTATTATTAAAACTACGAATGATGTTACATAGTAAATAGATATATTTAATTTACATGTGAATTGTGTACCCCTTCCTAAGTTTGTATAAATTCCGTAGCATAAGAATTTCTACCAGTCTGGAAATGTCCGCAGTAGGATGAAGCCGGTCCTGATGAAAATAAATAAGTGGAACAAAGTGCAAAAGTTGTTCAAATTAATGGAATAATACAATGGAATTCCACTTCAAATTAACAGTCCGAAAACTAGACTCATATTTCTATGACTTAAGATTTTATGATTATACATAAAATATTAAGTATTATACAATGTTTTAGTTTTCAGGAAAAAATATATAAATCTGAGTTATAAACATGGTTTCATAAAAATACTTATGTGTGATTAAATTATTTATAAAGAAAATAGGTTAGTCTAGCAGGAAAAACTACAGTTGTTTTTAGAGTTTCTTTGATTATTTTTGATATTGACAATTCAATTATAATAATTTCTTATTATAATTGAATTGTAATATACATTCTTAAGAAATTATTACAATTCAATTATAATAATTTCTTAATGTATATTTTTGACTGTCACCAGATTCAGCCTATCATGGCCATCTTCAGATTGGTACAATATTTCCTCAATCTGTGGTATATAATATTGTACCCTGCTAGTAGACCCCGCATGCTTCACTGTTGCTTGATTAATTGAACTCCGTATTTCATTCCTGTGCAGAGATATTGTGTTAAATATTCCTCGGGCGTTCCTGACTTCTTCTATCATTCAAACTACTCTCTAAGCACTCCTGGCACTAATAAGAAGAAACTTTAAAATTTTAAGCGATATCAAACATTCCCATTGTGCAATTTTATTTATAGGGTGTCCTTCATAAGATTTCAACTGCTCCCAATCGTCTGGAGCCATCAGTAACTTCGGGAGGTGATTATACGAGTACATGCTGGTTAATTTCTTTTTTTTTATTTATACCAGCTTGTAGAATCACCTCCTGAAGATAACATACAAAACTAAAATACAAAAATATTTTTTCACAGAAAAATATTTATTTTCCCAAAAAAACAATTCAATTTTTACCTTAAAACTACCTTAAACATTAGAATTTCGAAAAGAGTTATTATTTTTTTTACTTCTAAAACCGCTTAGAATCATCCACCTAAGTAAGCGCTAAATAACTATTATTTAGCGCTTATATATATTATATTTTACTTATAAATAACTAAAACAGGTACTGCTGTAATATTTCAAACACACAAAACGTTGAATTCATTCATTGTTATCTGCCAACGGTTTTGACAGCACTTTATTATACGAATTTGTGTTTTTGAAATGACAGCGAAGTATGAGGACGCAATTATTTATCGTTATTATTTAATTGAAAAACAATTATTGCAATATTACATCATTTTTAACAGAAATCTACCCCATTTTTTAAATAGTCGATTCATATATTTACTTATTAGTTATCAGAAAAAGCTGTTTAATCATTTGTGTATGGACAATATTAATTTCTTAACTTGTAGTCAAAAATGGAGAAAACTAATTTATAAAGGATAAAAGATCGTTAATTAACTGATGAAAAGGGCAAAAGCGACAATTTACTACAAAAATTCGCTAAACTTATAATTTTGATTAGAATATTTGTCTATAAATTCCGTATTTTTAAGTAATTTCAGTCGACGTCTTTCTCCCGAGTCAACATTTAGATTCCCATGTTATGAATTTATCATCTGATGATGCATATTATATTTCCTGAATAAAGCTAAAGTATTATTTCAATCTTTACACTAATAATGTTATTGAGTAAAGTCAATTAACACAATCAGGACTTGAACAGTATTAAAGAAGCATTGGTTTATCTTCTATATATCAATTACTTGGCTGTGAGGACATTATTAAAGTCGGCAATTCATTCCTACGAAACCTGTGGCGACACTTACTGCTAATATATAGTTATACCGATATAAACACTCGAGCAATTGGTGTCATATATATATATACATTTACCATATTATATAATGAATACCATCCCTTAAAATATTAATAGAGAAACATATGAAATTGCTTACAGCGTGTAATGTATTAAATTCAACGGCCAACGGAAGACAGGAAACCCCTCACCCCCGCTCTCTCCCGGACCCCGCAACACGTGCCCACCAAATATTCAATGGCATAACAACACGATTCGGACAGGAAACCCCTCACACACCGCTCTCTTCCGGACCGTCGCTAGGGAGCCATACGCACGTAGGCCATCGAGACTATAAAAACAAAGAAATGCACCCGTTAACGACAGTTAGGTACGAAAGCCCAAGGAAGTAGGTCACGCGGAGCCGCAGCGATATCCCGACTAGCGCGCGATTTCTAGATCATACGATATACTTACAACACAAGCTCCCGCGCAAATAACGATAGACCGGTACGGCTTGCCAACAACGTGTGCAGTGATGAACATTTTACAAATACCTATCTAATCGGACCTCTCGGACACAGTGCTTGAACGGTACCATAGTAACAAGCTTGTGCAGTGATGAACATTTTACAAATACCTATCTACTCGGACTTCCCGGACACAGTGCGAGACACCCCAGCCAGCGGCTCCCACACTGGGCTAAGGTAGCCCTAGGCGTCACCACGGCGTCGTCCACCACACCGCGGGTCCAACACCAAACCACTACAATCACCAAGTAACGTACTACGGAATCCCCCTTTAAGTCGTTGACATCCTCGAACGATAATAGAGCCGATATAGGTAGGGACTATACTTGTATAACCTGTCCATAAAAATCAACAATATATATGTATACTTCAATGTCTAAAAATAACTTGTTTCTTTTAAAAAACCTGTCAATACAATGATGCTTGGGTTGAGGACTGCACGCCTGAGAAATCGAGCATAGCCGCGGGACGATTAAGTAACACAAACCAAAGGTAAGCCAGTAAGGTTTGCAGAGGTGAGAACACAACTCTAAAACGTTACACTGGCGCTCAACGAAATCATCAGTATCATTGTATTGGTAAGGCTTTTACGAAGTTTATAATATGTATATAATTGTGTTTGTTTAATGTTATCCGTTGCCAGAAATATATTATGTGACATAATCTTGAATACCTATTACAAAGTAATTCAGATCGGAACGAAAATCACCGCGCGAGTTACCGACGGCAACTTGAATAAATCAAATTCTCACTATCTCGTCATGAATACAGTCTCATAATTACCGCTTAATTGCACCTTTTTATACATCTGTTAATTTATACTAATCATACAAATTTAATATGGATTCCCAAACCCCAATTCTAAATTTTGAAATGAGTTCAGCAGCGGTAATTAAAAAGCTGGAAATGATCGCTATTTACGACTTGGTCGCGGATGCCTTAACAAAGTTCAATCGAATAAGAGTATATGTTTTTTATTCCGCAAGATATAATTAAATCAGAATCCCCTTAAAAAAAATATTAAAATAAAATGCCATAAACGCCTCGCTCACTTCAATTTTAATTTCCCCACCTTTTACCACGATAATGATTTAGATAAAATATGCGTGTCATAAGCAGGGTACGGAACTTAGCTTTTTCATAGTATCAAATCGTATGTATGGTCTCTGGCAAGTTTGTTTGTCACATCAAATAGAGGAGTGCACGCCTCGAGATGGGACAAATTAACGTTGGCGATCATGCATTACGTTCACACAACCACTGCAATAAGGACCCAATTGTCAAGCGGTTTGTGAAACTTAGGTATATATATATAATTATATTTTTTTTTCTTTCTCCCTCTTACCCATAAATCTCACTTCAATAATTTACAAATCGACTTTTACAAGCTTAAAGTTTCATAATGGTTTACATGTCTCCCATAACCAGTTAGAAATAAAAGAAAAGAAACGTAAATTAATAGTAACATAAATAACTTCAAAAAAGACATGTTGGCGCTCAATTTTTTTTAATTATTATTCTACCCCACCACCTACCCTCGTAATTCTCATTATTTTTAAACATAAAAACATAATCACAAAAGCGATAATACCCGGACGTGACACGAAGGAGAATCTCGTATACACGGATAAACTGTTTACTTTGTATAATTAATAGGTATTGAAGATTAGTCCAGAAGGACATTTTCTTGTCAATGTTATGCCTAATTGTAATCATAAGATTATTCAAAGTATATGTACAGGGGTAACCCCCATCTCAGTCAGAGGAAGTCCCCTCTGAATTTGTTATAATTGTGTATTCCTGTTATGCACAATTAATTAAAAGTCACACGCCTGTCAGGTGTTATTCTTACCTTGATGAAGTTTTATTGTTGGCTCGGTGTAAGCCATTGTGCCTTACTCAGTTGACCACCAAGTCAAAACAGTAGATTTCGCTGTTTTGTTTTACATGAATAAATTGTTTTATTACGTTTAATAACGTGATACCTTTTTGTAATAATTTCAGTTTATTAAAACTGACAATTAAGTTGTTTTATTACGTTTAATAACGTGATACCTTTTTGTAATAATTTCAGTTTATTAAAACTGACAATTAAGTTGTTTTATTACGTTTAATAACGTGATACTTTTTGTAATAATTTCAGTTTATTAAAACTGACAATTAAGTTGTTTTATTACGTTTAATAACGTGATACTTTTTGTAATAATTTCAGTTTATTAAAACTGACAATTAAGTTGTTTTATTACGTTTAATAACGTGATACTTTTTGTAATAATTTCAGTTTATTAAAACTGACAATTAAGATGTTTAATTACGTTTAATAACGTGATACCTTTTTGTAATAATTTCAGTTTATTAAAACTGACAATTAAATTGTTTTAATTACGTTTAATAACGTGATACCTTTTTGTAATAATTTCAGTTTATTAAAACTGACAAATAAATGGTTTTAATTACGTTTAATAACGTGGAACCTTTTTGTAATAATTTCAGTTTATTAAAACTGACAATTAAATTGGTTATATGTTTGACCTTTATTGCATTAATAACGTGATATCATTTTATACGACACTTTCAGTTCCTTAAAATCTATTGTATTTCAATTGTATTGTTATTATTATTATTATTTAAATTTTTTTTGTTTGTTTTTCTTTTTGGTTCTTGTTGAATGGACAAATCATCCAAATAACCAGTTTCACTAGACTCAATGTTTATAAGCGACCCCCTAGGTCACCTGTTATCCTTATTAGCAAAAAGTTTATTTTATGATTCCAATGTATAAAAAACTCAACAATGGCGAATAGTTTTTTTGTAACAATTTATAAACCTAAGTTTATAAAATTTAAAACAAATTTTTGATTTTCTTTTATCATTTTCAGTATAAAAAAAATGTTTTGTTTTGTATAATTACACCGTACTATCGATGATTTCTAGACCTTAGTCTGGTCAAATTCAAGTAGTAACACTTGCTTCATTATTATTAGCTTTGTTCTTATTTCATGTTGTTCAAACTCTATAAACAAATAAATAATAGTGATAATCTTAGGCTCATACATTCGTCCATGTCATAGTTGTATAAGATAAATCATTATTAATAATTGTTATTTTCGTAACAAAACTCAATTACGATTTGTAAAGAGTTCCCTCTTTTGCATAATTTCTAATTTATAAAATTTCAAATATAGCCACATCACAACCTAATTAGTTAATCTTTTTGCTCTGTTATACTTTCTCATCGCTTTCAGCACAAACCATCTCACACATTTTTTGGGTGGTTGCATTACAACTTTCACACTAGTCTTTATTATTTACAAATTTTTATTTCCCTTAGTAATCACATTTAGATTCTAAACATAAAAAGGGACACTCACACCTTCACATTTATATTCTGTATTCTGTACTTACCCGTAAGTTAATTATAAGTAACATTTAAGTTTTCTTCTTGTTTATGTCTATTTTGTCTATTTTGACGGCCGGCGTGGTCTAGTGGTATACGCTTTCGACTACAGATCCGAAGGTCGCGGGTTCGAACCCGGCGTGCGCAAATAAATTTTATTTGATTAATTTGTGTTATTTCACAATTAATTCATTTAAAATAATATATAGTATATTTGCGGCACGTTCCAGAGTGGAAGATACTCTCAGTATCGCCCTGGTGTAAGACCACCATTCAGAATTGAAACGTTGCTTGAAATGGCTTTAGCCGTGTTTGGTGACCAGATCTGAATAGCCAGGTACTTCCCCACCTTCCTCTTCCCCATCTCCCTCCCCTCCCCAATACCCTCAGCCTCACAACATACCCCAATTGGGGATGCCATAGTCTCACTGGCTCCAGACGGGAGCAGTTGGGACTCTTGTGCGGTAATACTGTAAAAAAAAAAAAAAAAAAAAAAAATGTAGTCTGTAACTAGTTCTTTTCAATCAACTTTTACTTTAGCTGGCTCTTAGGCAGTTAACTTCTAGTTTTGGTTTAGGTATTGGCTCTTATGTAGGTGAATGTTTTTTTTTTCTTTTTTTTATTTTTCCGAAAAAGGGGGATAGTGTAATGTATTAAATTCAACGGCCAACGGAAGACAGGAAACCCCTCACCCCCGCTCTCTCCCGGACCCCGCAACACGTGCCCACCAAATATTCAATGGCATAACAACACGATTCGGACAGGAAACCCCTCACACACCGCTCTCTTCCGGACCGTCGCTAGGGAGCCATACGCACGTAGGCCATCGAGACTATAAAAACAAAGAAATGCACCCGTTAACGACAGTTAGGTACGAAAGCCCAAGGAAGTAGGTCACGCGGAGCCGCAGCGATATCCCGACTAGCGCGCGATTTCTAGATCATACGATATACTTACAACACAAGCTCCCGCGCAAATAACGATAGACCGGTACGGCTTGCCAACAACGTGTGCAGTGATGAACATTTTACAAATACCTATCTAATCGGACCTCTCGGACACAGTGCTTGAACGGTACCATAGTAACAAGCTTGTGCAGTGATGAACATTTTACAAATACCTATCTACTCGGACTTCCCGGACACAGTGCGAGACACCCCAGCCAGCGGCTCCCACACTGGGCTAAGGTAGCCCTAGGCGTCACCACGGCGTCGTCCACCACACCGCGGGTCCAACACCAAACCACTACAATCACCAAGTAACGTACTACGGAATCCCCCTTTAAGTCGTTGACATCCTCGAACGATAATAGAGCCGATATAGGTAGGGACTATACTTGTATAACCTGTCCATAAAAATCAACAATATATATGTATACTTCAATGTCTAAAAATAACTTGTTTCTTTTAAAAAACCTGTCAATACAATGATGCTTGGGTTGAGGACTGCACGCCTGAGAAATCGAGCATAGCCGCGGGACGATTAAGTAACACAAACCAAAGGTAAGCCAGTAAGGTTTGCAGAGGTGAGAACACAACTCTAAAACGTTACAAGCGGCTTAAAGCCAATGAATCCAACTAGATTTCACCGTTTATCAAATATCTTTATGTTTTATAAATTTGGCATATTATGGCAAGTGATCGCTCAAAACGTTTTGCAAACTTGGCATAATATACCGAAAATCAATCAAGAGAATAATTTACTATATATCAAGTCAATGATAACCATAACATCGTTGGAAAGGAAGGTGAACATTCCCAACTCTTTCTTCAACCCAATTACATTTAGAACAGTTCTTTTTCGATGTTGAAAAAATTACGTACATTCAACTTTTTTCAACGCTTTGGAATAGTAATGATTTTATTTTTAAAAGGGAAGTAGGTATTATTCACTGTAATAATCATTCACGTGACAAAAAATCCCGAAGTGTAAAATTAAATTTAATTTGATTCATTTGTGTTATTTTACAATTCACTCATTTAAATTAATAAATAGTATATTTGCGGTGCGTTCCAGAGTAAAAGCTCTTCACTCAGTTTTGCACTTGTGTACCATTCAGAATTGAAAGATTGCTTGAAATGGCTTTGGCCACGTTTAGTGACCAGATTTGAATATTGAAGTACTTCCCAACCTTCCTCATTCCATCTCTTTTCCCTCCCCACTACCTTTATCCTCACAACATATCACAATAGGGGATGCCATAGTGGATGACTCCAGATGATCGGGAGCAGATGGAATCTTGTGCGGTTACATATACAACAAAATTAAAAAAGACAAAAATATATCTTGAAAGTTTTCGAAATAAAAAAAAACTAAATAACCACAAAGCAATTGTTTGGCTGCAATACTTATGCATGATTGCAAAATTTTACCCGAATACATTCCATAAAAAAGTCAATGGGTATCGCACATTAAAATATAAATTTACGGGAAGAATCTTTAAATCATACACCAGCCAGTATACTCGAATACGTAAAGAAAACGAATAAAATGTTGGTAGTTCTCAGTCGAAGTATGGGCGAGTTAAAAATTACCTAAGTTGATATGGTCGAATTACCTCAGTAATCAGTTCATTTTCCCGGTAAGGAAATAGTAGTAGGTTAGGTTAGTAAAAGTAGTAGAAGGGTTCAATTGTTAAATGCCACTGAAACTTTTTAGCTTTTTGGTTTTATGTTTATATTTTCTTTAATTATTAAAGGTTATTTCCAGTTACCAATTAATAAAGGTATATTCAGGAGTATTTAAATTCTTTGTATTTACGTTAAATTAAAATGGATTTCCACCAGGATAAATAAATATTTTCACTAATGGAGATTTTTTAATGAAGAGTTCCAAGATTCAAACAAAAGCGTTTTACCCAATTCGTAAACTTAAAAGCTTTTGAGTATAAGTAGAGTTAATTTTCCGTTCAGTGGCTTTTTTATCCTCTCCACTGAAAAACCTGATTCTTTTTTTCTTTAAAGAACGATAATACAAATATATCTTCAAAAACTGGAACGAAGTACGAAGTGGTATTTCATTCGTTGGATTGATTTTTACATACATGTATGAAAGCAATCATTTCTGCTACATTTCAGATACTGCAAGAAAAGCTTGAATGTTCCAGCTGGAGTCCTTTGATCGTATCGTATTCCATTAAATATAATTGGTCCATTCGGACAATATTTTACCTCAACAGTTCCCGACTAGATTGCTTCTGAATTGAGTTTCGCGGAATAAATAAAGGAATATGAGCCAGTAATAAGTGTTTGGGGGCGTGGAGGCCTATTTTTGTGAACTTTTGGCATCGTTGATCGTCAGATGAATGAGCTGATTGTTCGACTTTATTAGCTCGAAACCTCGAAACTAGGGCGAGGTAACGAATACAATTTTATTCATACCTTCATGTAAGAAAAGAATGTAGAAAAAACTATAATTTGAAACATTGATTTTTTAAAACCAAAATAATGTTTAAATAACATTTAGTTAGGAACAATTTAAATATTTATCAACGATCGCGCTCGATGAGCATATTCCGTTTATATTTGACTAACTTGGTGCAATGAATACAACATATTATTTATTTTTTAAACCCAGTGACTGCTAAACGGATCGCATATTCGAAGAATTTCAAGTACATTCATTTAGAGAGCTGTAGGTACATTAAAAATTCAAAAATTCAAATCATAAAAGAAAAAGACAGTAACCAATTTTTAACCGAAAAACTGTGCAATTTTTTACTAAAAACGAAGACAGTGACAAGTGATTTTTATATTTTAAGATTATTTTATTTCTTAAATAAAAAAATTAAAATTTCTTCACCTTCTTTTGATACTCTAACACTGAAATTTTCTTACTTGTTTCTACCTTTTTTAAGAAAAATAATAACTTCAAATATTTCCATTTATTAGTTGTAAAGTTTTATTTGACAGAACTTGAGACACAATGTCAAAAGAAAGAAGTGAAGAATATAATATATTACAGATTTGATTTGATTACGTTGGGTGACAATTTTTCAATTTATAAAGGGATAGATTTTTTTCCATTCTGTCGCAAGTACCTATCTATAGGTAAAAATAAAAATTATATCTGACATTGAGAGTTCAAACGCTTTCTTTAAAATGGCTGTAAGAAAATTTCGGCGAATTTAATTTAACAATAAAATCTTTTAATATTATTTTACGTCCCAGACAGATTCGATTAACAAAAAAGATCTCAAGATTCTATCTAATACAAGCCCCTTACAGATCCAGTCTCTTTCAGAGCCTTCCATTTCAGCCATAGAGCCTTCCAACAGAAAAACCTGAGAGTTATTTCTTCTGAATCCTATCTGAAATTAGAGACGTGATGAGTTCCTCAAATAAATTGCTTTTTCATATACAACACCGCGCCAGGCATGTGCCGTCCTACAGATGATTTATCCTCACTATAGAGTATAGAGTTTGTCTGGAGTATGGACTGTCAATAGGTACTGCCAATACGCCAAGAAAATTGTTTTCTTCGCGAAACTTTATTTTCACGTAAATCTTCATGCTTTTTGTTGACAGAAAATTCAGAATTTCGTCGTTTTATTTGGACTTTTAGTAGTTACTTAACACTGAAAAATATATATAATTTTAAAGAGTTTATTTCATATTTCAGGAGATATCTTAAGCAGTTTATAGCCTTTTTAATGGGAAAACCGTACAAGAGTCTCAACTGCTCCCAACCGTCTCGAGCCAGTGATACTATGGGATCCCCGTCGGGGATAAAATGTTGTGAGGCTAAGGAAGGCATAGGCGTGTATGTCGAGAGGAAGGACAAGGAGAAAAAGAAGGTTGGGAAGTACTTGGCTATCAAATCTGGTCACCAAAGCCATTTCAAGCAACTTTTCAGTTCCTAACGATTGTCTTTCAGCGGGCACAGAAATAGTATCTTGGTTCGTGCCGCAAATATAAGTACGCATACTATTTTAAACATTTAATTATAACACAATACAAATTAATTAATTAAATTATTTTTTATCGCCCACGCCCGGATTGGAACCCGCGACCTCCGGTTTCGTAGACAAAAACCTCACCCAGAAGCCATAAATGCAAAAACGTAATGTACATACTGTCAATTACTTAAAATTAAAATAAATTTTGGTAATAAATCGAAACGAAAGAATAAACAGAACAAGACACCGAAAATAAAAACAGTCACAACTAGGAATTTAAACCAAAATCTCTTGTCTTACCGGAACAGGCATAGACATAAAATAGACTTTACTTAAATATCTCAAAATGTCAAATACTTAAATTTTCTCGAATAAAAAATCCAGCGATTTTTGACAACATTTATAACAATGCTCTTGAGACATTGACACAAATCAAAGACTTGTGCATCACTTTTCAATCAAATCTTTCATTTGTTAACCACATACCAGAAATCTCTAATTAGGGCTTAAAAATGTTGGAATTTAAAACTAGGCTCACTAGAAATTTTAACAAAATAAAGTGTATTAAATTTTTATATTTTGCCTATGTAAGAAGTCAACTTAAGTACAATTCTCCTATCTGGAACCCACATTATAATATACATGTGCAAGCTGTTGAAAGAATACAAAACAATTTTGACGTTTTGTAAATTTTAAAATGGGTATTCCAGCAATTATGTTGAACTACAACACTTAAATTATATGGATATGCTCAAATCGTCAGACAGAAGAATTTTCGCTGACCTGGTATTTCTATATAAAATTCTAAATGATTTAGTTGATAGCCCGGTATTGATAGAATTAATAAGCTTCCGGATTCCACAACGTAATATCAGAAGTCAGGATTTATTTCAGTGCAGAAATTCTGGAACTAACTACCAAATGTATTCCTCTTTGCCCAGAATACTAATGGAGGGAAACAATTATACCAAGCCAATGAACATCTTCAATTTATCTTTAAACAAATAATAAATAAAAAGTTGTTAATGAAGCAATTCAGTTATGTACAGTGTAATTTCTCATCAAATTTCAAGGTATTTAAAAAATATTGTTTATTTTTGAAGATGTATAAGCAAATACCATTTTAAGAAACTAAATAGAATTACCTATCAGATTTTTGTATTTGAAATAGACTTTGATAAATTGGAATATTTAATTTCAAACATGAAAAAAGATGAAAAAAAACAAATATATTATATTTTACTCCAAACGTCGAAAAGTTGAGAGAATGTAAAATTTCGAAAACACATTCCTCTTATTTAGGGAATTTGAAAGAAAACTTTCATCTCACTTTTAATGTCGTGTACACAATAAAAACATATTCCCAGAATAATAAACACATAAATGAGATTTTAAATTCATTGTTGGCGTAACACAAACGTTAATTTCCATGATTTATATTTACTTACACGTACATAGAACATTTTTCTAAAAATATTACTTTCATAGAATTCTTATTAAATTCACGCTCTAATAATCAATTAATGAATAGTGTGTCTGAAATAACCTTTTCATGATCGGAATTTTACGTGTCAGTCTGGGGATAATCCAATGATGTCAGTTCTTTCGGAACCCAGTCAAAGATATTTTTTATTAGTACCAACTCGAATCTAAACTTTTATAATCTTTTTTATTTTTTTGGTTTTAGGCATTCCACCCTGAAAAGAGTGCACTTTTATAATCTTTATACAATGTGTAACAAAAACACCGTTTAACGAATGTGAAGTGTTTTTTTTCTTTAGTAAGGCTGATTGTGTTTATATTATTTTAATTTTTGAGGATAAAATACTTAATTTTTGAGGATAAAATACTTAATTTTTTTTTTTTCAAAATAAACTAATGTTTTGTTGGGTTCCCGACAAAGTGGATGCCGAAAGTATAAAACCTTTGTAACTTCAAGGGAGGTAGCTACGGATTTCAGGATTGACGTTATTTTAAACTTCGAAATGGTAGTTTAATTAGCTTAAAATATTACGGAAGCATTTTATTTTCAGATAAATATTACTCATGTTTGAGTGTACATAAAACGATTGAACAAGTTTTGATCTTAAGCTTTTTTAATGCATCATAAGTTATATCTTTTATTGTAATTGATTACTATAGGCACAGTAACAAATAATACATGTTTGTCTTTTGTATTGTTAAAATTAAGCAGCGTCTACGCAACTGTTTCCAAAAACATTCGAAATGGGGCGTTCCCGTCTACATTTTTGTTTGAAAATGCAATGTTTGTGTTTTCTTAAGCCGATGGAAAACATTCTCCGCGCGTTAGGAACGGGGAAGGCAGGAGAGGGAACTATTTCTTTTTTTCATAAACACCGCGCGGTACTGTCAGTCATGGAGCATACATCGCTCGAGTTTTTGAGGTTACGTGCACTGAGCGAGCTTAGTAATTATGAGAAAAATAAATTGTATATAAATAATGTCATTATGGATGATTTTTTCTATCATTAACTCACCATTAAATAAAGTCCCTTAAGTCTATCGTAAAGGACCCAAAAAACCTCAGGAACAATTTTTGACAGCTACTGTTTCAATAAGTTCAAGTGGTACATCAGGCTTATTTATGAATCCCCGATTGCGATCAACCGTAATACAGTATTTTCCAATAAGAGGTGTTATTTTGATATTCAGTTGTAAAAGATCAATGGTTTCGTTGCTTGTGTGGCACGTAGCGCCGTTTTGTTAAAAGTAAACGTTGTCCATATCAATACCATCCAATTTCGGCCATAAAAAATCATTAATCATCTGTCGATAGCGCAATCCATTCACCGTAACTGTTGCTCCAGCCTCATTTTCAAAAAAAGTAAGGTCCAATGACTCCACCCAACCATAAACCATACCAAACAGTCACACGTTGAGGATAGAGAGGTTTTTCAACAATAACTCTTGGGTTTTCCGAGCCCCAAATGCGACAATTTTGCTTTTTGACGAAGCCACCGAGGTGGAAATGGGCCTCATCACTCAAGATGATTTGCATTTGATTCACTCAAGTGAATTTTAATAATTTGAATGCGTTGTTGAAGCGTGTATTTTTCCATTTTTATTAATAACATAGTTTTTACTTGTCAAATTTTAAAAATGACAGCTTCAAAAGTAACATCTACCTAAATAGCAGGCTATTTAAAAAAACACTTCTTATTGGAAAACCCTAAATGACACGAAGTCGCATTTCTGGTGAAATGGCGTCACTTCGCCACGTTGTTTTTTTTTAAATATCTGGCTGAAATCTTTAACATCAGTTTCGGAGACGCGGAAAAGGTTACCTTTACAAAATCTGTCTTATATTTTCAATATCTGATATTAATTAATTATACACAACATGATATTAATTATACACAACAATAAATATCACTGACAGCTGTCGAGTTTTTTCTGTGTCTTACTAGAAACTTATAAATAGAACAAAAAAAAACAGTGTTTTTAAACAAGTTTCAGTATACTGCAACATAATTTAGTGCACTACGTTTATTTATTAATAATCATTTCGAAATCATCGTAAATATTCACCATTATTATAAAATTTATAAATCAATTTGTTTAATAATCAATTGTGCACAGTGTTCCCTACGTCTCGCTCTAACAAGTAACAGGATAAGGTATTCTCTCCCTCGCACTTACTGGATAACACTTGTGGACGCTCCCGCTACCTACTTGAGTTAATTACCTGTACATTGCGAGCAGGGTTGTCACTCATATTATTTTCTTATAAAAAAAAAATTTTAAATTTAACTTTCGAAATGAATAATAATGAAGCAATTGCTTTCCTAAACAAAGCTAAGGAGGAGATTAATAGCATCCACAATGCCATTACCGATCCTGTCTTAAAAATAACAAAAGACCAAATGGCAAAAATACTCAGTAAACTTTCTAATCTATCTGGAACTATGCAAGACCTAGGAGTAACTGTTGGAGTTCTTGAAGGAAAAGTTATGACATTCGAAAAAATCATTGAAAAGAAAGTATTACCACAGGAAACAACGCCAATTTGTGAGGTGCTCGCTGAGATAGAGGAACGCAAGACCCGCTCGAAGAACATAATTTTACTCAACGTCCCCGAGTGTAATTCGAACTCAACTACAGTGAGCGTCTTGGAGGATGGAAAAAAGGTATTAGCAGCTATTAGTGAAATTAATAGCGAGTTCAATCTAGAAGATGTGAAAATTTACAGGCTCGGAAGTAAAATTCCAAACAAAACCAGGCCAATTAAATTAGAATTTGATGAAGTCAAACAGGCGAAACTAATACTCTTTAACAAAACTACTCTGTCCAATGGAATTATAATCAAACCTGACAGGACACTACAACAAAGAAATCACTTAACTGACCTCTGGAAGGAATTAGAAGAGAGGAAAGAAAAGGGCGAAGTCGATTTACGAATCAAACATTTCAACGGAATTCCCAAAATCATCAAAACCCAAGCAAAAAACTAAAAAACAAACAGAACAGATTTTCTAGACTTACAGGATATTATCAAAATGTACGGGGAATGCGTACAAAATTGCACCAACTTAAAACTAACTCCCCAATCTTCTCACACGATATTCTGTTTTTAACTGAAACATGGTTAAATGCTGATATCAGCTCGTCAGAATTAGGCCTACATCAATATACCACATATCGTTCTGATCGAAATTCTATTACGAGCAAAAAGTCTAACGGAGGAGGTGTGATGCTGTGCGTATCCAAGAATATATCATCTACTAAATTACCGGTAAAACACAAAAGTGTTGAACAAATTTTTGTATTGCTCAATATACCTAATGGAAAAATTATTATTGGCTGTGTCTATATCCCACCTGCATCGGATTTGCAAACGTATAAAAATCACAATGAGGACATAGAAGTACTCAAATTCAAATATCCTAAAGCAAAATTCATTATTGCTGGTGATTATAACCTTCCTAACTGGACCAGCCAAGATGACAACGGACCTGCTACAAACCAAGCCGATTTACAGTGTGCTAAATGTAGTGAAATTCGTGATATGTCTTTATTTTTGGGACTAACTCAATCAAACAAGATTTTCAACTTTAACAATCGAATGTTGGATTTAGTGTTTTCAAGTGATTCGAAAATAGTGGTTGAGCTATCCGACGAATTATTATTACCATTAGATCAACACCACCCACCGTTGGACATTATCATAACAAATAGGCCTTTAACATCTTCAAAAAAAAACAAGTGTCCCATCGTATAACTTTTCCAAAGCTGAATACCATCATATTACGGAGTACCTTGCCCAAACAGATTGGTCCTTTTTAGATGAGGAAAATAATATAAATGATCAATTAGAATACTTTTACTCGATTTTAAATACCTCTATAGAACAATTTGTTCCCAAGGTTAGCTTTACATCATCTAATTATCCGAAATGGTTTACAAGGGAACTAACTAATTTAATTAATAAAAAAAAATGTATCCACAGAAAATATAAACATACCAGAAATTCTAACGATTATATAGCATTTACTAAACTACGAAAACAATGTAAAGAATTATCAATAAAGTGCTATAGTGACTATGTTAACGTAATTGAAAATGAGGTACATCATCACAATGTGAAAAAATTCTGGAATTTTACTAAATCTCAACGAAAAGACAACTGTGGATATCCTAATAGCATGTTCTTTAAAGAAAAATGTGCCGACAGTATTGAGGGTATAGTTAATCTTTTTGCTGACTCATTTAAAAGTGTCTACGACAAAGATATTCCCATCAAAGCAGTCTCCAGTACGTCAGTGGAAGAGTCATTAAACCTAAGTCAATGTTTCATAAAATTAGATTCCATAGAAAGAAGCATAAAAGCACTAGATAGTAATAAATCTGCTGGACCGGATGGTATTCCTCCCATATTTTTAATAACTTGCATTGATAGTTTGATATATCCCTTACATAAACTTTTTAACAAATCCTTAGCGTCTGGCTGTTTTCCGGCTCTGTGGAAAAAGAGTTATTTAACGCCCATTCATAAAAAAGGCGACAAAAGCGATATATCTAACTACAGACCTATTTGTATTATGTCTGCTTTACCCAAACTTTTCGAGTCATTAGTATTAGATACCATTGTAAAACCTATCAACAATATTATTGTTCCTAACCAACATGGCTTTATCAGAGGTCGATCTACCTTAAGTAATTTAACTATCTACAATAATTACATATCTGAATCGCTCAGTCTGAAACAACAAGTGGATTCTATATACACCGATTTCAGTAAAGCATTTGATAAGGTTCGACATCATATTCTTATATCCAAACTCCGACTGTTAGGCATCAAAGGTAGTTTATTGACATGGATTATTAGTTACCTCAGTAATAGAGTTCTTTGTGTCAGGATTAATTTTATAGAATCCTATGTATTCGAGGCCACAAGTGGTGTCCCGCAAGGGTCCCACCTTGGCCCAATATTATTCTTAATATTCATTAATGACATTGTAAACATATTTAAAGATGTACAAGTCCTACTTTTTGCAGATGATCTAAAATTGTTTAAAAGAATACGAAATATATATGATTGCCTAATTTTACAAGCTAATTTAGATAAATTTTTTAAATGGTGCGAACAAAATATGTTATTTTTGAACATTGAGAAATGTCAAGTAATACGATTTTCCAGAACTCATTCTCATATCTTACATGAATATAATTTAAATAATGTTAAATTAACACCAGTATCACAAATTCGTGACTTGGGAGTTATATTCGAATCAAACTTAACATTCACAGCGCATATAGATGATATAACTAATAAGGCTTTAAAGATTCTTGGCTTCCTTTGTAGAACCCTAACTGATTTTAAGTCATTGGATTGCATGAAAACACTCTACATTTCACTAGTTAGAAGCCAAGTGGAATATAATTCACCTATTTGGTCTCCTTTCTATAAAGTACACTCTAACAAATTAGAACGGGTTCAACACAAATTTCTTAGGTACTTAAATTTCAAGCTTAAAATTCCAATAGAAAACATTAATTATGTAAATTTGATGAATGGACTTAATTTAATTACGCTGTCTGACAGAAGAACCATTTCAGACCTAATTTTATTATACAGAGTCATGAACAACCTTATTGACAGCCCTGCCATCGTTGCTGCTATTAAACTCTATGTACCGACAAGAAATACTAGACAAAATACAACATTCTTTTGCGACACATATAAAACCAACTATCAGTCAAACTCACTTACCAATAGGATGCATGATTTGGGCAACAAGTTTGGTGGTATTATAGATATATTCCATGATTCCCTTTATAATCTTAAATTCAAATTAAACCAACACTTTGTGGAATCATACAAATTATTGTAATAGATTTAACGATTAGATATGTTATTGTAATGTTTTATATTATATTTTGTTCTTTGTTATTGTTAAATATTATGTTGTTTAAAATGTTTCTTTACGCCATATTCTTCAAAAACTACTTGTATATTTTTTTAAAATTCTTCACTTTTATAACTCTTAGTATAAATTCTAACTCGATAACTTATGTAAAACTTATTTATAATCTATGTAAAAGCCCCTATGGGCGTATAACAACAACAATTAATTAAATAATCGAGTTAAAAAGTTTAGTCGTACCTGAAATTCGTGTTTCTTCTCTGGTGAAATAATTTCTGTGATCGCTAAAACTGCAAGAACGTCTTCTTTGTCAAATCTTATCTTGACAGTTTACAGCAAAAAACTGAAATTAAAGAGGTTTTCCTCATCAGACATCTATAAAAAAATGACTAAATATCTACAGCCAAGCCCACCGCTACCCAAAGTTTCAACAAAAGGAGGAGACTTAATGTGGACGGAAACAAAAATGTTTGCGCTAATGTTTGAGGTAATGTTTGTGGAGAGGGTCGCAGGAGACTCCACTTTTAACATGTACAAATTTTCCTAGTAATATATATTTTTAAATAATAATTCTGTTGTCAAACGTTAGTACATTGTATTCCATGATATATGAGTAACACTATTTAATATTATGTGCCATAATTAATATTGCGTGAAAATCATTTAAATCTTTCCTTTTGAAAAAATTATATGTTTTTTTCCCGCCAAAAAAAAAGATTTACCGCACCCAAATGGTAATTTATCATTTAGGCAGGTGTGCGTCTACATTAAGGAAAATAAAATCTGAAGCGGAAGCACAACATGAAATGAAATTTATTTTTTAAAATCTAAGCAGCGAGCCTATTGAAAAAAGGGTTAAATTAAAAATAAATTATATCAAGTCACACATATCTTGGTGTCCTATCTAATGTTGCTTTTTACGAGCTTATTATGATATTGAAATACATTATTAAATTTCTAGTATTAATGGAACGCATACATGTCATTTTATTCTAGGTATGATCAACTACTATTCACTTTAAATGTTAGATGTTTTTCTTTGAATAATAAAAAAAATATTAATTTAATGAAGGGCCACGTATCGAACAGTGAGATTCTGGCACAAATTTTATTTAATTTGGTTTTACGCTCAGTTGGTCTTCTATATTCTTCTATACGATTTTAAGAACAGAATATATAGTGAGCTATCGAAAATGAAAGAAAAAAAATTATATAACATCAAACTTATTAAACTGAATTTGAAACAATAATATTAAAACATGTAACAGGAGCATAAATTAATACAGAAAATAGAACAATACTACATATAAGACAAATCACTAAAACTAAATTACCAACGCTACTATAATTTGGAGGATTCGACAATGTGCTGGTATAGTTTACGATTAATTCTATAAAAAGAGTCATTTAATATATCAATAGTACCCCCCAAACTTGTTGCCCAGATCATGAATCCTATTGGTTAGTGAATGTGTCTGATAATTGGTTGTGTATTTATTGCAGAAGAATGTTACATTTTGTCTTGTGTTCCTAGCTGGCATATGGAATTAAATAGTAGCAACGATGGCAGGACTGCCAATTAAGTTGTTAAAGACTGTAAGGCAATTAGGTCTGACATAATTCTCCGGTCAGACAGTGTTATTATATTCCATTGATTCATCAAACTGACATAATTATTGTATTTAATTTGAATTTTTAGCTTAAAATTTACGTACCTAAGAATTTTTCGCTGACTATGCTGTTAAAGAGAACTTTATACAAAGGGGACCAAATATGTGAATTATATTCCACTTGACTTCTGACTAATGATATATAGAGGGTTCTCACACAATCCAATGACTTAAAATCAGTTAAAGTTCTGCAAAGGATGCCGAGAATCTTTAAAGCCTTATTAGTTATATAGTTGATGTGTACAATTAATATCAAGTTTTCATTGAATTTGACACCTAAGTCTCGAATTTGTTACACTGATATTAATTTAATATTATTTAAATTTATATCCATGTAAGATATTATAAATACACTGGTTACCAGGTTTTTGGGACTACATGCCAAGTGTATGGGTTTACTACAAGGTAACGTTATTTAAATCGCAATGTTGTCATGTTATGTAATTGTATGGAAAATAATAAATAACATTTGCCTTCCTAAAGTTTTCTAGTTTGGCCAATTCTTAGCGACGTTCACCCCTGGGTTGATATTCAATATACATACATAGTTTAAAAAACGTTTTTCCCTAAAACGGGAATTCCTTCTAGTTGGGCAGTCAAAGTATTTTTTATGTATATGTACATGTGTCATTGTATCATCACCTGTACTAAATAAAATAAATAAATACGTTTATTTTACGTGGTTTTAAAGTTTGTACTATTTTTATCATGTATACCTACAACACATGATTTACAAGTGTTGTAAATCATGTGTTGTAGGTATACAATAAACTAAGGTGTTTACTTGGGTAGAGGAATAATAGTTATAAATTGAATACATCCGAGATTATTAATATCGCGATTATTATAAATAATGCCCGTATTGCGCGAATAGCAATATTTGCAAAGGGAAATTTCGGTTAAACCGCCATAATTCAAACTGTTATTTATTCTCCATAAATTCCATTCACAGCGTCAATTTCTCCTTGCCCATTCTTGTCGCCTGTGTGTCTGTGTTTGCCACAGAATAATGAAACCCGGAGGATGGAAATATATAAATGTTTTATTATTTGAAATTGGAAAAAGGTTTTCAAACTATATTACTGATTATATATCACATAACGATTCTTTTAGATATTTTAATGCTAAGATGATGATCTAGTACCTGCCCACAGGAGAAATGGTGAAGTAAAAAAAGGGTCTAATGACTGTTATAATCGCATTGGAATAGACATTTAGAAATTTTTAGGGTTTATCAGCTAATAATACCTAATAGTAACAAAAATTTGATAATTTGATTTGAATTGAATTTTAATAAGATGTGAAGTGGTTTTAGAGATAACAATTATTTCTTACAGATGGATTATTGAAGGTTACTTACAGTTTAAAGAGAAAAATGTGATAGGAAAAGAGAAGGGATGGGAAACAGTTTGAAATTGATGTTAAGTGTAATAATATGTTGTAAATAATATGAAGGTTAATTAGTGAAGAAAAAATATACATACCTCTACGGGAGATGTATATTTCTTTGTTCTGCAGAAATTGGTGAAGTCATCATATCCCTGATGGATGTCTGCATACAATCCTTAAAGAAACTGGTATGGGTTCAAGGCCGTTAGTCAGTCGATAATTCTCCGAAGCAGTTCAACGAAAACATGCGGCTCACAAGGCCTTTGACCGGCATTGACACCGAGGACTCGTCAACAAACTGCCTTCTTACAGACGTCCCGCATCATTGCGTACGTGGATTGCCGACTTTTTTTAAGGAACGGTCGATTCAGACGGTTGCCGATGGTTTCACCTTTTCCTCTCACTCAATAAATGCTGGCGTTCCACAGGGATCGGTTCTGTCTCCAACTTTATTATTGTTGCACATTTTGTCCTGTCACATAGTGACTTTTTGTCGTGCGCACCAATTCATTGCTAGGCGGTGTTTGTTTATCTCTCTAAGGCCTCTTGTTTGGAGTTTTTGTTGAAGTTTATCCTTCAATGTAGTCGATTAGGTTGTAAAACCAATTTGTCACGATAAAATGTTATTGTAGAATTATATCAAACGAGAACATCAAATCTTCTAATTGTAAACAATATTAAAATACTACCACAAGTTACATAAGAATCCATTTACTGATGGTATTATCTCAACTTTTACACCTTCCGCACCAAACTAGCGAGCAAGTTACTATTTCCGCTCTCCTCTTTATCTTTATACGAGCAATACCTTCTAAAATCCTTTGTGGCGTGTTTTAAACGTTTGTCCCTTTGTGCCGCGTATGAAATATATCCCTCCAACGCTATCGAATTTCCGAAAAACAACGAGCAAATAGGTACTTAGGTTATCCTTATAAAAGGGTTTTCTCTAAACCTAATCAATTTATTAGAGAAACAAGGTTTTCTTTTTTCAAAGGCGACGGAAGTTATTTACACTGTCAATTTATTGTTAAAGAAAGTAATGTAAGTAGAAAAGCGCCTATCTATATGACACGAAAAAAAGGTTCCACTTTGTAAGTCCATTAAGTTAGATTTGGCCTCCAACGCTTTAATGCTGAATGGTCGGAAAGTACAAAAACGGTCTATGCGCACTGATTATCGCGTTGTAATAGTGGAACACGTTTCGACGAGATATTAGTGCGCAATAACGCCTCTAATTGTATAGCTCTATGTCTGTCTATTTAAATTGTATGTTCTTTAAAAGGCAGGAGCTTATGTAAAAAGCATTTTTATCGTTAAAAGAATTTTCGTGAAGAAGTATCGTATAGTATGGTGACCGGATAAATCATCAAAGTGAAAATTCATAACATCTTTAAAAAATTATACAAAGTCATGGAAAGTGATGAAACAAAAACTTTATTAACTGGGTTAAGTAGGTTAGGTTAGGTTAAAAAAATAATTTTCATCGTTTTTAATGACTTTATATCACTTTTTAAAACTGTGTTGAATAGTCACTGTGTTGAGTTAGCATGGAACCGTATAGTATATAACAACAAGAACAATATTAAAATGAGATTGTGCGTTTTCTTTCTTTTTGTAATCACCACTTGATGACACACTTTACAAATTTAATGATTTTACAACCACTTAACCCGTGTTAAGGCTTATTTACTTATGTTATCCATAACACGGTAACTCACCAATATATTAGGGTGAACATTGCACATTTGAGGTACATGTATAAAAGGTCATGGAGGTAATTTTATTATTTCGTGAAACATAATTACTAAACTGTCAGCAAGTGACGTTAAAAATGTCGATGGTCATTGCAGAGTCGTTAAGCAGTTGATTTGTTATGTTTATTGGCGAGAGTCGATTTCAGAGGGTGACAGATTACGCTTTAAGTTCAAAGCGTTTTATATAACTACATGTTGCTCACCATACAATCCCATACAGACCTGTCACACCTTAAAAAGATGATGTGTTGAAAGTATTGGGGTGGCGACCATATGCGCTGTGATCTACTAGCCAGGCTGAATTTAAAGTGAAAGATCCCATACAAAGATATCATATTCGGCAGCATGTCTCCAATTGGTCTGACCCCCTCTCGTGAGTACGATTGTAGCGTAGTATGTCACCCCAACATATAATACGTATTTTCCACCCCCAAATTATGTGTCCATAATATAGCCTAAATTTTCTAAGGCTTTGATGTGTAAAAAAGTACATGGGATCTCTCACGAGTATTCTTGTTAGGCACATTTATGTTAATCTCTTTCATTATAAGTGGATGGAGTATAAGTTACAGATATTGGTTTAAAAAATGCTTGCGCAAAAATATTTTTCAGCATGCTTCTAAGTTGCTAAAATCGAGCATTCATGGGTACGGAAAGCACAAGGATTGATGCAGAAATGAATATAACATAAATTCAATCATATGTAGGTAACGCATATAACTTCTTTTGTAGTTTTTCTATTTCAGGATATGGTTTTGTTCAGAAGGGACTCAAATATGGAATTATATTCCAGGGTACTGGGAATATGTGGTTAAATAGATACTACATTGTTTTAAATTGCTTATTTTTTAAAGGTTAACCTTACAAAATATGGGGTTGGTATATTTTTATTTTAACTTTATTGTTGTTTGGTTTAATTTTTATTATCAAACTCTGAAATTACATGACCTTCGAAATGCATACTTACGTAATTATTTGTATTTGAATTGGATCTTGCGTTGAAAGGTATTTTGCAAAAAATCCCATCTTTGTAAACTGCTGATGAAAACAGAAAGATAAATAGATTCAACTCGTTTTCACCCCAAGTCCACCCTTGTTGAATTCAACAATAAAAGTACTTGAGGAATTCAAAAAGAAAATGTTGCCGAAATAAGTGCCTTTGGAAGATTCAAAACATACCACGAGAAAAATCTAAACCGCATTTACATTATATCATCGTTGTTATATAAAGGAAATTGTGTACAAAGTTAAATGTTTTATTAAATATTTGACTAAAAAAAAACTGTAATCTGCTCTTTCATAGATGTCGCTAATTAAATTAGTCTAAGAAAAAACTTTTGCAAGTTATGCTTATAATTTTTTTGCGCCCGTGCGTACGCAATATGCATATGAATAAATAGTTTTGTTCGTATACAAACTTAATTTTATCAAGAAAGTCATTCAAATACAATATTGTATCGGTGATTTAATCCAGCACTGTATTTAAATACCTTTCTTGAAAAAAAACAAATGAATGCGGACTAAACTTTTTATTCAGAATCACACAATAACACCTACAAAACACCTTAATATTTTAAAGTAAAACTGGCAAGAAGTGTTTTCTCTCGAAATCATCATGAAAAGGTAGATTTTGGATTATTTTAAGTAAGCTCTTAAGGTTAAACGTAACGCTCGTTATGTGTTTATTATAATTAATTTATTAAAATAGTGGGTCTGAATGTGTTAACGCTTGTCCTTGTAGAAGTGAGGAGAAGGGGCGGAGACATGCGCGTCCACGGGTTGTTCTAATGTTGGACCGAGAATAGATAGCGGATTCAGATCCCAGCTAACTGGATTCATCGTTACTAAATTTTCCAAAGTAACTTCAGTCTTTATCAATTTAGGAAGCGTGTATTGGTACCGCCGTCCCCGCAACCATGTATTGGATAACTTTAACGTGGTTCACCCCAAATGGTTCGCTACGTTTGGTGAATTATCAGGGTCACCGTGAGTCATGGGGTAAGGTTATCCCAGGTCTGGTCTTGGCGGCGGATGCGTCTTCCATCAACTGTGTGGCAGGCTGGACTAGGAGAGGCCTCTTGAGGGAGACCCTTTGATATATCCAGCTGGACTTGCTCGACTCATCGCCTCACATCACAATAGGATAATAGAGATAGATTCATAAGTCCGTCACCCCTAGACATATTGACCCCTTAGATACCTACCCATCTTTTTCTTTCCCAGAACTTCATATCCCTCCTTTCCTTAAAATAACCTCCACCTAGCATCCCCAAAGATGGCATAGGCCCCGAAGAAAATTATTTTCCTGTGCCTTCTTTGTAGAGCTAATGTACTTTTTTTAATCCGCTTTTTCTTTCTCTCCATTCTCCATCTCTTATCTCACAACATTCCCTAATTGGTAGAAATATTGTCCAGATACTCTTGGCTTTAGCCATGTTTAGTGATCAGATTTGAATAGCCAGGCACTTCCTTACCTTCTTCTTCCTCTTCTCCATCTCCTACCCCTCCCCATACTATTTAGCCTTACAACAAACCGCAATGGATAAGAGCGTTGAAAAATATTTATTCATTTAAGTCAACGAACTGCGAGTTTTATTACATACGTAGAATTAATAAACCGTTATTTTAAAAACTTATTATTTGTTTTCAGAAATTTGTGAATCTAATCGATTAGCTGTTTCTCAATGTAATACCATAATGAATTACTGGTTTTAAAACCATATGTATGAAAGACTCTTTCAGATTTTTATATTACAAATGGGCAAATTCAATTACAAATATAAAATCTGGTTTCAAAGATTTTTTTTTATGATTTTTTTGTAGCTTACCTAGTGTGTTCTTGTAAACTGTACAAATACGACATTATATGAACATTAAAAAAACATATTTAATTAACCAGATGTAAATATAAAGGTTATCGTCACTCCACTCATAAAATAATTAAAAACATAATCTCAAACTTTGGCAACCTTTCGCAAACATACAAAGTTTTACTTTCAATGACCCTCTTTTTACAAAAGTAATCTTCTTGTGACGTGACGGGCGTTTTGACCTTGGAAAAAAATATTATTATTTTCACTATTGAAACTAACTATAAAAAATATACATATATACGAATATATTAAACAGGTATTTAAGTTAGAAGGTAATTTATGATAAAACAAATAAAATAAAAATGGACTGCATTTCCTCATTTGTGATACCCACTGAATAAATAATATTATCTTTAATAAGTCTCTGTTTCAACATATCAAGCTTCAAAAGGCCAAGCTTTCGTATATCAATAGCTCTCGTGTGAGACCAGCATTATTTTATGAAACTGACATAGTCTCACTGGCTCCGGTTAGCAGGGAGCGATTAAGGCTCTTGTACCGTATTTCACATTTTCAAAAGGCGGATTTAAGAGTAGAATAGAGTGGGTATAAAACATTAATTTGCTAAAATGGGTCTATTTTGTATTAAAAATTCTTTGTGTTGGTTCAAAAATCAAAATATCTAAATGAAACAATCCTGAGATAAACGAATGATAATATTATTTCAATAGAGAGCGGCTTTCAGATAGAGTGCGCAGTCAGGCTGCGCAGTGAACACGTTTTCTTATGAACGCGACCCACCTTACTTATTTCATTAAAATATTTTATTCTTGTTCAAGTCTGTTCATTGTTATTATAAAGAATTCTTGTTTCATACAAAAACATACATATTCGTTATATTCTCTACCACGGGAGATAACCTATATTATTTGAAAATATATTCTTCACTGAATTTTTATTTTGCAATTAAGGGGTGGGAAATAGAACATTTGGATATACCGAGCTTGAGATTAAATAATAGATTTATTAAATTTAACAATAAATATGTTATTCTAAGCAAGCTAAATTATTCCAGTGCTGTACGAACTAACATACACGACACACAAATCAAGAAAAAATCCAGGACACATTATCCGAGGTTCATGCACCATGTGGTTTTACTTGAGGCAACGAACATGTTAAGCCTCAAACTCAAATTTTATTCAAATCTTACAACATTGATTTTTTTAATATAGTGCATTACTCTATCGATAGCCCGTTCCCCTTGGAGTGTCACAGTTTATGCCTGAAAACTTTGGCCAAGGTTGACGCCATGACTTTCTCAAAAACCACACAACAGAACGGATGTTCTAGTACAGCAAAGAATGACAAGAGGCTAAGTGCTATGAATAAAATTTATAAAAAATAGGTTTATTTTATTCCTACTATATAACCTGAAAAACTTTTTTTTGTAACTATACTATTTTCCCAATTGTTAAGAATGTTAAAAACTGAAATCGTATACAATAATTTACATATAATTTTAATAATTTTAATTTACATATAATTTCTTACTTTGACTTAATACTATACTTAAGATTGCTACTTATATTTTTATTTATATCTCTTTTTTTCATACTTCTAACCTTACTACTATTTACTGATTATACCATTATACTTACATGTATATTGTTGCATTCCTTATGTTGCTGTAATATTCTCTGTAATTTAGTATGTGAATGGCACATGTTGTGCCGTATATGTGAAAATAAATGCATGATTAATCTGTTTTAAAATATTTAAAATAAAATAAATAAAACAAAAGTAATAATTTCCAGCAAATGGTTGACACTCAATATTTTCTCACGTTGTGTGCTTACAAATATGGTAACTTAGATTACACTTTACACTTGGCACAGCGTAAATCTTTTTCATGTGTTGCCTTTTTGCATTGAGCACAGTGAGATTTATCAAAAAGAGGCATATCGGAGATTTATTTCAAACTTCTTCACTGTGCTATTATTGTCACGAAATTTTTTCCCGGCAACTGTCAAATCAAAACACAATTTGCTGATGTTATTTAAGAGTTTTCGTCAGTATTTTTCACTTTTTAATTAGGTCCACTTCAGTTATTTTATAATCAGTTATTTGATAGCTTTACTAGAGCGATAACGAAATGTACTCTAAAACAACATATTTTTGTCGGAAAAACACAATATAGCAACGTGTGTAGTTGATCTAGTTAAACAAACAGATATATTAATATTCTTATATGTAACCCTAACAAGAAATTGTCCAAAGAAGCGAAGTTAGCAGTCCACAATGGAGTGCTGGTACCTACCCTGATGTATGGAAGTGAGGCATGGAACTGGCAATGAAAGGATGAAAGTAGATTGAATGCTGTTGAAATGAGATCCCTGAGGCGTATGAGTGGTAAAACCACGTATGATCATGTGAGGAATGTGGATATCCGCAAAGAGTGCAAGGCTGATGTAAGCGTAATGAGTAAGATCAAGAAAGGGACGCTTAGATGGTTTGGGCATGTAGAGCAAATGAGCGAAGAAAGGAGTGTAAGGAGAATATACAACGCAAATGTGAATGGTAGCAGAAGTCGGGGACGCCCGAGGAAGACATAGCACGACCAAGTGAATCAGATACTTGAGTCGGGCCTTGTCAAGAGTCAGAACAATAGAAGAGTATCTATGAGACGATGTATGAATGTGAATGAGGCAAGGAGTGTGTGTCAAGACCGAGTTGTTTGGCGGTCCGTCCTCTCTGCCTACCCCTGCGGGGAAACAGCGTGATGGTTTGTTAGTTAGTTAGTTAGTTAACCCCGCGGGCTTTGGATACAGAGTCAATTTAAAACACAATTATATGTCTTAGTCCTGTTAAATTGTAATTTTTTGATTGCGACCAAAAATAATAGTAATAATAATACTTGGATGACTTCTATAGCGCCGTTTTTGTGCAAAAATACCTCAAGGGCGCAAACAAATAAATGTTCATGTTTTAGAGATATCTCTATTTCAAATCAAACTGAGAATGAAACTTCCAAACTGAATTGCATGGCTTGCGAAAGTTTCGCGTAGATGGAGCCGTATTGCATCAGCCATTTGTTTACTAAATTTTACAGCAGATGTCGTCGACCCATCCCTGAAACAAGTTTCCAAGCATGAAAGGTATTGTGATGGATAGTGAGACTATAAATCATATCGCTGGAGGACACCCTTTTGCTTTAATACGTCTGGCCGAGAAATATAGAGAACAGTCAGGAAATTCGTAGAGTTTTCATAAATTAAACGAAATAATTATACGGGGTGTTAGGGGGTTAAGTGCGCTAACTTCGGGGGGTGATTTTACATTAGTAGAAGTTGAAATTTCAACGCTGTAAGGTAGTTTTTAGGTTAGCAAAAGTTGAATTTTTTGTACGGGAAAATAAATATTTTTCAATGGATAATATTTTTATATCAGAAAATAAACATTGGAATTTCGAAAAGAGTTATTTGTATTTTTTTTTACTTTTATCATAGTTAGCCAAAATAAGCGCACTTTACTGCCGGACAACTTGTATTTGTAAGATATATTTATGATATTTCTACTGCGCGTCTTCTTCTAGTCTTTTAATTTGTTTTATAAAAAATATGGTATCTTGTTTGTAGCATCCCCAAATGGAGTATGTTGTGAAGGTGAAGTAAGTGAATAGGGGGAAAAGAAAGGGAAGTACCTGACTATTCATATCTGGTCATTAAATGGTGTATTTCCATAAAAAATATTAAGAATATTTATTTTCTGATTCAAACAATTCAACTTTATAACCTACTAACTACCTTAAAACATTAGAATTTCATATAGAATCCCTCCCCCCCGAAGTTAGCGCACTTTAGCCCCGGACACCCTGTATAGTAAAACTTCGAATAAGAAAGTTAAAATAAATACGACGATATCACATTAGAAAAAATATCTTTACTGAATCATTAAAACGGCCACTATCATGAACCGGAAACGAAACGTACGAATAAATTTACATAGAGACGAAATAGGAAACGGTCGAGATAAAACAGGACTTCGCTACGCTCAATGATTAATTTAGTGATATCTTCAAACGTGTATACATATTTATAGTCAGACTTTATGTTATTTAAGGTTTTAATTATGTACCAACCTATAAGGTACCAGCAAAACAACCGCGCAGCGATAGGCGCCTGTATATGAAAGGGATGGCAAATGTGAAAAAAAAAGTTGTTTCGAAATCTTACATCGATTTCGGTTATAAACGACAAACTAACTGTGGGATTTTTTTTTATAATTTGACATAGTTAGATACCTACTCTATTTAAATTGGAAAATTATAGTTACAATTAAAGCGTTATTTCCTGAAAATTATAAAACAGCTACTAAACTAGCAGATAAGCTTCATGTAGTATCACAAAGCTTTATTTGAGTCTTGATGATAAATATATAAATATATAAGGGCTTAAATGTTATTTTATTAATGTGAATTTAGTTTAATTGATAAGTACCTACTCATCAAAAATATTAAGGTTACCTGGTTTACTAAATATTTACCGATAATACAGTTAGGTACATAAATACAATTAGTTGGCCTCCAGGGTCGACGGATAAGGCTCCCGACTTGGAATTCGTTTGAAAATAATAAATAGTAGTTTCATAGTGGAAGATGCTTTCAGTGTTGCCCTGATGAAAGCCCAACATTTAGAATTGAAACTTTGCTTGAAATGGCTTAAGCCTTGTTTGATGACCAGATCTGAATAGACAGGTACTTCCCAAACGATGCTATAGTCTCACTGGCTTTAGACGGTTGGTAGCAGTTGGAATTCTTGTGCAATAAGTATTCACAAACAGAAAAAAAAAAAAAACACATCTGTCTCGGCATGGAAATCAATTTAGTAAGATGGGTTTTAATACCACCTAAGTATTGTACACTTTATCGTAATAAACACGTTTTCATGCAAACTGATGGTCAAAATATAATGTGTAGGTAGTTGTCAGAGTAGCTTAACTAAAATAATAACACCGTTATAATAATATCATAAGCCTAAACTTCTTTTAAATATAAGTGTTGCAGCGCTATCTTTCAGTAAAAAAAACCTTATTACAATTAATAAATATTGGTAAATAAACAACATTTACTTTAAAATGGATCGGTAAATAATATCTCATTAATAATAATAATAATAAAAATGTACTTTACCTTGCATCGTAAGTTCGTCCATCCAATCCTGAAATTAGTCCTTTTCTTGAGAAATTCTACCATAATATACTTGAGCCACTTTTGCAGGAATACCCATTACACGTATCCACTGGTATGTTAATTGATAATCCAATGAATTATTTATATAAATCCGTCTCGTCTGATCGTCAATATGACACTAATATTTTATTAACATATGCATTAAACAAACGAGATTATTCACTTGAACCCTAAGTAATTGAATATTAATACATAACAGGAGTAGTTCACGAATCTATACTGTGGTATACATCTATATATAGCGCCATATCTAGCTGTGAGTGTAATGTCAACATACCTTTTAACACATGTACACAAACATTTTAGTTCACAGAAATCCGTCAAAACTCGGTCGATTTTTCACTACGATACGTCAAAACGTAGAGCGAAGATAATGTCACGTTAATTAACACTCTTTTAATGCAAATTCGGTAGGCTTCGCCTTCATTTGAGCCGAGAAAAGTGCAGTGACGTCGCCCCCGTACGAGTTCTCTCCAATACTAAATGCTTTTAGCGTGGAAACCCACCAATGGAGGCTGCGCGAGGGGGATGAAGCTAGGGGCTGTAGCGCCGCATCCCTCTCGCCGACAGTAGGGATTTTGCACCCAATATGATGTTAAGGGTGAGCCTGGAGCGCAGAGTACCAGGCGACAACAGTGACGTGGATTTTCAATTGCAATTGAAAAATTCAACAGGGCAAAAAGTAGATCATGGAAAGCACTAACCGTTTCTATGGAATTAGATTCTATAGAATGTTTGACTTGCAGTGAAGAATTATTTGTATACTACTTGACATACAATACAACGACGTTATAGACATTGATGAAAGCTTTTCTTTTCAAAGCAAATCAAATTAAAAACTAATGGATTATTTTAAAATCTGTAAAATGTTTCTTTGTTATCATCTATACTCGCATATTTAAATATGAATATTTTTTTGTTGCAATCTATACTCGCATATATAAATATTAATGTTTCTTTGTTGTCATCTATACTCGCATATTTAAATATTAATATTTTCTTGTTTGTCCCGTAAGCGTTCCTATACCATTCAAAGTTTGTTATTTTAGTGCCAGGAGAGTTTAGAGAGTGGTTTAAATGATAGAATAAGTCGGGGACGCTCGAAAAATATACAAACGGAAAAACACATTATCTCTGCACTGAAATGAGATACGGAGTCGAATTAAATGTAGTTTTTTAACAGTAACAATGTGTATTTCACAACTCCATATGAAGTGAAAGGTAGGAAAAGTCGGAGATGCCCAAGGAAGACATGAATTAAATTATTATTTTTGGTAAAATGATGAACTAAGAAAGAAGTGCAAATAGAAAACATGACTTAGAAGTGAATGTTTATAGATGTCGAGGATGCCCGAGGATAAAATGGCACCATAAACAAATAATATATACAAATAATATCAACAAATAATATAAACAAATAATATAAACAAATAATATAAACAAATAATATAAACAAATAATATTAAAAACATTGTAATATTTCTACTATAAAATGCACCCAGTTTCCAGGCACACGAGAATTCACAACCCCAAATGATTTTAATTATTAAATGAAATCCTCAGCATGGGAGATCCCAGTGAGGATATCAATATATCCATTTGTTACAACGCCAAAAACGATAATATTATATTGTTTAGTCCGTCAGCTAGTTATTAATAAAATTTATATCACATCAAAAAGACTAAATTCGTCTGAGTAACCCTGGTTCAATGAACTCAGATTTGCTTTGAATTTAAGTGTAAATTTTTAAAATTAGGACTGACAGCTTAAAGAAAATAGACACACAATAAAGTAACTACGTATAATGTAATTTTTCAAACGAATATGGTTTATCCTTGATATTTCACGGGTATGCTCTAGTAATTAATGAAAACGTTAATTATGAGGAAATAAATCTCGTAAATAAGGATAAACATATTATTACATACAAACACATTTTAAAACCACCCTCGCTGTGTTACACGTGATTACATACAAATAGCACCAATAAGTGGTTACGCAATCTCATCGTCGTCTCCCAGGGGTGCGTGTCAGAAATGGTACACGCTTATTCTTTCCATCTTCATTGTTAGAATTAATGAACAGTGAACTCCTTCCAATTCAATACTGAATGTGAAAATTATTTTACATTCGCTTACTAGTTTTGAGCATGAAATTTAAAAAAAAAAAACATCTTTGAGCTGATTAAAAATAATAAATCATTATTGCTTTTTCAAGATCACCTGTTAAAATTCATGTTTTTCCCCTTTTATAGATTAATTAATAAATCGACATTTAAAAAATAGTATATTACAATAAAATTATAAGCCGCTCATCTCACTAGGGAATTCCTGTGTCATGTATTCGCACCTTTTCTCGATGTATTATTGTATCTATGTTCTGTAAAACACCCAATCTGACGTAGTAAATGTTTGCCAAATACAAACATGCTTTACAACAAACTGTTCACGTTTATTTGTATAAATGTCAACAAAGTTACTACACATTGCTCTGTAACTACTTTCATAGTACCATAAGTGGTTATTTTGTACTCTCGTTATTATACAGGGTTTTCCAATGAGATGTGTTATTTTGAATAGCCCGCTATTTCAGTAGATGTTACTTCAACGCATTGAAATTATTAAAATTCACTTGAGTGAATCAAATGCAAATCATCTTGAGTGATGAGGCCCATTTCCACCTCAGTGGCTTCGTCAACAAGCAAAATTGTCGCATCTTGGGCTCGGAAAACCCAAGAGTTATTGTTGAAATGCCTATCTATCCTCAACGTGTGACAGTTTGGTGCGGTTTATGGTCCAGCAGAGTCATTGGACCTTACTTGTTCGAAAATGAGGCTGGAGCAACAGTTACGGTGAATGGATTGCGCTATCGAGAGATGATTAATGATTTTTTATGGCCGGAATTGGATGGTATTGATCTGGATAACGTTGATTTTCAACAAGATGGCACTACGTGCCACACAAGCAATGAAACCATTGATATTTTACGATTGAATATCAAAATAACACCTTTTATAAAAAAAACCCTGTTTAAAATTATTTAATTCCTTTGTTCAACTTTCTATGATAACTTGTGTTGAATCTGCTGATATCGTTTATACTCGGTTTATTATGTTATGTACCTACTATACACTGGGTATTACTCCTAAACAACTTAAGTATAACAATGTATGTAAAAGAATTTCAATAAGTATTGAAAAAAATACATGTAAACTTTATATAAAATTTAAAATGTTAATCCACAAAATAATTTAAAAAAAAAATAAACACTACGGTTATTCAAACTAAAATTATAGTTGGAAAGCTTGTTTGATGTTGGCAACAATAACATTACCCCAATAATGGCAGCGAAATCAATTTCAACATAATTTTCCATTGCCATACTTCGATAGATACTCCATACAAATGACTGTGAGTACACTTGTATAAAACTTCATGTCGGGTTGACCGTTAATTACAGAATATACTAGTTTTGTAATTAATCCAGTGAGAGATATTACAAATCAAAGCTGTAATCAACATTAACAAATTATTATTTTTATTCTTGGAATAACTAATGAGTTCAACCTCAAATTGAAATATTTACTTAAGACGACAATTTGAAAGTCGTTAATATTGTCTTCAGTGATTAAATATTATAACTTTAAGTTTTATGCACATTAAAATTAAAACATGGTCTTCCAAAATTGATAGCATTTAATGCGGATATAATCTTGCAATCATACAAAAATATATCAGCCAGTAACGTTAGTACCAGTTTAGTAGTAATAGTTTAATTGTAATAGTTTAACCAGTACGTTAAGAAAATGAAAGCAATGTTGGTAGCTGTTATTCGACGTATGATACAGTTTAATATGACTGAAGGAGACAGGGTCCCATAAGCTCAGTTGGTAGAGCGGTGCCACGGCAAGGCAAGAGTCTTGGGTTCAATTCCTAGATGCAGTTTCATATTTCGTCACCCTAGTGCTTGTTTGGCGAAAGACCAATGATGCAATTTTGCAGTAGTGGAGGTTTTCTTTATTAATTTCAATGAAACACTGAAATAAGTGTTTAATGAAGCTATGTTCTTAAAGTTAAAGGTTACATTAGCTTAAGCAATTCTCACTTACTTTCTTTATCTCTAATAATTTTTCGTATTTTCTTTTTAGTTTTAAAATGGAGATTGAAGAATTTGCCGATTGGTCGCTAGGACAATTAAGCACTATGGCGACGTTGTGTCGTTTGAGAATGGTTAATATTGTCTTTGATGATTAAATATTATTCGTTTGATTCCAGAAGTGTGTAATATACTTTATAAATAGTATTCATAGGGTCATAATAAATCGTCGTCGGTTAGTTTCATGTTTTAAATGGTTTAGCATTGTCATGCTGTTTTAAAATTTTATGCGAACCTCTTCTTTGAACAAATTTGTATTTTTTCCGGGGTATGATCCCATGAAATGTGCATTGAAAATATAGTACGATCATTATATGAAAAGTAACTAGCACACATTTCACTATGAAATATTTCCAAAAATGATTTTAATATGCAGAAATAATATGTAGAAAGGTGGGTACTTACGCTATGAAAAGAATGATTCCTGCACTTGCATAAAAATATTTGATAATATAACAGGACATAGTAACTTTCATTGATCGTACAGCTTTACAAGGAGGAACTTTACACAAGTTACAAAGTCAGTTCTGTCGCAAAGTAAACTTTAACGTTTAAAATAGTCTAATCACAATGTTTATATTTGAAATGCTCACGATAGCATACGCAGTAGCAGCGAGTATCAACAACATTCGCCCTCATTTGCAAACTGTCATTGCTCGATGGCACTGACTTTATCACGTGACACTTCAAAATCTAAGACCTACGTACACTGTATCGCCCTTGTATTTTCTTTAGTGATGTCACACTAGGGGAGTACTCAAAATACCCTTATTGGATTTGGAATGCAGATGAATATAAATCAGCATTAAATTTTGTCTGTGGTCAAGTGCTGAAGGAATCTGTGTAATTGGGAAATAAATAAGGGTACAACCGCACCCAAGGGTAGTCATTAATAATACACGATCCCAAGTTAATTCGCAGGTTTTGCCAGCCCTGCGGAAGTATCCGGAGGTATTAGGTTTATTGATTCCGCACAAACATCCTCGTTGGGGTGGCCCAAAAATCCCGTCGATTGAGTTTGACCTACCTAGCGGCGGGGTTACGAGATTACCTGCGTAGATACCAACAGGGTGGGCTCACTCTAATATATTATTGATGAAATAACTACGTGGCTGGCGGTAATACCTCCTTTGATTTAATTAACAAACAATAATTCTAAGCGTTTGTACACTGAAGAGATAAAACTGATAGAATTTTGTACTGATCGTGTATCTTCAACCGAAGTAAGCTCAAGGTGACCTTAATTGCTTCGTATAGGTATTAATCAAAGTTTCCGAAATTATATCAAGTTGGGGATATTTCCTGCGTACCTATGGGATGAGTTCGCTATTATTCAATATATTACACAATGTGATATATGTATATATATATATATCATTTAGATCGCATAAATCATCGGCCTTTTACACACATGTGATATGTAGGTACATCATAATTTAGTGGAACAGCAATAATGATGTCAATTTTGCTGTTCAAATTATGTAGAACCGACAAAGAAGAATAGTATAGCCAACCTTATTTATTATTATTATTGAGGAGTATTATTATTATAACCTTCTTGTAACTACATTCCGTTCTGTTGGTTGCATCAATTTCGGCAAAAGTTTTGCCAACTGCATGCATTCTAGGTAGCAGCCAGCATCCAAATGACTTAGTGTCATTCAGTCGATTTCTTCGTCCTGTCTGGGCCAAGGAGTCACGAGGTATTTATTAAATTAAAGAAATTTAAAAAAAAGATGAGGAAGAACCTGGCTATTCAGCTTTAATAACTAAGCATGGCTGTAAGGAGAACATACGATGCAAATGTGAATGGTAGCGGAAATCGGGGACGCCCGAGGAAGATATTACACGACCAAATGAATCAGACACTTGAGTCAGGCCATTTTAAGAGTCTGAATAATAGAAGATTATGTATGAAACGATGTATGAATATCATTGAGGCAAGGAGTGTGATAAGAGACCGAGTTGTGTGGCGGTCCGTCCTTTCTGCCTACCCCTGCGGGTAAACGGTGTGATGTTTAGTTAGTTAGTTAGGGCTAAAGCTATTTTAAGCGAATTTGTTCAAATCAGCTCTTCAGTTTTTCACCAGCGTGATAATAAGAGTATTTACATCTACAAGTACATTGCAGACAGGAAAAACTGAGCTAATTACATCAGTTTTTTGTGCTTCAGTTCTCACACAAATTGAAAATATTAATCTTCTTGATAGTTTATTATACCATGACCATATAAATAGGTTTTGAGGGTATCGGAGACAAGAAGAGCTAAGTCGTATCTGTAGTTCTAGAGGAGGGGTCATGAATTATTAATTCATTCCTTTTAAAACCTCGGTACCACCTATTGGTAAAGCATTATTTATCATCTCGTTTCAGTCTTTCAGATTCGAGAAATAGAAATGCCTCGAGGAAAGGTGAAATTTAGTTATAATTTAAATAAGAAAAAAATAATATAATTCCTAAAAAAACATTTTACCACTAGTTTTTCATTATATAAAATAATATAAATCGAAATATTATTATTTATTGGTACATAACATTATAAGCACCAATATTATTATTACATATAATATTATAAAATATGGGAACGTGTAAATTGGTTTCCGTCGACAATTTTATTCACATTTCTCATCAAACGAATTTTCAGAGAAATTTTTCGTATGACGAATCGCTTTTTTAATCGATTCAATGAAACAAAAAAGTTTACAATTAATTTTCCTGGATATTTCGTCGAATCAAAATATTCTAATTATAATAACTTTTTGTATTTAAAATTCCACAATAATTTATCCACGTGTTTCAAGTGAATTAAAGCCGATTCAAAGTTGAATTTTGACTAGTTATCAATTGTGTTTGTTTGTTTAATATACGAGAAAAAGAATAATATGCCGTACACACGATCTGACTTGCAAAACCCGACATGTCGGATCGAATTGTGTGAAGGCAAAACCGCCGACCGAATTATTATTATTCCCATGACGGGGCATTGGTTGGCGGTTGGACATGTAGAACCTTACAAGTCAGATCGTGTAGGTCTAAAAGTTATATGCTTGTCATTAGAAAGAAACGCAAACAAGAACGTAATTTAAGTGCAAAACGGCGTTTTGCTTGCTGAGCAAAGCTTGACTATTACCTTCACTGAGAGCAGATTTTTTCTGTCATGCTTTAGAAAATGTATTTTCATAAAATAAAACCTTAAATTTATTTCTGTCTAGAAATTTTATCTCCTTTAATTGTAGTTCCATTACAAAAATAAAAGCTTCATAAAATCATTTGTTCATTGATTTTATATCAAAAGAGACGAGTAGCGGGGAATTTGCGTTGAAAATATAGAAAACATATTTACTTGACATACGTACTATTTTCACAGAGCTAATTAGTCTTAACGAATAGATTTATTGGATTCAGATAAACGTATTAGTTTCAAGCGAATAAGATCGAAATCTAATCAAACTTTCTCTTACATATACGTAGAAGAAGTAGACATATTTAATCAATACATTATGATCAGCCTAATAGGTGCCCCATAAACCATTGAAATTCTCTTTGGGACTAATAGAGTTCGAACCATCTCGGCTTTGTCATGTCCTACGGTGGGTAATTTAGAATTCTACGCTAGTGTTTAATCACTCCAACTAGACAAAGACGGACGCAGGTCACGGTATTCAAGAAATGATACACTGTCACGTAGATACGTCAGAATCGCTGAAGGGATATACCGATTGACGTGTGTTGTGGTCGTGCCTGTGTCTCCGAATTAAGGTATATTTTATCTTAATTCGGTGAAGTTCATCCTGTTTTAATTCATTATTAAAGTGTATTACGGATTTATATAATCCTGTAACAATATACATTTATACATGACATAATTTACGTAACTTCAAATATTTAATAATAATATTTTATTCTTGCCCTTCTTGAAATCTTCAAGGAAAGTGTCGAAAATCTTACTTGAATACATAATCAATTTCTGTGATCTGTCCAGCGTTTAGGAGTTGATTGGTCTTGAAAGCGGTGTACGGATATATGAAACGAAAGTGAATAGAAGTACAGTTGTAGAGCTCGATGGCACATGGCACTAACAAGTTCATCAATCATTTGAGTAGTAAAGTATAAGTCAGTAATGAATGTATGTACCAAGGCAAAGTTGCATAGCGGTCTATTGCCTGTACTGGGATAAAGCGTATGGATTCTTTTCCAGTTAAGATCATGAAGTAGGTTTTAGGAACCACTATTTAAAATCATTGGTAACCAATGGCCTCTTCTAACTTACTTCGTTAACTTTATGCAATGTTTTCATTTGCAGTAGTCCGTTACAGGTAGAAACACCTGATTAGCTAGTACTTATGCGAATTTTAATAAAACCATAATGTATTACCAACATATTATTCAAACAAATGTAATATCCTTTCGAACCAAATAACAACTCACAGAATCCTGAAACATAATCTCACTTCAAAAACTTTTGCGAAGTAAGCTTCTACCTTTTTAAATCCTTTAAAAGGATACGTTTGAATTTGGGATGAGAAAAGTTAGAGTGATGAATAAAATTTATATGTAGCCACCTTCTGCTTGGGAACTTTTTGTCATCGCGGGAAAGTTTGCCTTGGTTATACGTAAGTACAAGAATGTCCAGTTTCATGGGAGCTCTAAAAAATAATTTGACCGACGCGCGACGTATGCCACGGGGAATTACGAATATTTTACACAAAGTTTATATCGGTACTGAAACTGAAATGTTCATAATAAGTTTTATGAAATCCTATTAGTTACCTACCACTTGACTTTGCCAGAGTTTTCAAAATTTAAAACGTGAAACAAACAGTATAATATCTTACTTTTAGAGAACTCAATGGATAATGCAAACTAAACACAATTTAAAATTATAAAAAAAGGTCCATTCTCGATAATGCCAGATCTCATTGTTTGGGAAATTTTACTAGTTCAGACAAAAGTCTATTGCTTACTGAACTTAGCAGTCTAATAGCCCTATGATTCTCACAATCCAAACGTATCCCTTTACCTTTGAAAAACGGCATGATCACAGCCTTCTCTAATCTAATGACGTGTAACCCTCTTCTAACCACTGGATAAAAATTTTGTAAACAATGTGATAATTATACAGCTATCTCCTTTAAAGTAATCAACAGCATTTTTTTCGAAATCAATATCCTTACCATTTTTCATAGATTTAATCGATTTTTTTCTTCATGCAAGATTATTTTGGGAACATTCAATCCTTAGATTTACTTATATACGTTAAATTAAAGTTAAAATATTTCTATTTGGTATTTGTTCTCTCATAAAATAAGAATTAGGTATATATATGAATACTATGTAATAATGATAAAATCTACGGCCGACACGAGGCCAAATGTGACCCGAAACAAAGTTGCAGTTCAAAACGATACAAAGTCGCATACACTACACGCTGCACTGACTTGCTTTAAATACGTTCAAAGTGAACCCTTTCATTATAATATGTATGTTATACTTGTAATTTTCTTGGTTGACTTTAATTAAAAAAAATTATACTAGCTTAGATCCCTATAATAAATTTTTCTAAAAAATATACATAATATTTTGAATTTAACCTTTATATTGACTTGATGTTTCTATAAATAAAACTAATTGTTAGCTCTTCAAAATCCAAACATAAAAATGTTGGTAACCCTCAATAAGAATAAATAATAATCCACGTTCAATGTGTTTTATTGGGTTTATAGTGTACCCATACAAATAGATATTAGTAGATAGCCGTTGATGCATAAGCCAAATGACTACATTTGGATGATGGATTATTGCACGTATCGATGTGCGATAACATGTCCAATTTTACGCAGATACGATTCCACGGATGCCATTATTTTTCATATCCTAAAATACATTTCCTCTACAATATTTATGCCTAAATTTTTTTAGGGGCTTGTAAGTTAGCCTTAGAACGAGGTAATTCAAACTCTATCACATTTAAGTACCATCAAATAGACGATCAGGTTCATTTCAATTTATTAAGAACTGAACGATCGATCGAATTGAATCAATTTAAAAGTCAAAAAATCGAAAGGACGCTTATCATCGATTTAAGGGTCATCAAAATGTGATAGTTATAGAAACACTATAAATATCACTTGTTGGAATCTGCAAATTTTACGATTAAAGATACCCAATATGTATCTGACGTTTAGGCAATCAGTGGATTATACGCAAACTGCCTTATGAAATATGGAACTCATTAGTGAAATTCTAAATGCGAATTTGATGGATTCTAGCAAGTGATTGTGATTCGATATCACTAATCTTATTGATAGAATTCAATTATTAAAAAAGGAACCAGCTTAATTCATCAGTCACTTACTCAATTAATTGTAAATAACTTAATAACTTAACTACATTTCATACATAACCAGTTAAACTCACTTTTTTCAAGCCCGCACATAGCTTTATTTACATTTTAATTACCCTGTGTGCAAATGTGCGATAAATTGGTGAATTTATTAAACCTATTATTAATTGAATATTTACCTTCATACATTTTATGATGATGTGTTCCAGTTGAAATTGAAGGCAACTAACGTGCCCATAGACCGTTAGAACACATTATTTTAAATGTTGTTTTTCATTACAGAATAAAATTTGCCAAACCTATATGACTACAAATAAAACAGTGGAACCATTTCAATACAGTAAGCCCACAATATGGAAATATGGTCATAATTTTACATCTAATATGTTGGCCGTCGAGCGAAAATTAAAGCTGAGTAGTTTATAGTGGATATGACGTGACAAAAAAAATATCTGTGATCTTATGATCTCATATAATAATATATGATAATAATAACGTATATAATTTAATTACGAAAAATAATGGCATCCGTGGAATGGAATCTACGTGTAATACCAACAGTTTTCTAAGCTTCAAGCTACCAGAAGCTACATAGATTATCTCCCGTGTCCAGAGATCATGCAACATATGATGGAATATTTCTGGCGTCTTTACAGCACTCGGTTTTTGACGACTCCTTACCTACTCGTGAGACGACGACGAGTCTTTCGTCGAGATTAGGTTTGTTGCAAGTTTTTCATGAACTATTCTGCATTGTCAAGCAATGCCAGTCTTTGCTCTAATTCAAATAGCATAATCAACTCAATCGAGATCAATGAAGACATCACATTCAAATATCTTAAGTCCATTGATATCAAAAAGGGACCAGGGGATGATCAACTTCCAGGGATCTTCATAAATTATTGTAGTAAACAATTGACACCCCCCATTTTTGTTATTTTCAAACTATCGCTATCTAAAGGAACATTTCCCGACAAGTGGAAAACAGCCTTGACTATCCCAATATATAAAAATGGCAGTAAAAATGATGTATCGAACTATCAACCTATATCCAAATTACCGATAAGTATTGGAAAAAATTGTTTACGATCAATTATATTCTACTATCTCACCCTCACTCTTAAATAATCAACACGGCTTCATGAAAAATCTCTCCACAACTTCAAATCTTGCATTTTTTACAAATTTTCTTCATGCTCAAATGGATATGCGGTGCCAGGTAGATGCCATTTATACGGATTATTCTAAAGCATTTGACCGCGTTAATCATTATATTCTTTTACAAAAGTTATTAGGTCTAGGAATTCACGGTGACCTCTATAGATGGATCGCATCATACGTCAATAATCGGCACCAAATCACGGTTGTCAATGGTTTTACATCTTGCTTAGCGGAAATTGTCTCAGGTGTGCCCCAGGGGTCGCATCTTGGACCACTCTTATTTAATATTTATATAAATGACATTTACGTATGCTTTAAAAATAGTTACTTTGTTTTATACGCGGATGACATGAAAATTTATAAAGCTATACAGTGTTTACCCGATTGTATGGAATTGCAAAGCGATCTTGATAATTTGTGCGTATATTTTGAATCAAATTTATAGTCCTTAAAAATATCTAAGTGTCACTCGATTACATTTACTGGAAATAAAAACCAAATCATCTATCCATACAACTTGAATAACAAACCTTTACAACCTATGTCTACGTGTAAAGATCTAGGTGTTTACTTAGATAGCAAACTAATTTTTGACAAGCACATTGAACACATTATTTCAAAATCCTACAGAATGCTAGGTTTCTTATTAATAATATGCAAAGATTTCAAAAGTGCTAAGACTCTGAAAATTTTGTTTTGTTCATTGGTCAGAAGTCCGCTGGAGTATGCTTCCAAAATATGGAATCCTCAATATAAGGTATACATAGATTTAGTAGAAAGTATGCAGAATAAATTTTCGAAACATTTACTCAAGAAATACAACAAAACTACAAATAATAATGTTAACTTTACATAAAAGACGCATATTGTCAGACCTGTTGTTTCTACATAATCTGCTAAATAATAAAATAGATAGTCCCGAATTGCTATCCGTCATTGGTTTAAATGTTCCAACGAGGCGTACCAGGCACACTACACTATTTCATATTGAAGCCCACAATACCAATGCAACAAACAACTCAGTAATAACTCGCGCAATCATAACATACACCCATTACGAAAAATTACTACATTTAGACATCTTTCATGATTCCTTTCTAACATACAAAACTAACTTATTAAATTTCTTAGCATGACAATTTTCAAAAATATTTTCACATCATTTTTCAAATGTATTAACAGTCAATTACAATTCGTGAGCTTATTATAATTATTTTTTTTCAATTAATTTATTATTATCTATCTACACACTTCCTTCCTTTTATAACAATCTCAGGCGAAATTACGTAATGATATTTTATGGACATACGTAATAGGTACTACAACTATGTAATAACTAAAAATATTTAACTGTATCTTATTGTACTGTGTTTTGTCTTAACAAATAAATAAATAAATAAAAAAATAAAAAAATGTATCGACACTAGGTCAAATTTTACCTGTGGATTCGAACAGTCCTAAATCATCGGTTAAACCATGTGAGTAGTCAGAAACGCTGACTACTTGCAGTGGACAGCAATGCTGTTAGCAATTTCCCCTCACCTACGGACATTGATCGATTTAGATGGACACCGTAAAACAGTACACACTTTACTATTGGATTTCGGTGATTTCAACCTCCCATGATATCCATCATGAAGAATGAACAGGAATCTCCAATGGGTTTTAACATATCCACCTTACTCATAATCGCAGAATAAATATTATACGGGCGTATAAGGTAGGGATAGTTGAAAACGTTACTCATAATCGCCGCGGATGCATATACCGGCCGTTTTATTAGCTGCCAGATTCACATCGGCTGGCTCCTTAATATCGCATCAGGATAGCGCCGGCAACATGAAGAATGCCCAAAATTGTTGAAGTTTGACAAATATTAATCTGTCGCGTAGTGATAATGTAAAAAAAGAAATAACACCTATTTGCAGCACTATCGGAGGGATATTTTAGATCGAAATTTTCCCAAAGCAAATAAAAACAGAGGACATTACAAATTTCATTATTTAGGACATCTGAAGAAACATAAAGTTAGCAACAAAACGCGAAATGATCGTGTTTTTTAAGATTATAACACGTCACTCTAAAAAAATCTGGCATGAATATTATTATGAATAACGATTTGAACCCGAGCAGTATACGACCCTCTACCTCGTATAGCTTTACCAACGCTGCAGCGGTATTTCAGGAAATCTTCATAAGAATCAATTTATGTGGGAGAGAGGATTATATTATTATTATTATTATAGCCAGGGACGACAACATGATATGCATTCCACATACAACAGACGTACTGGCTCAGCATAGTATGGACACGAGGTATGGCGCTATTAAATAATATGTCTAAGACTGTCGACATTTTTAACAATAACCTTGAAGGATTCAAGGGGTATATAAATTCCATTCATTACCATATTTTTCTTTTGTTAAATATGTAGTTTATGTTACATGTGCGTTGTAAATGCGCTAATGTCTGTCATGCATAAAAAAATATTAACAAAGAGCCACAAAATCTTCCACCAATCCGTCTAAAAGGAAATGAACTGCTTGTAACCTCACAGGATAAATATCTGGAACATATCCTTACAGAAGACATACAGGATATAGAAGATTTGGAACGACACATGAGAGAAATTATTATGAGAGCTGGAATGCTCTCAAGGCGGTTCTACCACTGTAGCGAAAATGTTAGAAAACTGCTCTTTAAAACGTACTGCACTGCCCTCTACAGGTCAGAACTGTGGACACAATATCCAGTAGCGCAATGGGACAAGCTGAGAGTGCGCTACAACAATTCATACTGGCAACTTATGAAAATAGCAAGGCTATGCGGTGCCTACACGATGTTCACAGAAGGGAGGATTCACTCCTTCCCCGCCTTACTTCGCCACCACTTTGACTAGCCAGCTTCTGGGGCAGGACATGAAAATCAACAAACGTCATCGTCACAGGTGCTTCCGAGTGGCTCAGCTCTCCACTTAATGAGCGATGGATGCAGACTATGCGGCCACCTCCGTGATGGACGATAATTAAATTTATCTTATTCAATAATGTTTTTTTTATGTTATCAAAAGGTACCTACCCATTATGTTTTCTTTTTATTATTATTATTTTTATTAATCATTTTTCTTATTTATCTTTCATATACATATCATGTAATATGGCAGTTATATAGTTCTAATGGATCAAAAACTTAAATAAACTATACATAATCTCACGCATGCGAAACAATGTTGGAGAATCTCCCATAGGCAGTAGGTTGTTAAATTAATGTCGGATAAAGGATTATACGATCTCACGCATGCTAACATATTAAATGATCTTGAAATGGGGCATGAGATTGAGATTAAAAATAGTTGAATTGCAAACATTTCTTTCAAGTCGCTTAATCAATATTTTGAATAATAGATCGATCAAAGACTCTTTTTCTGTACTCCTGTTGAAGGCGGAATTTTTTACATTAACCCCAAACAGGAAAATAATTTCCCTCAGGGCCCGTGTCATCTTTCAGGGTCTTTTTTCAGGAAAAGAAGGACAGTAAGTTATAGGAATATAAAGAGTATGAGGTTTGGGTAGGAATCTAGGGATCAGTGTGTTCAGGAGTGACGGACATATGAATGAACCCCCCCCCCCACTGAGGCGCAAGGCGATAGGTCGAGAGACGGGTTGGAGAGGTCAAAGGGTCTCCCCAAATCAGCCTCTCAGACAGGTGCAATCTAAACACACCTCAAACGACGAACCTCTGCTAAATCACCAAACCTGAGACCCATGGCAGAAGTGTTGGTTATCCAATAATTGGTTCCAAGGGCAGCGGTACCCAAACCCGCTTCCCAAATTAATTGACTATTTGAGATAGCCCTGTGGATTAATATATTCATGGTATGGGAACTCTGCGTAAAGTAATATCTTCCTATTGCCAAACTGCAACGATCTGTTTATACTTGGAGGGACCCTGCAACCTTTAAAAAAATTTTGACAATGTTGTGTTTGCGGTCCTTCAATCAATTTTAATAAAGTTTACAGAAGTTTTTTTATGTAGGTATTAATGCATTAGAGGTCCATATTGAATGTAATGTATTTTGTTGTTTCATATCAAATAATTGAAGAAATTGGAAATAGTGGCAATCCCAATACACACACAGCATTAGTCGCCAAAAGAACCAAAATTCTTAATATAATTATACTCCAGTACATATGAACTCATTTTACATAATAGTATGTAAGTAAAGTTTACCGTAGATGTTATAAAAATTAAATTAAAAATTTAGGTGACTTGCTGAAGTAATTAAATAAATCAGGAACTCGTAAGAACGCCAAGAAAAAGCACTTACGCGGTGAAACATTTTCCTCCACCAAATACATTTGAAATCTGATGAAAGCTCAGTTTTACACCTAATCCAGTTTACGTAAACTCATTGCATTAAAGTGCAGCGCCAAATACAATACTTTGTTGTTGCACAAACTCTGATTTTGAAATCACGTTCCACATTTGTAGTTGCAATCTCCTACTTCTTTCAAACTGCAATCGGATACATTCGTTATTTAATGGCTGAGTTTCAACTGATCGCCTTCGTTAATGCATTTCAAACTTTTATGAAGTTTGTCTGTAAGAATTTCATAAATTTTAAGAGATAACTTTTTTTTCTTTATTGAATCAATTACTGAACGTTATTATTTCATCTATAAATTAGTCGCTTGCGTATTTGATGTTGATTTGGGAGTTTCAGGGTTCTATAATACCCATCCTATCACGTAATGAAAACTATCCACTTTGAAAATGAAAAATTTGTCGCACAAAATAGGGAGATGGAAGTGTCTACCTAACTGGAACAAAGGCTTCATAATATTATCTCAAGACGTATATCTTCTATAAAACGGCACGTTTGCGACGTAAAACATTTGATAGAGGTAGGAGAATCGCCTGTTTTAACGATGAACTTTGCAATAAATTATTGAAAAATTGACTCTTGGCTGACTTTTCGAAGGTTGCTTTTGGTTAAAAAATTCGTTTTAAGCTAATAAAATTACCGAAGTCTCCTACAAAATACAAATATTACTAAGTTTGATATATATTTTTAAGGATCTGAAATAGGGTTCATCAAGGTGAATATTTAATCAGTTTAGAGTAGGGGTGGGGAACCTTTTCTCCGTCGGGGACCATTTGGATATTTGTAGTATCATCCTCGGGCCGCAGAAAGATTACGTCGATGAGGGATCGGGGGGGGGGGGAATCCTAGATATATTATTATAATCTCATTATTATAAACTCAACAAATAAGTCAAATAAAAACAAATTAAATTTACTTTGCGTTCAAAACACAAGACTGGTTTAAATTTCGAGTAATGTATGATCGTGTGAAAAATGTGGAGATCCGCAAAGAGTGCAAGGATGATTTGAGCGTAGTGAGTAAGATCAAGAAAGGGACGCTTAGATTGTTTGGTCATGTAGAGCAAATGCACGAAGAAAGGAGTGTAAGGAGAATATATGATGCAAATGTGAATGGTAGCAGAAGTAGCGGACGCCCGAGGAAGACATGGCACAACCAAGTGAATCAGACACTTAAGTCGGGCCATGTTAAGAGTCAGAATAATAGAAGAATATGTATGAGACACTGTGAAACAAAACCGTTCTCGTGTTCTGAAAGTATTTTTTTTATTCGCTGGTTAGTAGGTCGCACCAAAAAGCCTCGCGAGTAGCAGGTTTCCCGTCCCTACTTTAGAGCAAGGAGTCTAATGGAATTAATAGCGGGGAAGCAGCGCAATGAAGAGTTTTTAATTTATTTGTGAGGTAAATTAGTTACTAGACAACCTCTAATATAATTAAATTAGATTCTTTAAAATACAATTTCTTCTGGCCATACCACAGTGGTTTATGAATTCATGCGTTTTTTTATTATATTTTAACGAATAACAGAAGCTTTAGGTGAGTAATAGAATAAACGATGTGCCACATTATAATATTTTCTCGAGATTCTCGAGATGCATTTCCAAGTTACCTGCGAGTGAAATTTTCTCTCTTTTTAACATAATATTATTCTGAAGTAACAACATTTCTTGAGTAAATTCATAACCATTTCCATGGAAGATTTAACTTGTAGGAAATTTTCCATTGTAATTTACATTCGAAAAGTTTGTAATATTTTACTGTAACATGTTGAATAACGCAGCAGTTTTCGTTGTTTCAATAAAATAGAAATACATTTTGATATTTTTTTAAAATTAATAGCTGTGTTATATGCGAGAAAAGAGTTTTTTTTTCACTAACAAAACACGATTATTTTTAAAATACCTCTATACACATCGCTGTAATAATCGAGTTTTTTGATTAAATTATTCTCTACAGAATTTGTTGAGAAATTAGATTTGTACTGAATTTTAACGTGCTTTGCCCGGTAAAATCATGATTAAAAACAATAATTATAAAATTTGTTTTATTCCACAATTTATTCGTTTAAAAAATGTATGGTATCCTTACGGCACGTTCCACCAGAGTGGAAATATTGTCAGTATCTGGGGTAAGAAAAGAAACGTTGCTTGAAATGGCTTTAGCCGCATTTTGCGACCAGATCTGTATAGCTAGGTACTCCCCTCTGTTATCGTACCTATTTCCATTCCCTACCCACTACCTTCAGCCTATATACAACAATAAACCCCAAATGGGGATGTCTCACTGGCTCCAGACGGATGGGAGAAGTTGGGATTCTTGTGCAGTTTTCACATTTAAAAAAGCTGTAAACTGCTTAACCCACATAGTTTTCACTAATTTACTATTGTGCGATGTAAAAAAAAACTTGTTTGAACTTTGCACTACAGGGTTAAAAGTTGCCCTGATGATATCCAACCTCCAATAGAAGAAGGCATTCAAAGAAGATGATTTAAACGACCGTACTTATTACCTTACTGTGCACGAAGAAAAGTGATCCTGTTAAAAAAGGACAGCATGTCAACCTCCTGATATGAGAATATTAGTCATTCATAATATATCGAGAACACGTGTTCTTTTCCCAATGGATATCATGACGGAATGGAACAATATCAGTATGTTAATAACAATATCAGTATTTGTATGAACACGTGTTCCGCCGTCCTTATAAAACATTCGATTATGACTGATACTTTGTTAGGAACTCTATCAATTCATTCGTCATGGGCTTGCATTTTTAACAGTAAAACGAATAATTTGACCAGATTTTTAATAAACGAATAGTATTTCAGATCAGTAAGTTTTCTCCGCGTGTTGTTAATTGTGTTAATTGACTCAATTGTTATTTGATTCATTTGACTCAACTACATGATGTACAAAGCGTTCTAAACGTCCGGTCCAAAAATTTAGATAATCTTTTAAAGCATTTTTTTTACTAAAGTTCCTTTGAACCAGGGGATAAACCTTTTGTTAGCAGTTTTATGTAGGTAATTTGTAAGGTTTTAGATAAAAACATTTTCCCTAACGAGCATGAGCGTGCAACTTTCGCCCTTATCACCAGAGTTGACCTCCAGCCCGGACCGGGAATTTGTTGGCGTGATATCGGCGGCTGCGGTCAGACACCCGAAACTTTCATAAGCCCCGTGACCTTCTGAAAACTATTTTTAAAGTTTTACGTAAGCACTCTTAGTATCCGAGTACGAATCGAAATCTAAAAGTTGCTTCAAATATCCACAGAACTTTTTAGTGACAGGTACTTCTCCTCCTTCCTATTCCCCATCTCCTTCCCTTCCCTATTTCATTTAGTCTCAAATATACCCCAAATGGAGATGCTATAGTTTCAGTGGCTCTGGACAGTTGTTTTTAGTCACTTTCGCCCGAATGATACTGATATTAACAGAAAGTCCCCATTTTTACAGATAAGACATGAACTTAAGAATTTTAATTTTATATTATTTTAAACAATGACTTACTGGTATTTAATTATTAAGCCAACTAGAAATTATCGATATCGCCCACACGTTAATGCATTTTTGTTATTTTTTTCTTACTGATTTAAAAACGAAATAATAATAAGCCAACAACTTTATTATAAACGGTAACTCGGAGTACGAACAGGAATAAGTGAATCTACATTAAATAGAGAACTAAAAAAAGTTAAATAGCTTTTTTGCCAACTTAATTTGATTTCCACTTTATTTTAGAGATTTGATAGGCCAAATTCAACCGCAGGTTTATATAGTACATCAGGTACGCGCATCGCATATTTTTGTGTGCGGCTTCTTCACTTACGACGTTTAGATTCTGGCTTTATTTGAGGGTATTGTCTCGTCTAAACTGCCCTATTTATTCGAGAAATGCTATTGTTCGTTGTTATATTTAAATTTTAAAAAGTTCCACCAGTAATCAAATGTAAATTCTTATAACCACTCGAGTGATTGGTGTCATATATTAGTATATTAAAGTACAAGTGGATAGTTATCCACGAATACTTGACGCTATTTTTTTTTATTGGTACACTTTGAAAACATAAATAATAATAATAATAATAACATAACATTTATATAGCGCAGTTTTGTGTTGTTTCACTTCAAGTGCGCTTAACTATAATAAACTTAAAATAAAATTTCCTATTGTGTTCCTTTAAAAAAAAATAATTACATAATATGAAATAAAGAATAAACGGTTTACACAAAAGCAGAGAATAAAATTTAACAATAACAGTGCTATTTTAGTAGAGGACAACAATAAAAGACAGTGACAGTGCACGAAAAAAACTTTAAAATTAAAATATTATATAAAACAGGAAAAAATTAAAATATTATATAATAGGTGGGCATTAAACATAAAAGTACAATAAGGAGGAAACCGAAACCAAACAATTACCTGAAAACTTCAAAACCTGGCTTTTTATAGTATATTAAAAAAGAAGCTTAGATTAATGAGAATATAAATGATTTTAAATTATTAAATATGATTTTTTGAATAATTTTGTTTTTAAAACCCGTTTAAATTCAGCCAAATTTTGTATATTGGTAAGGGCTGGGGGAAGTTTATTCCAAATGAGTGGGCCAGCTACACGAAAAGAGCGATCATAGTAAACAGCTCGATTTGACCGAGAATATTATTATTAAAAATTTGGAAATAAGAACTATTAATGAATTCGTGATGTGACATCACAATATCTTGTTGTCATGGAAATGAAAAACACAAACATTAATTTGCAATCTGTCACATAAGATTAATAGTTGGATTTATAGTTAAAAAACGCGCGTTCCATAAAGTGCGATTTAAACACGCTAGAGCGTACTTTAAAAGAGTAAAAAAGGGCACCAATAAAAAAATATATACTAACCACAATAATTTACTAATAAAAATTTTCAAAATATTAATATTGGAACACATGAAACTGCTTACTGCAGTTTAACGCCAATAAAATCCACCTAGATTTCACTTTCCAATTTTGCACAATATATCAATCGATTACTTAGTGGAGAAAAGCAAATTTAAAACGAAAAATTTGGTTTTTTTATGTAATTCATTGATATTGTAACGGACGTACTGCTCCAATATCAGCCGACGTCGCCCCATATTAAAATCTGCTATTTACCTTAACTTTGCCTCTCCTTAAATTGAATAAACTGCCTGTAAATGTATGAAAAATTATGTAAAAATGTATATGTAATGTCAATACAATAAATGAAACGTCGGAGCTTGGCTAGAGGTATACGGGCAGAGAAGACCGGTGGTACGCCGTCATTACGTCCCACGGGCGCGGTTCTGAGGATCGTGCCCAAACAAAGGAAGGCCGTGGTCACGTTCGACCACGGCCCGAAACTACCGGCCGAGCGGCGGTAGACGTCCCGGCGGGGCGCCGCCATAGCCTCGCAATACGGCTCACGGATTCCAGGAATCAAAGAGAAAGTGGGCCCGTATGCGCGTCGCGCGCCCGCTGGCGGCTTATAAAGCAGGCAACAGGCCTTAAAAACGTGAGATCTCCAGAAACCACCACCAGCTCTACACCTCTCTCTCTGCTCTGCCCTCTACCTCGCTCCGACTTCTGCTTCTACTCGCCTTCTTTCACTCTGACCCTCGCCTCACCCTGAACCACGGACTTGCCTACTCCTTCGGACCAGACTCGGAATCAGCTCAAGAACAAGCGACAAGCTATCGGACCAGCTCTACAGCGGCTTCAGAGACGGCCCCGTTCTACCCCTTCACGCCACTGAAGGACGACATCTCCCGCCTCCACAGATTGGGATCACCGGCCCATCTACAGTCTTGTGTGTCACACGATTACGTCTGATACAGATACCAATTGATTTTTATTCTTAATATTGTACAATAAACTGTAAAAATTAAGCAGATTAAGTTGATTTTAATAAAAAATCTGTTGGATGGTCATTTAATGAAAATATAAAATCGTATTTATTCCAGGTACTAAGTTTATATATACCCTACCTACGTCACTAATAAAACCTTATTCTGAATATCGGATAAATTAATATAATTTCTATTTCGATAGCTTCTAAGAAAATGTTACAGAAATAGATTCAAAGTTTGAAATGTTTAAATATAGTATTTAGGGTTCGTAATTTTGCAAAATCCTTATTAATAAAGTATTCATTTTACGTGAAGAGTTCGATGTAATAGTTTAACGACGTATTTGATAAGCAATACAACCGTCAAACGCAGTAAAAAAGAACAATCCAAAAGATGAAATTTTGTTTTACGAATACATAAATCTTCTAGCGTCCTCTCCAATAAAAAAATTGGGTGTCATTAAGGGAAGTCTTCATCTATGTTATGCTAGTGTAATCAGAACACAGTTGACAAGGTTATTATATACAAAAAAAATGAAAAACAATACATATATATATATATATATATATATATGTATTGTTTTTCACATATATATATATCAATAACTGACGTGCACCGGCGTTGCTCGGGCTTATAAATGGTTTGGAGTAAAGACTTGAGGTTGTGAATTCTAGTGTACTTGAAAACTGTATAATACAGATATAATTGGGTACAGTATTAATTATATATCGGTACAAAATATATTTATAATCGCAATCTCACCTAAGGAAAAACTGATTCTCGTGCTTGGTGAGCAAGTTACACAGTTCAGTTAAAATAGAATAAAATTATCCATATATATCCACATAATAGGACTAATTGGAACTTCTGGATCATCTATATGTATAGGTGTACATATATAGGATTCTGTTACTTACTAAATAAAGAGTAATTAGAAACATCTAAATAAAGTAGAGGTGAATATAGACTGGCAATAAATATAAAAAAGGTAAAAACAGAAATTATTTAGTTAATTATTCCTGACAAGTATAACTTCCGTTTAGTTTATTGAAATTTCTTTATTTCAACCAAATTTGAATTAAAATATTATTCTTAACAATTGAAAAGTTTTCGTTTCACTTGATCGTACCACGTCTTCCTCGAGCCTCCCCGATTTCCACCATTCACTACTGTATACCACATTGTTACTACTAAAAAACTACGCTATATCCACTTTTATTCGACTCCGTATATCATTCAAGAGCAGAGATCATGCATTAAGTCTTCCTCGGGAATCCCTGACCTCTTCTACTATTCAAATCACTCCCGACACTAATGAGAAATCGAAAGAATCGGCGAAATCGTTCGAGTTGTTTTTGAATCTTTATGGATTAAATAAAGAAACATTCATTAATACATGTACGAGTATATACCTATATAATATAGAATGGCTAAGAATACTTTCACTCGGAAATAAATACATTATATTACATTGTTATTGGTAATAAAAGGAACGGACATTTTTTTGCCCGTGGAAATTGTATGAATTTGTGTGTATATTTCTAATTAAATAGTACTTTGTGAAGAGTTTATCCTCGGAAGGTTTCTTCTATCAGTCCGATGATCCATCAAGATTATTCTCTCAGAGTCTTTTCTTGGCATCATCTCATATTGCGGACAATTATTAAAGATTTATGGTCTGTGCGGTGGCATCATTTTAATACATTTGCTAAGTGTTCTTCTGTCGTAGAAAACTTCTGTGGATTGCGAGAAACGTTATGGCATTATTTTTATACAGTGTTATGTAGGTAGTGTGTATGTGCTTATCACATTTTGCTCACTAGTAAGAAATTCTATTCTCAAACAGAAGTGACAAATAAAAATTACGTAAATCCACAAATTGCAAAAAAAAAGTGTCTTTGACAAGTCAAAAATGATTTTGACTGTCCAACTAGGAAGAATTCCGTTTCAGGACAGTCAAATTTACAGGTTTCAAGTTATCCTAGACGAATACGGGATTTTAGACTAGCTAAAATAAGTATGTTAAAACGAAGATACATAAAAAATATACATAAAGATACATAGAGGCGTTCGTGATTTCAAATTACATTTTTTAGTATCATTTCGGAATCAGTCCTGCCTAGATCCAACAACCATTTTGTCACTCTTGGACCGAAGGATGACAATTCACACATTTAAATATTGAAGACAATATTAGTGATTCTTAAACGCAAATCTGAAACAGAAAAATTAATAATAATAAATCTTAATAATAATTAAGCGTTTAAGAATCACTAATATTGTCTTCAATATTTAAATATTATAATTTGAGGTTTTACTCAATAAGTTATTCCGAAAAATAACAATTCACACAGTTTCAGCTGAGAGGGGATTTTATTATATATTTTAGGACCGAGATATGAGAATATTTTTTGATAAGCTGCTCTGTTGCTTGTTGGAACGAAAAGGTCACCGATTATAACGGAATATAGATTATAAGAACGGAATATACCTAGTGATCTCTCGAAAAGTATACAAAAAAGTTTTTAAAGAATGAAGAAATGTAAAACTGATACAACTTGAAACGATAGTTAAACGTGTAAGTAAAATAGAAACCAAAAACTAAACTATAAGACAAATCACCAAAACTATTAATTTATTGCTATCAAGTTTAATCTGTAGAAATTCATTTTAATTTTAATTTTTTATGTATTCAATAACATTTTTATTATTAACTATAAAAGCGTAAGTAATATTTTTTATAATTTTTTTTTATAATATATAAAAAAAATTAGATTTATAAAGACAGTTTATTTTAAAACAAATTCTGGTGTGTAATTGTTATTACGCGTGACAGCTGTTTCGCCCTCTGAAGTTAGTCCTCTACAGTTCGATAATGCCTTATATGTTATCAAATGAAACGCTTGTGGCAAACATTGTGTTAATAAAACAATGTTACAACAGCTGTAACATTTTTTTATTACTCTTTGATTCAAAATTTGGTTGCAGCAGTATCGTAAAATAAGAGATAAATTGAGTTATACCGTTTTACAATGAATTCTTTTTTACAATTAAGGAAAACACTCAAATATTTCATCAATGGATGTGCATCATTGAAAACACGGGAACTTCAGTAAATTTCGGTTAACAAATGAATGATGTTAACGATTTTTATTCAATAAATTATATGAATGAAAAAAACAACGAATGCTTTGTTTCCATTTTATAAAAATCCGCTTGAACAATCAGCTTCTGGACGATCCGGGGATTGAATTTTCACAAATGAGTCTCTGAAATAATTCTCGGCAGGATTAACTTATTGTATTCCGGCTACGTGCAAAGCTTCTAATTCGCCTCGGGAGCCGGGGTTAGTACAGGAGCCAGCAAAGAGCGCAAAATGAATCCTCTCATCTCATTACTTATTTATCTCCTGTCGCCGTTCGTTATATTAATACAATTCTGCGGCACACACCTGTTTTATCCCGCGGCACGTGAATTTCTTACAAGCACATTACACGAGGCATTATGCAAGGCAGCCTGAAACTTGTGCACTAAATATGTATTTTACATTATTATTAAAAATACATTTTTTCGGCCAAAAAATGCCATAAATTTCATGAATAAAAATTATGCAATGCCCTTTCCAATGAAATTAAATTCATTTCATGGAGATAAAAAAAATATAAAACAACATAAAATATGGCTAAGTAAACATGTAGATGAGGAAATCATAAAAAAACATGAAGTAAAACACAAAAGCAGTCAACAAACATGAAACGAGGAAATCAATATACTCGAAGATGAGGTCTACAAACATGAAGATTAAGAAATAAACAAACAAACTCAAGAAACATGAAAGTGAGGTCTAAAAAATAGAAGATTAAAAAATCAACAAATATGAGGACTAAACATGAAGATGAAGAAATCAACAAACATGAAGATGAAGTCTACAAACATAAAAGGAGCAGAAAACGATAATTGCGTGTTTAACCAACATTCTTGGATTTTATAGAACGCATTCGTCAACTTATAGTGAGAGGATAGACAAAGTTTAAACCTGTAATCGATAGACGTCAATAATCTTAATTTTAATTGATATCACATAATATAAATTAAAATTAAGCTCAACGCTAACCAAGAATTATGGAAAAGGAATATTTTCACGCGAAACGCCGCTTGCGGTTGCTTCGTTTCTTTCCCACACGGAGAAAAATGAGTATTGCTAATTTACTATAAATTTCTTCAATTATTTGTAATCGGGTAAAAAAAACTGGATTTCAGGCCGTTTCTTGTTAAACTTTCAGTGCATTCATAATATCCCAATATTCACCTGCACAATTCCGTGATAATATATACTAACAAAATGCGATAATATTATGATTTGTATGAGTATATCAATTATTTCGTTAAGGCAGTCCCGTTTTTAACAGTATTACGAACAATTTTAAGATATTCTTAATAAATTAGCAATATTTTATATCATTTAATCTTCTCGGTGCATGTTTCGTGGTTCGGCTCGCGCTTCTTTTCACAAAACAATACTGATTAAGAGAAACGATTGCGCGGTATTTTTCATACCAAACTTAAATTTGGATTTCAGGCCAAAATACCCAACCAAACTGAATGTTTTTTCGAAAGTTATAGTAAATAGCTAGTACAGAAATGTGCTACTTTATTTATTTGTGTTTCAAATTAAACAAAATGGGCTATTAGAGAAATCGATTATTCGTGATTTTAGAGTGAAGTTTAGCAATTATTTGTGACTCAATGGTAATTACTATAAAAATAATGTTACCTTTTCTAACTCTTACGCAAATATAATGAAAAAATATTAAATATTAAAAAAAAAACTATTTTAATTTAAATTGAATTTTCAAACCACCAATACACGTTGGAGCATATATTTGTCGTAGATAAATTTCAAATTCAGACATAAAACAACGTTTTATTTTTTTATTTATATTTCTTGGTATTTACGTAGTTGATTGGGAAAGATTATTTATTAATAATTACTGTTAACTAACAAAAAATTGTAAAAGTTATTGTGAATAATTGTTTGTGTACTTTAATGGCCTATATTTTATGATTTAAAATACAAATCAATATATCAGCATACATCTGTATTTGATAAACCTTTGATTACAAAATAATTAATTTTGGTCTAGTATTTTAGCCTCAAATTCAAATTAAAGTTTTGTATGAAGAAGGCCGGCCGGTTAATAGAGGTAAATATCTGATATATATTTGACGTCGTGGAATGGATAACGCATAGGGTATTTAGGAGTATGCCTCTGGAACGTGCCGAAAAATGATATACAATGTATGGTAATACATGATTGTAATTATAATAAGTCCTTACGCGAATGAACGCGGAATCTCTGCAACCGGAGCTAATTTCGGCTACGGAGGTTAATATGCCATAAAAACCATTCGAAAACTGGACCGGAATATGTGTCCCTACTTTACTCCGTACTGCAAAAAACCGAAAGACTTTCACAATGATTGTCACCGATATTTTAAGGTTAACTGAATTGTCCTTCATTCAATGGCACTTATTTTATTTTTATGCAACCCTCTATACGCCAGAATTCTCTCTCACTCAGGGTGCGTGGATCCCATTTGCCCGAAACCTGAGCAGTCGTTACCGCTCGTGAAATATGATGCATAAATGGAGTCTGCAGTGTTTTTCTTTGTGTGAATTTGGACAAAAACAAAACAGCGTGGCTTTATTAGACACATTGTTGAAGAATGTCTACTCCACCAGATCCCTTGAGGCGCATCTGTACAGCACCAAGTGACCCCATTTAACCACTATCAAAACAATGTCCAACATAACGAAGAAGAAGATCCTTCATACTATAGTAATAATAATGTTTTGATTATTTACGAGTATATTGCGTTTCGTTTAAAAACCACCTTAAGGGCGCCTTTCGATTTAATTTGTTTAATTCGACTTAACTGTAAGTTATCACATAAACGTATAGTTAAAAACTTACTCCTTAAATGTAAATATAGATAGATACTACTTCTAAAATGACACTTAGATTCAAAGCAAATCCAAGTTACCCGAAGCCGTTGAGATTTTGGAATCCCCTTCCCGTAGTTGTCGTGAGATAGGTTGTAATGGACCTGTTTGGGGTATAAGAACGTAACGAATTTTTTTTTCATAAATTAAAATACGTTCAGAGAATAGGGAGAAACGAACAGACTATGGACATCTTTGGGACATCTTAGAAGCTTTATTATAGAAACCTACGTCGGTAATAGGTGTTAACCACGTAATAATTGAAAAAGGGCGTGATGGGTATCAGCGAACCAGACCATTCCCAAAATCAATTAAATAATTTCCACCAATCACGGAGATTAAGGGCGGTCTAAGACTCGATACACTCGAGGTTGATTTACTCTTGAGTTAACCTTGGGATCCGGTCTCACGACGCGTGCAAAGGCACTTGGGAATCGACGATAAATTTGCATTCTAAGGCAGAAACGAAGCGATACCCAACCATCGATAACGAAAAAAGGGGGTGACGGTTTGGTGGGAGAAGAGGGTGTTTTAGAATGTTTTGGTCCAGAAGACATATTACGAGTTGATCCTTGTAGAGAGAATTGTTTACGTTCCCTGAACTTCTGAGTGCTGTTTCAAGTGGCGATAGTGAACACAAATTTTAACTTAAGATAGGACGTTTGGCCGAAATTGCCTAATTATATTAACACGGGGGAGATGCAAGTTGGGTAGTTAAGAAAAGACATAAAAGTTAATGGGTCACGAAGTCCTTGATTAACGATCAAAATTTTACGACCTTTTTTGCGCGTAAACAAAGTTACGAGGATAATATATTGAAATTCCTGGATGAAGCGAGAAAAGAGTATATGGGTTGGGCTAAAACTAGACGCAAAAAACTGTAAAAACAGGGATGTAATAGGAGTAGATCACCGAAAGGAAAGGACCGGGAATCGAAAAGAAACCCGAAAGGTAGTTTAGCTCATGATGGAAGGGGTTTCAACGACTCGGGTAGTGTACAGCGATGGGTTACGAAAGATTACCAGAAGATATGCGGCGGATATCACGAAAAGAGTCAAAACAGGTAGGCGAAATTACAAAAACGTGTCGAATCAAATTTTGGAACAAATGCCTACGTATGTCATCACCGAGAGGAAGGTATATGTGTCCTGGGATCACCCACGGATCGTGTAGACACCAATCAAATGCTAGAAGGCAGCACACAAGGAAGGATACTGTATTGCGCAAGCGCTGGACATAATAGGTGAAAAGCTTCCGTTAGTTGGGATAATTTATCGATTATATTATCCATATCAATAGCGAATTTCTTGGAAAGATTTCAAAAACAACGATATAGAAATGAGCTACACCTAGTCTATAGGCCGGAAATCAACCAATATTACGGACACAACACGTGTACGAGAAAAAAATAATCAAATAATTTTGCGCAATCGTCTACATCGTTGAATACCAATTACGGGAGGGCGCCCGAAGGTCAGGACACCGAGTGCGGGCCTGTACCCGCCTCGGCAGGTTGGGAGGTGTTTACCTCAAATCGGAAGGCGGGAAAAAAACCTGAAACGGGGTTATGCAATTCTAAACTTAACGGGGAGTGAAACCTCAAATTCATAAAGACGAAAATCGCACAAATTTTAAGTCGATTGATTCGAAAGAAAACATTATTAAATAGGGTTGTTTGGAGGAAATCAGGGGCTTTTTCGTTTTAACTTGGTTGGAGTCGGTCTTCGAGATCCTAATGTCGCGACAGCTTTTGCGTGCCATTTTTAAACTAAACTGATAGAGTTTTAAATGTAGTGAAGTTGTGTATTTAGAAAATCAAGGCATTCTCACGAAGTAAGAGTGGTTTTAATATTAATTGGAATAATTGAATAACAATTGCACCCTTTATGTAGATGGCAATAAGGTTTAAATTCCCGCTTAACACCAGCTGCCTGTTTTGATTTATGATAAAGATTTTCATTTTATTTTGCATGCATTTAAAGTGCACACACAAATCTTTAAATGTTTTACATTTTCTAAAAAAATTAATTTACCACATTACACAATAAAACCATAAGTGAAAATGGGTTCCTAAGTATGAGACTTTGAATATCAATGCCGTTTTTATAGGCCGGATAATTTATTTTTTCAAGCATTTTTTCTCCACTAAATCAAACGCCAAGATGTTTTCTACTTACAGTATTTATTTTAACATATTTCTAAGCGATCAAATATTTAAACAAAAAACTCATGATTTTGTAGTACTTAGTAAAGTACGTTTCTCGCCTTAGCTAGGTAACGGGTGAGAACTTTTACTTAACATGGTTAAAGTCATTTCGAACAATATTTATATTCTGAATTGCAATATTTTACCGGGAATTTGAGAATATTTACCACTCTGGATGACTTGACTTTGCCAATTTAAATTTTGTATATTGGGTTTATTTTTACTGCTGTAGGAACTATTAATTTCAGTCACAGACAATTTCAAGAATCGCCACACTCGGACGCATGCGTGTTTGCTTGCCAGTGCCGGCCGTTTTGAAAGTTCTCGTGGGAACTTTATTCTGTCTTGAGCGACTTGCAGTGCAACACGTAATTCCTACATAATAGCCTTCGCTGGATAAAGTTAATCCTTAGTAAAATATTATCATTTAATTTAAAACGCATCCATAGAAGTATACATTATTCGCATTCTGCGATATTAATAACCGCTTGACACAGCATCTGCGATACAGCATATTTAAATTTTTCCATTTCTCACGGGTTTCCAGACCCAATGTATCATCGCCCTCTAAAAAATATCATTTCACATCTTTGCTTTAAAAAACTGGAGGTGGTAAAATAGTCCATTTTGACAAGCGTGACGAAAAACCTAGTTAGGAACATGCATAAGTACTAATTGAAATGAATATATTCAGTGGTAAAGGTTCACAAAAAGAGCAATAGGTCGCCAGTGAAGATGAGAGGAAAATATGAGAGATGTGGGGAATATGAAGTATCAGCTACATCGTATTATTTGTTTAACTGAGTGAAAATAGAATCATGAATATTATTTTTATCTCCGGCTGTCGGGTTCAGACCTGTGTTTGCTTTTATGATAAAAGCGGTCAAGTAAAGTGAACAGGGTTTATTATTTCACATGATTGACATGCCACGTTGATGGTTTTCCTATATTTTGTTTATTCGATTAATGAAAATGTTATATTACATTTAACGTAATTTTCTCCTTGGAAGTAGATACGATATGACCAAGTGATAGATTTTCCCAACTGCCAGGTGGTAATTTGCGTCTGTTTTACCAAAATTTTGAAGAAAAGTGCTCGTAGTAATTACCAACATTATTTTTTGTCAAAGGTGCCCTGCACGGTCTTTACCCACGGTGGTCTTTCACGGTGTTTTTGATCGATTTTAGTTTACGCGCCGTGTCAACCCGCAAGCTTTTGTTTTTCCTCCCTCTTACAATTTGTAACTAAATATCACAAATTTGCTTAAAATACCTACATTATTCCATTTTAACCCTTTCAGACCTGAAATAAAACAGGCAGTGATAAAACGTATTCGACACTTTATCCTAGTGCACGGAGAAAACTGCTGATAAAAAATATTGATAATTTATTAATAATCTCTTAAACTTATTATTCACGTTAAAAACAGAATTAATTAAAGTCAGTCGATGAGTCATTAATTAATTATAGTCAGTTCAAGGCAAATTTTGATAACAAGGGAAAGTTTCTTTAGGATTTGTATAATTTTAGGCCATTGACGAAAGAATTGAAAAATTTTAAGTAATTTAGCATTTTTTGGTGTTGATAAAAATCTTAACATTTTTTCATTTCGTCATTCATTTATTTATTAGTTTTATTATAAAAAGATTTTGTTACTAGAATTTTAACTAATTTTCTTTACTGTTTTACCATTTTTCTTTAATTTAATAAACTTACCATAAAATAATTATCTTGTTTATAAATTTAATTTCACGACAGTGTATATGTAATATCCGTAATGCACTGGTCTCTTCTTCTAATTGGGGCTGCTTCCTATTTCAAGTTTCCAATATTCCTCCCCTAAATAAAATTTAATAATAAGTAAATTTTGTAGATAGGTATCTCAAATTCAAACACACTTGGGCAAGTTCAGTTTAATTAATTTTTTAGTTGATTTGAAAATGTTGTATCTCTAATACAAATTAAACAATTGGGCTAATCCATTTTTAAATTGCTTAAGTCAATGACGATGGCATCCATAATAAAAAAATCAAACACTTTTAAATCACTTATTAAAGAAAAAAACTGCAAGGCGTATGTTCTTAAAAAATTATAAGTGTTTACAAAAAAAAAACGAACACTCTTTCCACATTTAGAATTGTTTTAACAGTGTATATATATTATTTATTTATTTAACGCCCAGAGGTCTTTTACATGTAGGTGGTACAATTTTAATGATAGTTTTGAAACGTAAGAAAGAAATAATAAAAATAAAATTACATTTAAAAATAATATACTCAAGAAACAAAATTAAAAATAACAAGAACATAAATTAAAATATACAGCGATTTGACTGGTTTACAAAAATAAAAGTTCCATTTAGGAATAGTGTTGAAATAAGTCTTTTACGTAATCCACAAATTTCACAAAGTTAATATTAAATATATCGACATCACCTAAGTATTGGTTTACCATCGTGTGAAAACGTTGTATTGTGGAGTTCGCAATGTAATTGAGCTTATGTGTGTTGCAGTGGAATAGTGTATTTTGTCGTGTTGTTTTTGTACGTATTCGTAAGTTTATGAGTTGCAGAAGTTCGTAACAGTCGAATTTAAAGGCAAACGCAGGTGCGTGAATAAGTGTTTCGATATTATCATAAATGTATTAGCACTTTATCAGTAAGTGGCTTGCAGTCCCATTTTTAAAAGGATTGCCAATAATTTTTTTGATTAATTTTGTTTTCTTTTGTTGAGTAGAATAAAATCACTTTTAGCCGAGTAGTTGCCCAATAAATCGCACATTTGTCAAAGTTGGAGGCGTTTTTGTAAAAAATCTAATAAATTATAGTCAGTTTTAACAAGGCAAATTTTGATAACAAGGGAAAGTTTCTATAGGATTTGTATAATTTTGAATAATAATATCTGTGATAAACTTTACACAACGTGCTTTTAACGTGTTACACTTCTATTGCGACTTGATAATTTTGATTTTTCTTTGTGGTATTTGCCTTCGGTAAAAAAATTTGGAACACCCTACCATCGTAACACATGTATATTTCTAACATGTTGAGTTGTAATTTCAGTACAAAAATAATTGAATTTTTTTAACTTAATTTAATGAATATTTTTTCAAATATATCATTCAGACAAAATATCGTCTTTTACATATTTTTCATTCCTAATTTGTAAACCTGGGCGCTATATTATTTTCACTGTGCATAGATGATAACAACGATTATAGTTATTTTTTAGAAAAATCAATCATTTTCTTGGTTTTATAAAAAAAGGACCCGGTAAATAGCGTCTTTACTCCACTTTAGAAGTTACATCTACTTTCATTTAAAGAATCATACACTGTAGGTTAGTATATTAAAATATATGTTTTACAACAACAAAAAACATTGCCCAGTAAAAAACAGGTAAATAATATTTAAAGGTTGCTGAAGTTGAGATTAAACACTAAAATCAGCTGTCAAAATATAAACATGGTTACCGCCTGAACGAGAAGCAGAAATTCCACCAATACCAGCAATCCTAAAATGTAATATTTAATCGCAAATATTTTTTCCCTAGAGGGACATAAACATATGGAGAAAAACTGAAAACAATGAATTTTCAAATATGCGTACTGAATGAAAATGAACAATATATTTAAATTTAAATACAACTTATTATTTGTTAAAAATGCCAATAGTAGTTAGAAAATTAAATAACAACGTGACAAATAAAAAGGTTATAATATAATAACAAATTTAAATGCAAAATAATAATTTATTTACGCTGCTAGTTTCGGAGTGAAGTGATTCGTCAACAAACCCAATACGGCCGTATTTCAGGTTGCATTAGTTTCAGTTTACTAAATTGCTCCGTGTTTAGTTTACCAATGATGAACATTTAAAATTAATTAATAGTTAGTCCTATTTTGACTGACCCCGGATCAAACAATGGTACAATTACCTACACCACCTAAATATGATATAATTGAAACACTCGTATCTCATTGAGTAGGTAGTTAAATGCAAATAAGCATAATACACAAAACTGGTTAGTTTTATTGTGAAACCGCACTGGAGCCAGTGAGACTATGGCACTCCCAATCGGGGTATGTTCTTTGGCTGAAGGTAGTGGGGAGGGGAAGGATATGTGGGAGAGGAAGGTTGGTTTGTACTTGATAACAGGTCAAAAATAAATTTAAGGTTTTGTATTACCGATAAATCTTAATTTATCTCTGTATTTCACAATATATTATCGACCTAATATGTACATAATATTATTACCAGCATCTACGTGTATCCTTAGGTCCTTAAAAAATATTCGATGCGCAGCCCGGCGTATTGACCTAACAGGCCTAGAAGTGTTTTTATAACTAATATTCTAATAAACGTATGACTTAAATCTAAGATGTTCTAATTGAATACAGGAAGTTACTAATTCACTGTCTGAAAAAATAAAATTTGGTGCTCAACGTAATTTTATAACCGTTTTACGTAAAATATTTTAATGGTAAGGTACTATTTTCATTAATGTTAAATATAAATATCTTACATCCGTGTGTATCGGCTACGAATAGTTACGAATTCCTTAGAATTTATGAAAATGTGAGCCTTGCACAAACCTCCATTATAAGTCTTATGTCTCCTTAGGAAGGATATATGCAGTGCAAAAACATCTTAAAATATTCGCCATTTGGGGGTGCCACAGACAAAAATATATGTGTATACATATATTTAAATGAAGCTGAACAAAAGCACAATCTTTAGATATTTAATTATTACTAGAATATTATCTTTCCAGCTTCACATAAAGGTACGTATTATGTTTCTAACAAATAAATTAATAAATCATCATCAACATTCACGGCATTATGACGTCATTTAAAAACATGCCCTGCCTAATTTGGCCTGTTCTTGCTGGTCTGAAATATTAATATGCGGTGGGCGCCGGCACAGGAATCCCGGGATGAATTCAGGACAAGGATATCACGTAGGTTCAATATTACAGCAGAAATTACAATGAGACAGGAAGCTGCACGTAAATTAGGATGAACGAGATTGTGGCCTTTGTGATATCAAAAATGGCTCCATTTAATTTAGTCTGGTTTAGTTATCAAAGTAAAGAGATCTTCTTAAAAACATCTCTCTTCTCTAAGTCTCGACACAACTGCTGAAGTAAGAACATTATTTAGTTTATTCGGGCGCAATTAGGTCATCTTTTACAATGAATTTGATGTTTTTTACAAATGCATCTTGCTAATGAAAGCGTTTTGAGCAAAGAACTTCTTGAATTTTTGAAAAATACCGATGAGGCCGAAGAAAATATAAGCCGTCAAAATGTTGTAATTTGCGGCCAAATGAAAAACTTGTAACCGCAGTACCGCCATTTTAATTATGAATAATTGTACATAATCGTGACTCGTATGAAACACCATTGCATACGCAAAGTCATTAGTGAACTTTGAAAGTTCGTAACTTCGTCATTTTTTGAGACATCGATAAATTAATTTTACAGTCGTTATTAACTCATTAAATTTAATATTTATCAAAATAATAATAAAATTAGGAGACCAGCTCACTGGAGCAGTTCACTCCGGACTTACATGTATGTGTGTTAAATTCTTGATGACGTAACGGACCTTTAAAAAAAGGCTGGGCTGCAAAAATTTAAGATGTAAATTTCAGGTATATATTAACTTTTTGTGTGCCTACTTTTTACAATTCAGTTAATTGCTTTCGCAACTTTATGCATTTCCCTCAACATATGTTCCTACATTATTCCACCCAATTACCTTTCCCTATCTGATAGTGCGGAGTACCTACATATCTTCATCAGTGACACTGCACCAATGTATTATCCATAACCAGTCTGTTTAAAATACCCGTGCAGTGAACACGTTCCATCCGTGCGCTTATCGAGTCTATTACGGAAGCTTGAGTAGTAATGACCAGCAGTGTCCCTTAAGGCCATAATATTGATCGAAAAGGCCAAGGGAAAGTCAGAATCCATTTCCAATTCTAACTGTTAACAACAAATACCCCAATAGCTTAGTTAAATATTTATTACAGTCCATAATAAAACCACAAACTGATTCGCATATAATATTTTCGACTCCAGTAATACTTGACTAGATAACTCTGCTATAGCTTTCGCGTTCAACCGTGCTTTATGTAACTATAAAATATTATAAAAAACGCCAAAGTCGACAAATACGTATTTGTTTATATGACAATCCTAAACGACACGACGTTCAGTAAGCCACCCCAGGCAAAATTGGGAAAAAAACTCCAGAGGCTGTGCGAGAGCTGCTGGGCCTGCTAAGGACGGAGGACGCTAAAGAAGCGCAGGTTAGGGACGCCTTCGGTTTCCTTGTCGATGCTCTTGGTCTCAGACCCAAAAAGAACAAGGGGAAGAAGATGGCGACCAATTCTAAACAAATGTCAGCGGCTACTGCATTTGATCGGTTGCCAGCAAGGGCCATCTAGTATCATTTAAACTGTTTAGAGCAATGTTTAGCTGGAATACAATACTCGTAATTGTTCTGGTAGAACTCCTTTATGTTTCGTTATTCACAGCTAGAGGTGGCTAATGAATTTATGGGCCATTCTCTTAGCACGAGATTGTATGAACAAAAAAACAGCAAACCTTGGGGGAGTTATGTTATGTGTTATAATCATTTTTTTAAATATTTTATATGAAGAACTGTGTTTCGCCATCATTATGAAATTCAAATAGGATGGCGACATATGATGTCAGTCAAATGTAAAAGTGACAGGGCACGTGCTGAGTGGGATAGAATCAAAATGAATTAAGTCAGAGTTCCATTCAAATCTACATGGAAGGCATTTCTAGCGTTCTTCTTTATTCCGTGAAAAGTGGAAGGAGATTATAAATATATATATTTAAAAAAAATTATTATTTAATAAATGTTTACATGTTACATTTTTTTAACTACCATACTAGGCTAATGCCCGTGTTGTGGTAGTTATACATGAAACAATAATAAAAATAACTTAAAAGAACTAAAAAATACTATTTTATAGAAACATAAGTATGCAAGTATGAATCACACATGAAAAAAAATAAAAATAACTTGAAAGAACTAAAAATTACTATTTTATAGAAACATAAGTATGCAAATATGAATCGTACATGAAATAATGATAAAAATAACTTAAAATAACTAAAAAATACACTTTTAAGGAAACATAAGTATGCAAGTATGAATCATACATGACATAAAACTAAAAAAAAAGATATTAAAATTAATAGTAAACTGAAAAATAAAGAAAAGTATATATATATATATATTTAAAAAGATACAATTAAAAATATTAAACATTATAGATTGTTTATTGCATATAATTGTTTGTGTGCATGTTTATTTATCGTAGGTATTATCTATAAGACAACATGTTTATATATGATTTAAGATTTTCAGGGCCAAAAGTATTTTTGCCATTTATCTTTGGGGTGTTATGCCGTATTGCGCTAACTCCTTCTTTAGCCAACGTTTCGGACAGCATTGCACTGTCCATCATCAGGGCAGATGTGTTATTTGAGGTTTTACAAGTTTTTATAATTTTTTTTTCTGTTAGGAACTCATATAATCTTTCGTAATCTTAGAAAGGTCGTCCCCTTTCAAATATCCATTGATATACACGGGCAGTAAATATGGATAGAGAATTACTTGACTTTAAGTCGGTACTCAATGCATTGTATATTTTAGGCGCGATGAACCAGAATTGCCGTTGAGCGAATGAGGTTTTAGTTTGAGGAACCACGCAACCCAGGTTTGATGAAAAGCGGGTGTGAGCTTGGTGTTGTGGAGCCATCAGCAGGTTATTTTATCGTATGTAACAAATGCTTACCATAGTAAATAACTGTCGTATATCTAAGACCCTGATTTTAGCAAATAGTTCATTTGAGGGATGGGTATGTTGGCATTTAAATATAATTCTCAAAATTAGTTTTTGAACTGCAATAATAGGAATAATAATGGATTCAGCACAACCACCCCATCCCACTTTACCATATGTTGCTATAGATTGGAAAAGGGCAAAATATAATGGTTCTTTGTGATAAATCAGTGATTTATTAATACTTCGCGTATTACAATGGGGACTCGATAGTCAACCTAATTAGAAGTTGGCTAATTGAGATCTGAGAACAGTAAGTTTGTCTGGGAGCATTCCCATTGGCCCTGGCGACTACTGGCCACTGACTGCCATCTTGCGAACTTCCACGCAAGCTCTATGCACTGTCCCCTATGAGTGCATATGTGAAGTTCTTACTTCCCAACAGGTGCATATACCGTACTAACTTTTAAAATTCATTTTTACAAAGAGCACTAATGATAAAATTAAAATATATTTGGCTGAGCTTAGCAAAGTCCTGTTTTACCTCGACCATTTGTATGTCATCTTTCCGTAAATTGGTTTGTTTCTTTAAGGTTCCGATTTCGAGATGGTGGCAATTTTAATGGTTTAGAATAGATATTTTTTTCAGCTGTGATATTGTGTAGTTTATTATTTAATTAGGTAGGTATTTGAGTACATAATTTTAAATTTTATGATTTAAGAGGAAATTTTGAAAAAATAAGAGAAATTTGGAAACATACATTTTTCGACGGGAGGTCTACTTTTTACAAAACTACTACTAGTTATTGATAGTGAAAAAGAAAGAAAAAAATCTCTTTTTTTATTGTATATAAGATAAAATTAAACTTATAACTAATCGTAAAACAATGTTTATAAAATAAATCAAGAAAAACAACATACGTAAAATGAGAGAAATAACATAAACACACAGCACGCTTAGGAAGTTAATAAGTAACTTTTAATTTCTCTAAAATGAAGACTGGTTTAATAAATGGTTGATCATGCTAGAAATGGATGCAATATAAATATTCAAGTATAATAATTTTTTTGAATTATCTCCGTTTTCAATTCACCGCAAATATTTCGATGCAGCCAAGTTCGAGAGAAACGTTTAGTTTGTTATTTGTTCGGTACATTTAGTCCCTTTGCAACACGTGCTAAATATTGGAAAGCCATCAGAGCGGGCCAGCGACTAGTGATGCGTTATGATCGAAAAAGGTCGGAAAATGGGATGGAATTTGAACTCGGTCCGAGCCTCGGGCGCACTAAAACTACGTACGAATTCAATGGAAATATTTTGCTTCTAGGCGAATGTTTTTTCAATAGAATGGAAAAAAATGACTGCTGTTTGAAATAAGAACAAGTTTTTATCTTGTAAAAATGTCAAAAACGACCATTACTATGTGGTTTTAGTACAGTGAGGGAATCCATCATTCAGGCTCGCGGTTCTGAATAAAAAGCGATGGAATTTTAAAATTATTATTAATATATGCAAATAACACATATTTATACCGACACCGCCATAACCGTAGTTGAATATAATTTTGGTTTATTCAATTCCACATCAGTTATTCCTGAAGAAGTGGACATCGTGCACGAAACTTGTTGATTGCATATCAAAATAAATTATAGTTATTCGACTGTTTTAATTTTATGTTGCATTCAAAAAAGTTTACCCGTATCGTTTAGTATTCGCCAAAATGCACAATTTCACTGGAATCATTAGTCAATTTGGACATACAATGATTGTCATTCTTCAATCTCATCTCCTACTAAAACCTAATAAAGCAACCATTTATATTGGAAATAGCTGTTGATTTTGCAAGACGATTTCTCAACGTAAACGAGTTTCAACTTTAAAAAACAATACTTACTCCTTAAATACCATATATTTATAACTTCATTGAAAGTTCATTGAAATTCAATCATGTGAAGTGGTTGAGGCATTTTAAAATTGTTCATTAAATTAACATTAAAATAACATAAACAACATTATGCAGGAATACATTAGACTGAAACTTGTACAACAAGCATAGGGTTTGAGGTTGTACTGTGTTCACCATACACATATACATTATACATATACAAAATCTCCTTCACAGAAAACGAAAAATCGAATACAATCTCCAAATAAACGAGGAACATATAACAATTGACATAGGTATCTGTCCACTTTCGTAAAGTGCGTAACTCCCAGTATTTTTTATCGAAAAACTGTTTATTATTATTTTAATTTTTATCATCATTACTGAACGCCCGTAGGGCTTCAAACGATAATTAGGTAAAATAGGATAATAATATTTGTAATCTTTTAATTATTCATCATTGTAATATACCATTAAAGAAGAAGATATTGCTAATAAAACTAAACGCAACAATTAAATAACAAGACAAAGAAAATTTAAAAAAAAAGGTTACCGTCGCAACTGGGAATCGAACCGAGGATCTCTATTTTACCGTGACAACGCCTCAACCAACTGATATAAAATCATAGTAATAATAATTGTATAATTTTTGCATCGTTGTTTTTTTTTAAATCGCCTTAGTGATGCTGCACCAATATTTCTTGCTAGGATTTATCTTAATATGTAGAAACAGATGCGGAAATATTTGACTTAACTTTTGGAACACCAGACCCCTTTTGGATGGAAATCAAAATTTGAATCAAAAATGAACTCTAATATGTTTTTTAAGTGCATGCGATTCTGTTAAGAAATTGTATGCACTTTCTCATAGCATACCTTGAGGTGGTTTTTCACAAAAATGGCGCTATACAAATCATCCAAATATTAAAAAAAAAAAATAAAAGAAAAACAAAAACAAAAAATTAAAAAATTAAATAAAAATCTAAGAAACTAAACAAATAATACCTCATCCCATACACACAAGCAATTGCTTTTTATGGGAGAACATTGAAAAATAATAAATATTAATCATATCATAATATCTTATCTTACTAGTGAAATATATATATGTATATCACACATTGTAAATTTGTTTATTGAATAAATTGAATTTGTTTAAAAAAAAAAAAAAAAAAAAAAATTATTATTACTATACTGGTTTAAATCGCATATCAAAACATTCCAGCTAGAGCGAAATTCCAATGCCAGCAGCGGATGAACGGTTTGCCGGCGGGAAAAAAATTCTTGTCATCGGTGCACGAACGGTATAAAACTTATTAAAAATAACATAATTATCAATAATAAATCATTGCGTTTATATATTTAGTTGGTTACAAAGTCGTCTCATTTTTATTTTGAAAAGATGTCATTCAATTATTTTTAACTGTTTTTAATTAGCGTGAAGAATTCTAAGGATGGGTTGTTTCGCAGAATTCTAACAATTCATCAAATTTCAAAGCTGATTTTCTGTGAAGGTTTTATTAAAGTTCTGTTATTATATCATTATTGGCCAGTCGTTTCAAAAAACTGAAATGCTGAAAAAACTTGAATAGAACCTTCACAAATACTTTGAAACAACCCGTCCTTAGACTCAAAAATCAAAGTTACAAATATCAAATAAATTGATAGTGAACCTACGATTCCGAATTTTTTAACTTCTTATTCATTGATTTTATTAAGTTTTTGTTTATTTTATATTTATTCCTAACTTTTTATTTAACATTATAAGATTTTGAGCTAACTTATAATTTCAATTGAAATATGAGGTTTACGTAGGATTTACGATTTTAAAAAGGCTAAAATATGGTGTTCAAATTTAAATTTTGTAAAAAAAAAATGGACTTATGCATTCCACAAATTAAGTCTACGATATTATGTTTGATATGAAACAGCGACGAATGTTTGTTAAAAAATAGTATTTTATAGGTACCGAAGTTAAGTAGGTACTTCTTTTAACTTTATTAATAAATTTAAAAAAAAAACATATTTATTTATTTATAACAAAAAAACAACCTCATTTTTATATGATAGTTCTATCAACTATGACGCAAAATTTGAATACAGGGGGCCGCTGTCAAAACCATGTTAAAATCAAAACGTAACATTTAATTGTATTTAATTTGCATACTTCGATAGTAAAAATTGAAGAATTAATCGCGAATTAATGTGAAACCATTCAAAACCAGGAGCTGCATTCGCGCGTTGACATAAAACAACAAGATTGTATTCCGTCGAAAGGCGAACTCATTGTGCATAGTACTTTTATTAAAAAAAACATTTGTATGAATGAGGCAGAGTGAAGGTTATAAAACAATACATATCATATCGTAAGTATCAAAATAACATTTACATTGATTGTGGCATATCGAAGTTTATAAAGCCATACATACTATCAATGTTGCTGTATTCGAAATAATAACAAAGATTATTCCAAATTCCTGTAATGCATACTACTTTCGGTCGAAGAAATTTTAGGTACATTACAACAAGTTTGTACAATACTCTTCCAGATAACATAAAAAAATGAGATACTCAATCAAATTTCGAAATGAACATTATAATTTTGATAAAAAGTAATAGGGCCTTTACCGGTGCCGTCGCCCAAATTCAAAACTATTGATCAACAAAAATATTGAGTGTTTATGTTATAATATAAATGTAGATTTACTCATTAACTCTAAGAATTAAAGTAATTAAATTAACTTTCAAAATGACTGCCTCAACACAGGCTAGCCGTTAACCTAGTGAGGCAATTTATGAGAAACCTCAACTTTATCTATTTGTTATGTATTCTATCTTTTTACATGTTTATAGTTGCAAATTTCTTAAGTAAAGATATTATTATTATGTTACCATATATATAGTATCGTGAGTAATGACTTAACATTTATATTGATTGTGGTGTATTGAGGGTTATAAAACCATAGGTACATATAGGTTCATAAGTAACAATGTAACATTTACATTAATTGTTTTACACCGACATTTACACCGATGGTTGTAAAACCATAAATATCACATTGTTTTGATACATTATATTGACTGTTTTATTTTTCATTTATATTGATAGTTGCTTCCGAGGGTTATAAAACCATACACATAGCATCGTAAGGAACAATATAACATTTTCATTGATTGTGGCCTATCGAGGGTTATAAAACCATTAAAATCAATGTATTCCACTAAGAAAGAGAGAAATCTCTTGCTTTAAGGAATACATCACCCTTTCCTCTATGTGATTATTTGTAATTTTTGATCGTTGGGAAAATAAGCGTTATACCTGCCTAAGAATTAACTAACTGTAAATTCAAAATAGTTTAAAAGTAATGTAACAGACTCTATTTGTCTTAATAAATTAATCTATTTTCCTTAACAAAACAGTATCTGGGAATATTATTATTTAAAGCTTTAGTAGTGTTAAAGTGAAGCATATTCTGTAACATTTAAGATAATAACCTTAAAATTCTCATTGCGCTAGTCGCCATAAATATTGTTAAAATCGCCTCGCCACGCCGCTTCGACCGCTTGTCCAAGAACTGTGCCGAAGTCGCTTTAAAAAACTTTATGCTTAGACCCACATATATTATTGATCAAAATAAAAAGATTTATCTTGATACCGGTACTAAATATTATTCATAAAAGAGAAAAACCGATTCAGCACAATATCAAACGCTGACTGCACAAAAACAAAATAATAGATCATTCCATCAATTATACATTTTACTAAATATTAACTCAAACTTCGTATATAATCGTGGAGAGACAGTCTGGTTAATATTAACAAATTCATTCGTACGTGATTGCCAACGTTCAAAGTAAATAGACTAGACTATTTATTTTTTATGACTTCCAGATCTAGTGTTATTTATTTCGATGCCGGAACTGCATTTCCATATTCAATACCCTATGATAGGTGTGCCATGACAAAGGTAAATTAAAAATGTGCCCTCAATTACTGTCGAAGCGATACCGACTACCACAAATGGAATGCAAATACGTATTTTGCATTCATTGCGCATTCTTCTTTATGTGTTTTAAATGTTTGCACTGGTTTAAGTGGTGCAAAATGAGGCATTATATTTTTACTACTTTCGCATAGCCAATTATGAAGTAATGTATGCATTGCGTGGAGAGTGAATGCATTGACATTTGCAATTAATTTGTATTTATTAATAAAATAATATTATTTGCCGCAAGCAATTAGCCATTTTCGAAATAATTATAATGACAACATTTAAAAAAAATAGTAATTTATAATAAAAACACATAAATTTGTTTTTGACCACGATAGTTTTATTTTCACTCTACCGGTTTCGGAAGATCCCTTCCTTCGTCAGGAGAATATTTAAAACTAATCTACTACACAAAATATTGACACATAAATACAAAAATGTTAAGTGTTTGAGAGAGATGTCGACAAAGTGGAAGGGGTAATTACGGGAATTCCAGGAAGAACAGAGCGGTTAACTGGAAATATGTCAAGAATAGGACTATAAGACAGATTAATTTGGTTATTTATTATACTGGAGTTATTATTGATGGCTTTTCTGATTTCAAGTGCTTCTAAATTATCTAATTTTTTTCCTTTATTACTACGGTGAAGAATTTTAACCCCTGTGTCTTTACTAAAAGTATGATCGGTGGAAATGAGATGATTGGCAAACTCCGAAAAAATATTGTTATTTAAACATCTTAAATGTTCGGTGATTCTAATATTTATATTTCTAGTTGTCTTACCTATGTAGAACGATTGACAATCATTGCAACATAGTTGGTAAATGCCTGAGTGGCTAAATTTGTGATCTTTATCTTTAGTATTTTTAAGTAATTTTCCCAAGTTGTTATCAGTATAGAAAAATAGTAATTGTTTCAAGGCGTTTTCAACCCAAATAAATTATGTTACTATTTATTGTATTATTACTAACTGAAGTCTCCGGCGTTGCCCGGGCTTTGCACAGAGTTTTCCAAATGTATTGTGAAGCTTCTATTTGTTTTGAAGGTCAAATGTACAAAACTTCATAATTTTCGGAATAAAACTTTAGATTTGTATAGTAATTTGGTATCCACGGCCACATGGTAGACATTCTTATTTATATAAATAGAAGATAGATACATAGATAGAAGATAGATAGATGGTTATCTTCGTCACCGACAGCATAGACTGTTCTATCTCCCGGCCTACAGGACTGACTTGCCAATGGTCAAGCCGGTGGAGAGAGCAATTTTGCTGTTGAACAGAATTAATTCGTGAATCAAATCAATGAAGCTGCCTATAAAAGGCAAGCAATTGCTAGTATAGTTGATATACTTACAGTTTATATTTATGTTAGAATTAATATTTAACAAATGTATTTTAAAAAAGCATTAATTTTGTAATGTTTTTAAAATTAATAAACCGAATTGAATATATATAGTATAGATTGACTGTTATTTTCTCTTTATTAATATTTAAAATCGACTAAAATACTTCTGTAGTTTGTCAGCAGGTCATTGGTATTCTTTTATTTATAACATATAGTACATTTAAAATATTTTCAGGAATGTGTAATAGTAATTTTGATAAATCTGTTGATGTTTGAATGGAAATAAATGTGCCACTGACTTAGTACCTTTGGTTCTTGGCCATTTAGCACGAAATTGTATATCGCCATCCCATTTGAATTTTGTAATCGTGGTGAAAAACAGTTTTTTGTGGAAATAGAGGCCCAAATCGGGCTTATATTTAGACAGGGGATAGAACTCTGACCGACACACTGGAGGTTATCCACCGCTTACCCGCCCTGGTATAAGTAACAGATGGTTACTCCTTAATTAATTAATTTTGACAGCTGAGTACTGGCTGAGTGGATATGTTATGGTTTCTTTTGACATCTTGAACTTGAATCACGAGGTTTGTAGCGCATTCGGAAAAAGAGTAAAAAAGTGGGTGACTTTTAAATGAACCTCCCGTATTATGGGGAATACTTTTGAGCACATACTCTATTCAAATTTTACGCCAGGATCTACCATCTTTACGACGGTGTATACAGGGCAACGTAAAATGATTAGTGGAAGAGAAGACCTGTTATTTTACGTGTAATTCATCAACAATGTCACCGGCCAAATGCCCGTGTTTTATGAATCGATCAATTGAAACGATAATATGGACACAGCCAACAAATATATGAATCCACAACTTAAATGCTTCCAGGAAAGAATAGAATGATTATTACGTTGATTGGCATCAATCAGAAAATCCAAATTCTGCTGCTGATCTCGATGTTTTTTAAAAAGGTTTTGAGTTCACAGTATCTGACTTATAGACACAACAATACAAACAACAATATAAGAAAACATTTTCAATTTGTCATTGATTTAAGTCATGATCATATAATATATTTTTTGTTAAAAGCAGTTTAGTGTTTCATGATTAATAAATAATTAATAATTCTTGGCAGGGTGGTACGGTCATCCAATTTTCTCTGAGCAAAGCGACTACCCTGCAGTATTCAAGCAGATGATAACCCAGCGCAGTGCGCAAGAGGGTATCAGCTCTTCTCGTCTTCCCGCCTTCACTCCTGAAGAAGTCGAGTGCTTCAAGGGAACCCACGACTTCTTCGGACTAAACCACTACACCAGCTCAGTATGTATCCTTTTTCCTGCCAGGATTGTCCGTATTGTGATGCCTCTATGGTTAAATATTGGACCAACTTGCTTCGTATAAAAAACCCGGAGTTATCAATCTAGTGAGTGGTTTATTTATGTATTTGAATCACAAACTACCCCGCAAGGCACTGCTTTTGTTATTATTTATACCATGGATCAATAGGTTAAATCAACAGTATAGTTCAACAATATAAGTATTATATAACAGCAAGTAAAAATTAATGTTACATCGATAGATTCATAGACATAGGTAGTTTACATGAAATATAAAAAAGTAACTTCAAAATGTTACTTCAGGTATTTACAAAGAAATTTACAAATAATAGTACAAGAACCACAAATTGGGATGATCCAAAATGTACCTGACATCGAATTTGTTACAGATAAATTGCAGATAAGGTAGCTTTGACATAACAAAGTTATACATTATTCCAAGAGAACGACTTATGAAGACGTCCAATCGATCGCTCCAAACTAGACTTGGGAAAGCAGTTTCAGAGGATGTGCAAGTAGGGACTGGGTCTGAAATGAACATAGGCCACTGAAGTAGCATAGGACAGGGGCAACAAGTGGCGCTTTTGAAACCCACACGACCAAAAACAAAAATATTAAAAATGTATATGCACAACAAAACATCTAGAAGATTAAGGTGTAGGTACATATAATATCTTTGGGTAGGTACCTCATGTTATAACCGAAATGTCCAAGTTTAAACGTTCAACGTCGTCTCCATATTCACGCGCTGAACCACCATTATTTGGTACGCCCGCCCGGACAACGTCGGCCAACGAGCAGCGGCTTTTAACCTATTATCTAAAGTGTTAACGTACCCTAGCTCTGGAACCCTTTATGTGAGCTAAATATACATGGGGCACTAAATCACCTGTAAAGATCTATCTGATGGAGAATGGTGTACCTAGGTGAGGAGAAAGGAGATTGATTACGAACTGGCTTAGCCCCAGACCACCACAAACAGAGCTGAATTTGTTTTAGTTCTATACTCTAAAACGAGCATAATATTCCCACTGCAATATCCTAGAATTATGAATTGTCAAATAACATAATACAACAACTGTAATATTAAAGTCGTTTCTCCTAAAATCTAACAGTATTTGTTCTCCGCACTTTTTCAAGATTCCATCATTTGTAAGTTTACATGTGAGTAGGCGAACACACAATTCCCTAAAGCATAAAGCCAAATATAATCATGGAAAGTAGATGTTAGAGTATTAATAGCTGTTTTTTAAATTCTAGAAATAGAATTGTTGGTTAAATAATATCTCAAATGTTTTATTAAATTCCTGGCTTTTGACGGCCTCCATGGTCTAGTCTAGGGGTTAGTCTTTCGGCTAGCAAGGTCGCGGGTTCAAATCTCGGCGTGTGCAAGTAAAATTTATTTAATTAATTTGTGTTATTTCCCAATTTATTCTTTTAAATTAATATATGCCATACTTGCGGTACGTTTTGGAGTGGAAGGTACTCTAAGTTTTTCCCTGGTGTACTACTATACAGATTTGGAACTTTGCTTGGAATAGTTTTAGCCTTGTTTGGTGACCAGATCTGAATTTCCCGTACTTCCCAACTACCCTTCAACCTATCAACATACTCGAGATGGGGATGCCATAAACTGGCCCCAGATAGTTGGGAGCGGTTGGGACTTTTGTGCGGTATTCACATAAAAAAAGCTTTCCTACTATCTACGAGGAGGGTCATTTTTACGAGTACTTCTTTTGCTAAACAACTTGTCTGTGGAACAATTCATCAGCTCATGTGTTCCTTTCTTCCTAAGATAAGAGCCTCATCAAGTTAACGTCTTTCTTTCCTTATAAAGACCCTTCATGCAACATCTCCAAAACGAAAGGCCGTGAAAAAGAAACCTTAAGGGTTGTGCGCTCAACGAAGAAAGCACATGTCAACTTTATTTCTTGACAAATAAATACTTTTTTTCAAAGCTTCAAAGCTCATCCTGAACTGGAAAAAAGTGTGCTTATTTAAACAAAAATTGAAACACCACAATATCAAAAACAATGCGTTGATAAAACGTTAAAGTGCAAACCGCAATATACTCGTAACATCGCTCCCAAATGCGCATCAAATACTTCAAAATCCATGATTACATTCATTCAAATAAATTCTCCTCTCTACTGTACTGTCAATATGAAAAAAGCGATCTATCTCTAAATGGTTTATACTGAAAAAATATTCAATAGAGCTGGTTTTTTGATAGCCATTATTTATCATTGTGGGTTAAATTAATGTCACCATTCAGAATTAATTAAAGTCACAAATAAAATGCTGCATATGTAATATGTTTATTTTGTTTCTCCATTTCAACATGTTTTTAAATAAAACTGTCACCCCACAAAATTAACGACGACGACTATTTTTTATTTATTTTTCATTTGCATTAATACATGATAAATTTAAAGCAAATTCTTTGGTACATGTCACCTGAATGTGGTGCTAATTAACTGACACTGAAAGTAACATTAGTATACTGAATAAATAAATAAACATCTAGTATTTTCGTATTCACTGCCCAAATTTAAAAGTAGCATCATGTCAATGATAAATAAATGTTCAATGCGTATACATATACATACAATGAGACACACACTAACACATACTCGAACACACACAAACATAAACACCTATGCAGTACACACGTCACCTGTTAATTACTGAATGTACATTCCACATATAAAACATTACAAGCAAACAGGTAGGTAGGTACCCTCCTTGAAATAAATTGTTTCATCACTGTAACCATTGTACTGTTTTCTTCTATAATATCAAATTAATAAAAGTATCTCGTCAGAGTAATACTGACAGCTTTTTCCACTTTATAATGATGTGAAATTTAATATCGTATGATTCACAACTTAACTCAACTCAGAGCAGAGCCGAAGAACTTTTTTTAATATACAGTCAGAACTACAATGGTCTCCATAGTAGTCAAAACAATTTAATTTTGTTTGATGGTTCAATCAAGTAACAATTTTTTAGTTTATGTTCAGTTAACGGAGCACTGAGAAAAGTATTTGTAATGTTTTATGGTCACCAAAAGAGCAAATGTAAAAAAATATTGCTTTGAATTATAAAAATACCCAACAGCACTGACAATTTTTCTAAAACCAACAAATTGTTATGCCCCGCATGCAAATGTACACCGGAACAAAACAAATAACTAACCCGAATAACTTTCATTAACTTCTCAATTGAAGCCCCTATGTGTGCGAGGTGTTTTATTTCAACACATTTCATACTGAATATAGTAGATTAAATTTAAACCTCTATGGCTGACCGAACTTTCGCATACTGTGGATTCGAACACTTTAATGTGAGGACTATTACCGGATTGTAATAGGTTTTATAGTTAATATAAGTTTAAATACTAAATAATGAAGGTAGCATTTTACGCTTGTTACTTTGCGAAATTAATATTTGTTTAGGCTGAAAATATGTATGTCTTTTCCTAATTCAAGACCATTGTTCGATCCCTTCCTACGTGTTTTCTTAAATCGGGTGGGAACAATGACGGTTTTTTCAACTTTAGTATAAGCTCAAACAATTATTTCTGCTTAGTTACTTCTCTGATTATTACATATTAAATTTCTTCCATTTAAGGATTCCAGGAGCTCATAAACAAAACAAACTTATCATGGTGCAGGTAATTTGATTTTAGAATTAAACAGAGAGCTTAGAACGCAAAAAAACAGTATTTTTGCTTCATTTGTATTCAAAACGTTCCACATTTATAGTCAATATTGGTTTATTTAAATCGTATAATATATTTCTGGATCCCTTTTTTCGTGTTTTCTTAAGTCGGGTGGGAACAATGACGGCTTTCTCAACTTTAGTATAAGCTCAAACAATTTTTTCTGTTTAGTTAAAGTCGAGGATTTTTTCAAGTGTGAATGGAGAAGTTCTATCGGTAAAGGCCTACAAAAAACGAACATAAAATATCTATAATTAACAATATTTTAGTATTGTAGTACTTAAAGACTCTACTTAATAAGACCAGCGTTCAGAGACCTGCTTATCCTAACATATTTCTGGATGTCCACGGATCCTTATTTCATTCGCTTGTTCTCCATGATATCATATCTTAAGACCATTTTGTTTAAATATCCCCCATAAACTTTTTTTCGTGCTCACTATTTGCAGAACTTTTCAAACGTAAATCAAACATTTGTGGGTTTGAATACTTCCTGTTCATTTTCAATACATAATTCTCAGAATACATCATAAATGAAGCGATGAATATTTTCCTTTTTTAAGCTTTATTTGAGTGGAAGCATAATTGTATGAGTGGGTCTTATAATTTAAAAAAGAAACACACCTTTCATGGTATTTTGAGGGAAGTAATTTTCTAGAAATAGGGTAATCAATATACCATATTTTAGAAAATATAAAATGAAATCTTTATAGAGCATCTAAAAATAATATGTTTTTAATTATATCTGTTTCCAAAAACGGTCAGCTGTAATTTGAGCGCAACCGCACAACGAACTGGTCACAAGTTTATAATGCAAAATGAGTCAGCAGTCGTCGTGGTGGCAAAAAGTTTCAAACGTAAATGGTCAGGCAAATGGAGGCTAGGAATTGCTGACAGCGGAGACAGCTGATGTAGATTATGGATTGTTGGAAAGTCGGGAAATTAAAGAGAGATTGTCTTTCTTTTCAATCATTACTTCTCGATTGATAGAGGTAATTAATCACCTGTTTAATGCTCCGTTGGAAAATCATTTAAATATTTCAAGATGTGGGTTAATCTTCTTTACTTATTTTAATGATCGTTCGGATTATCTCTTTAAACTCTTATGGACGTTTCACAACGGGATATTTGGTTTCACCAATCAAAACTAAGCAAAGTTTAAAACAATCATCTATAGCTACCGAAGACATAATCCAATATGATTTAAGATTTTCACGGCCAAAAGTATTTTTGTTATTTGTTTTTAGGGTGTTATGCCGTGTTGCGCTAACTCCTTCTTTAGCCAACGTTTCGCGTTCAGCATTGCAGTGTCCATCATCAGGGCAGATATGTTCTGCCACATCTGCCCTGATGATGGACACTACAATGCTGTCCGAAACTTTGGCTAAAGAAGGAGTTAGCGCAACACGGCATAACACCCCGAAAACAAATAACATAATCCAATGTTGCGAAAGTGTCTGTGTGCCCGAAGAAAGACAATTTTATCTTACTTTGGATGAAATTTATTAAAAAATTTCAAATGCCATATTTTTCTAATGAACTTTGAATTTCATTGACCTATATGGAGTTTAGAATTCGAAAAATATTATGTAAATTTGCAGTCAGTTTGTTTTATAATCGGCATTGATAAATCTTCTAGTGATTATTTGTTCAGTGCTCATAGGACGTATCGGAAAAAAACTTTAAAATCTGCACATTCTAATTCGAACATAATTTCTTTAACAAAGTTTCACGATTTTCAAAGGGCAAAATGTAGTTGGTAGTAAGTGAGCCACTCAGGTACAGAGTGGAGGTTACAGCAGCTTTAGGGTTTAAATTTCCATGAACAGTCAACCTGACAAACATGTAAGAGTAAGGACAGCAAAATGGGACGCCATACGGTCATTTCTAAAGCGACTTTCCTTGGAGTGCAGTCTGTTTTAGCTAGATGACTCATCAATATATGCAAACGATGTGGGAGAGGTCTTCTTCGATGGATTGCTACATTCCCATTTCCGTCAAATCCTCTGGAGCAGGCACAAAGCCATACTTTGATCATCGCTGTGCTGAAGCGGCCACCCTAAAAAACACGGCTTATAATTTTATTTTCATTATAATATTATAATGAAATTCGGAAAACTTTTGAATACCGAAAACAGCCAAAAGATTTCAAGAGAACACTAAATAGAGCAAGCGACCATGACCAAAGAAATGCCAAAAAGCTGGCGGACTGCCCCACTTCTTTCTGGTCGCTTACTGGTTCAATCGGAAGAAATTTATGCAGAACCACTTTTCCACCTCTAACCATGTCCTATGATCGACTGGATAACTAGCCCCGCGAGAATGTTGATTTATTGTTGAAAAAAGAGACTCCCCCTTCCATTTCACACAACGGTTTACAAATGAAAAAAATTAAAAATTGGAACAAAGAGGTTCTCTGGGTCATAAACGCGTTGAAAATCGACAAAACCAGCGGACAAGACGGAATACCTGCCCTTGTCTTTTAAGTGGTGTTTTGCAGAATTAACTCCAGTGCTCTCAAAATTATTCAAACTCTCTTTCAGAAATGGAAAAGTACCATATCTTTGAAAACTCGATTGTGCACCCAATCCCTAAGAAGGGGGACGGCTCCGATCCTTCGAATTACCGCACCAAAGCCATAACTTCCATACTCTCAAAGGAATTGAAAAGGGTGGTAATTAACAAGTTGCTCACATACCTCGAATAGCAACGTCCTAAGCGATCGGCAAAACAAATTTCGTATGTCAATCTGCTCGGATATATGACGCATTTTGTGGGCAGTGTTTTGAGACGTTTTGGAGAAACTCAAACCGTCGTTTCGGACATCTCCAAAGCCTTTGATAGGGTCTGACACCGGGCATCTGTCAGGAAGTTACTATTATATGGGATCCATTCAACCCTGCATAGTTGGATGGTGGACATTATAAAAAGAATAATAACTCATACTGCAGTTGCAAGCTCTTCTTCTCCTCCGCACCAAATCAATGCAAGTATGCCATAAGGATCTGTGCTGTCGCCGACGCTTTTTTGTTGCACATCAACGATCTCGTTGAATGTGCACCAATTTTTTGCTACGCTGATTACAGCACCGTTCACGAGGGTTTTCTTTTTGACAAGCCCCTTTCCACTTATGATGTCCGTAAAGTTCCTGATGTTTTAAGATAAAAAAAATTTGACCACCACCTCGAGAAAGTAATGGTAAGGTATTTCGGCGAAGAGGGAGATCGATGACTTTCTGATGCAATTTGATGAACGCAACCTCCCCAATAAAGACTTTATTGAAATGATTGGAGTAAGTATATCAAATGCGCTCAAGTATCTGGCTTCAAGAAACTGGACATTTTGAATAGAGCTAGCATATTTTTCAATATTAATCAGCTACTAAATAAATCTACTATACAAATCTCAAGTAAGCCCAAAAATTGAATTTAGGAGTAATCTCTGCCCTGGAGACCCACAATACTTGACAAACCTATTTGATGTGCAGAGCAGGGGGATCCGTTTTCCGATTTCAGATTTCCAGACCATTGATAACAGACATATTGCCATTTCTAATGCACAGACACAAAGTGGGAATGCTGAGTCTGTTGACAAGTATTTTAAATAAGCTTACTCTAAAGAGCTAGCAGCGTTAATCCCAGGTGCACTGGTGCACGTTCTTGAAACTCAACGTACATGAGCGGAATATCCGTTCACAGTTGAGGTTGGCTTCAAGAGAACGGGTCGCTTTTTCAACTCGTTTTTGTGTTAGACAGTTCGTATGTGGAACGAGTTAACGGCATCTGTTTTCCCTCCTTTATATAATTTAGGCTTCTCCAAGACCAATTCCTCGCATTAATAAATCCCTTCCTATCGACCGATCAATGGCATAAATAAATCACTTCCTACAGCCCGTATCTTAACCCGCTTCACAAAGGTGTCCAATCGGATGGCGACATAGTTCCCTTGCCTTTACACTATACAGACAGCGGCACTCTTTTAAGGTGTCACATCATAAAAAAAATATAGTATAACTTCGAACAAAGGAACCAAAACAAAAAATTCGCATTCTTAAAACTCTCGGCATAAATATTTTCTACTAAGCTTGTAGCATTTTCAAAATGGTAAGAGATTTCTTAATTACCTCAAGATCGAAACTTTGAAACTAATCACATATCTAAAGCAAATTCAATTTCTGATACGATCTAAGACTGCCAAACTAATTTACTTTGGCTTATAATTTACGTAAATGCACTTAACTTATGCACTTATGGTGTTCCCATGTGCTTTGAATATTCATACGTTGATAGATTGCAATGCGCCAATATTCATGAGAAATGCACGTAGCTTTACTCGGTGCACCTATACCACTGCGGCTCTGGGAATAAGCATATATACTGATATGTCACTTTTCCTCCCTTCCTTTGAGCGTTTCAATTTACCCACAGGTAATCATCCACATTCACGTCGATATTTATGTACAAGACGAGGAATTTTCCAAAGGTTCATTGCATTTAAATTTTTGATCTCTCTATAGTTTGCTTTGCCTGATTGTAGAAATAATAATAACAGAATAATTTGTGTAGCGCCATTTTTGTGAAAAATCACCATTCCCACCAATTCCCAGGCTCTATCTAATATTATTATTTACAAACAGGTACAAAAATCATACTAACTTGCCAGGTTACTTCAGATTAACGCACTTTTATCAATAAGTTTTAGCTTTCAGAAATATGAATTTGCACGCAGAGATTTTACATTTATTATTGATTAGAAGATTAGTGGCAAAAGTCTTAGAGAATTTACGACTCATAAGGACTGGAGAAGTTTTATGATATAATATACCATTGTCTGGGTATGTCGTAAAATAAAAACACAGTATACAACATAATAATTACACATGAATAATTGTTGGTGACAAAATCTAGGCACCGTCGCACCGCGGATTGGAATTTCACTTGTGCTGGTTCAACAAAATGCACTATTTACCACCACAAACTCACCAGCTCATGATGGCTTTTCAACTTCGACACGGTCGAACAAAGGGGGCTCCGTAATCAGACCTAGTTTATGTGTTTGCAGGATGATTTTTCAACTAAACTGTCTGCACGTTTAGTCAGCATTAGGAAAGGTAAGACGTAGGTAGACTTTGCAACAATAATATGAATCTAAAAAATCAAAAGCAAAGGTATAGGTATAACGATGCTAGGTACCAACAATACTTTAACACTGGAAAGGAGTACTGTTTTTTTTACATTAGCTACACGCAATGGCCTACCTCATCTTTGGGGATGATGTGTGAGGAAAGGACGAAGAGGAAGTTCTGGAAGGAAAAAAATGAGCATGAGGGGTGAAAAGGAATCTGGAGGTCAGTGTGTCCAGGAGTGACGGACGTATGATACAATCCCTCCCACTGCGGATCACTCGACGTTCTGAGAGAGTCCTGCTCGAGGAGTCAAATGTCTTGCTGAACCAGTCGCTCCCAATCTGGCCTGCCACAGAGTTGGTCTACAGACGCATCTGTCACCAAGAATCAGAAAAACCCCACAACATGAACCTGGGCACCCCTTCTAAGACACCGAACGTAGCGAACCACTCGGGGTGACCTATAGCGGAGGTTTTGATTAAAAGCCTTGAATCTCAGATCAAGGAAAAGCAATAGGTATCCCATATAAATAAAAATCGGATATGTTTATCCGAGACACTATCCAGGTTACAAACCAATTAATTAAAACTTTGTGATCATTTAAAAACGTAGCTTCCAAAATTATGGGAAAAATTAGTTGCAAGATGTTATTATTAAATCTGTATTTTTAATATTAGATCAATAACTAATATGCAATTTAATTATTAGGTCCCAATAGTCGAGTAAAGCTGTCCCGGTAAGACCCTGAGATCTAAGACTATCTAAGACTAAGAGATCCTGAGTTCGATTTCTATTTATGACCGTTATATTTTTTTTATTTTCTGTGTCTTGTTCTGTTTCATGTTTCATTTAGATTTGTTTAGTTTTATATTCTTTTTCAATGACACACTTTTATTTTTTCGTTATTTCCCAGTTACCCAATAAACAGAAAAACACGAAAATGATGTTAAAAATTTGAAACTTAAGCCTGATGATGTATAAAAAATATACACTACAGTAACCTAAAAATTTACAATACAGTTATATATAATTTTCGCCTGCAATCAAAGTACTCTAATTTAAAGAATTTCTCGGAAAAATATTTACTTAGCTTATAAATACCACACGGTAAGGTATTTTCAGAAATTGCTATTTAGATCTAAATGCGAGCTTCCAGGAAATTTGCAAGGAATCCTGCAAGAGACGCTTGTTTCGTGAAAGCAAAAGAAATTTTTAATTTTCTGTCGTATGTCAAATTACAGTTTGTATAAGTAATCGCAATTTTCGAACTGCAAGTGAAGTTAGGTACAAAGTGTACGTACTCAAAGGACTGCTCGCATACATTATGGGTTCCTATTCATCCTCATTTCAATGAACTTAATGCAAATGTAAATTGAAAATCCAAATTACCTTATAAAATTATACTATAGCACCTACTCAAATGAACTTTTTTACAGTTTGCAGAAAGCAATTTAATAATTTTTTTCTGTTGGGGATTATTCCACCTGTTTGAAATTAATTCCCATCGACAATATATATATTATTTAAAGCCGCATTTTTTTTTCTCAGATTTGATTATCTAGAGTAATATTAACGCTGAATCGGAACCCTGCTACGTATGCCAGGTGGGTAGGTAGCCTCATTCAACCGCATCGGAAAATGAGAATTCTTCGCATGCCGCCTGAATTTTCACTCTAGATGTTTCAATAAGTAATAAATAGTCTATCGACGGGGAATAGTATCGCTGAAAAGTTGAAGGAGACTATTGGTATTTCGACAAGTTTTAGGTAGTAAAAACCGATCAAAATAAAATGATTTTAGATTTTCACGGCCAAAAATACTACCTAGTGCCAAGTTTAACAGTAGACCTGGCGGTTAAAATACTACCTAGTGCCCAGTTTAACAGTAGACCTAGCGGTTAAAATACTACCTAGTGCCCAGTTTAACAGTAGACCTCGCGGTTAAAATACTACCTAGTGCCCAGTTTAACAGTAGACCTCGCGGTTAAAATACTATCTAGTTGAACAGTAGACTACGCGAAAAAAAAATGTTTGAATGGATGAATTTTATCTCATTTAATAAATCGAAACCAAAATTTCCTCTTAAAATTATAAGATTTGTAATCAGGTGGTTCTTAAATTTCAAATAATTAAGAGACATCATTATTTCAAAGACAATTCATTTTTCAAACTTTTTCAGACAAGTAGGTACCATAATTTTGAAAAAATTAGTACAAGAAAATACATGTAAGGTTAACGATTTCACATTTGAAAAATAAATCTTTACTAGAGCAATAAAATGACCATCGTCTTGAAACGGGACATACAAACAAATTTACAGATAGACGAAATGCAAAACGTTGGAGCTTAAACATGATTCACTACGCTCAGTAAATTATCATGATATTTGATTGAGGTAGTTCCTTCTTTTTCCAAAGTTTTGGACAGCGTTACAGTGTTCATGACAGTTACAATGTCACAGCTGGCCTGATGATGGACACTGTAATGTTATCCGAAATTCTGGTTAAAGAAGAATGAAGAACTACACGGCAAAATAACCCAAATATTTATCTCAGCTATTTTTTGGCAGTGAATATTTCAAATCACATCCAGCTATTTGGATATTCTATTAATTTATTAAACTTAAAATAGATCCACTCACGAGGTCTAATATATAAATTTAAAATATTAATTTACGTTTTATTTTTAAATGATATATTTGTGTTTAAATTCGCTCTTTTAATATTCGGTCTGATGTTACATTTCTATCTTTTATGGTTTTTGTGGTAATCCTTATTGTAATGTAGTGTATCTCTGAAGTAGTTATTAATGTAATTTATTACTTTATTAGTATGTTTGCTATTCGAATTGTAAATAAGAGCCCTGGGTGATTACTTCAGCACATCTTCATATTAAAACATAAGAAAGTAAAAGAATAGATATATGTAGTAAATAATCATATTATTTTAAAGCTAACTGAAAATACATTTTCTTATTAAATCATTTAAATAAGCTTATGTTTACGCTAAAAACATATATTTTTTCTGGCGCATTTCCTGTTGCACGAAAACGTTATTTATTCATACATCGGTTTACACTCGAAATCTTCCACACTCAAACGGGCGAACCTCCGGGACGACTTCCATAGAATTCGTTGGTTAACGCGGTTCAAAGGGAACCTGTGACTGCAACTTGAACCTGATTGAATCTGCTAGACGTTCGATTATTCGTTTATTCGGGAACTATTTTCAATATACATGCAAAATAGAGCCAAGTATTTCAGAAACACAAAGCAGACTTTAATGGGGTTAAATTGCCTTTGAACATTTTTAATTAAAGTAATATTAGAAATTTAAAAAAAAATCCTTCAGTCTCTTTTTAGTAATTTATTATTATAAATTTATTTTAGCCATTTGTACATCCAAGCTTACAAAAGTCTAATTTATTATTACTCACATGCGGACATTATTACATTTCCATTATTCATTACTTGAAACTATTAATTGGTGCTGACTTTACGGTTTTCAGCAGTGCATTATAATATTGAATTCCTATGTATTGTAACCTATTTTGTGCATTTGCTTTGTTCTTTTTTCGTAGCCTCGTTTCATTGAACGTTCTTGTTTTATATATGTATTGCCCGTGTTAAAAACAACCATTCCGAATCTAAAAGTTTTTTTTAATTGAATTTAAAGTATATCAATTTTGAAAATATTATTTTTAAGTTTTGCAAGTACTTTTTACTATGGTACTGTCTCTCCTTCACTAATTATTCGTGCTATCCCTCTGGTCATGGATAATTTGGTCACTCTATGATTGTGACTGATAAGCCAATACTGGTACTTTGTAATAATCATGTAGTGAGTAGAATTTCATTGTTGCCAACTTTAAACGTACTGCCCAGATTTAATTTAAGTGCGAATAACTGTATTGTTTATTTGTTTACTATTTACTATGAATATCAAGCTGTACATCTCCTCACATGAATTCCCTAGTGAGCGGCTTATTTTTTGTGATATACTATTTTTTAAATAAACAAATAAAATTATGAACACAAAACTGCGTTCCAATAATGTTTTGTAATTCCATTTATTTGGATATTTTAAATTAATTTTAAAAATGGCACAAAGGCAAACAGGAAAATCACGAACAGAGCGTTCTTTTGTCAAATCGACTGTTGGATTTAGCGAAGTCAAACACAAAATCGCGTTACTCCATCAAATTTACATTAAGCGCGCTACGTTAGGTTCCACGTTGAGTCATTCCATATTAATTTAGTGCACGTTCTTACTCGGTTTCCTTGCAAACGATCCCCCATTTGCATGATGGCTTACAATTAGCAAGCCTGATTAGACAGGTACTGCGCATGGAACTATTAACTAACGCCGGGTAACGCCGGGTAATGGCTAGAGGTACTTATTAAGTGTGGACTCCCACCTCCTTGCCCCATCCTCATGCCCTCCCATCGACGGTCTTATCTTCGCGCTTGGATTGCAATGATTACCGTAATTAGCGCCAACGGGTGCGTCGTTGCATTTTCATTGCATCCGCCTTTTATTGGGATAGACAGCCCAGAAATGAGCATTTACGCGTGGGTATTACTTGAATAGTCATTTCACCAAATAATTCCGCGGCTTCATGTTAACTGATTGTATTTACATCTGCGTAATAATTTGGAATGGACATCAGGTAATAATAAATGCATTTCTGTGCGTACTGAAGTATCGATATTTTTTTTTGTATTCGAGGAACTCAAGAATTTAATGTGACTTGTGTATGTTTCGCCATCGAAAATCTTGCCTGATTGGGCCTTAAACATCAAATTTATAAAATACGGTATATCTATAGACATCCAAATTGAAAGATTTTTTTTTTTTTAATCCATATTTTATTTAGTTATAAGAGATTACATCTTATACCTAATATATTATTTTCTATGACTACTACAATATTATTTACTTCTTACATACTAAAATTTAGATTTCACAACATTGAGACATAATCCACGAAAAACTGCAAGACTTTTAGCTTCCTTAACAATTACCGGGAGTTCATTGAACATTTTAAAACCTTTATAATAAATATTGTTTTGTGTTTCTGATAAGTGTGTTTTAGGAAGCCTAAAATCGTTGCAGTTTCTCGTAGGATATAAATGAACTGCACTATTAATTCTAACATTCTTTGACATATAGTCAGGTAACATTTTATTTTTTAGCTTATAAATAAACACTAAGGTATTATAAACTAATCGTTGCCACACACTTAAAATATTGAGTTGACGTTGCATGGTTTTTATTCTGGTGTACCTGCTACAGTATTGACCTCATGCCTCTGTTCTGGATTACTTCCATTCTCTTAATTTGGGTTTTGTTACTTAGAAATATTACACTTGTACAATAATTTAGATGGGATGCTACAGTGGTATTGTAGACCAATATCCTTCTTTTAATGTCCAATTTTCCTTTTATCCTACTTAAGAAATTAACCTTTTTCGCCATTTTTTTTATTTAAAATTTCAAAGTTAGTGTTAAATTTTAACTTGTTATCTATTATGATTCCCAAGTATTTAATTTCTTTTACTTCTTCCATATTTTGCCTTAACTTGAAATCCGTGTATCATTTCGACGAGCTGGTGGCAAACTACGTGATCATATATTTAAGAGAAGGGTTCGAGGATGCTTTGACTAAAACTACGACACCAGTCGTACGTTAAAATAACCGGGATAAAAAAGTTCGCTAATCGGTAATCAGCCATTGCATTAATCCGGCTTACAGCGCAGTCTATTACGGAAAATTTCTTCGCACCGTCTGAACGTCCGTTTTAAAGCGTACCGAATTTCAACCCGGTTGCGTGGTGACGCTAAAATGAGTGAGATGGATAAATTGTAACACGTTTGTACAAGTGTCAAAAGTTTTAAATAATCAACATATTGGAAACAAGCCCAAAAATTTGTTTACCCGATGTTAGATTCGTAGTTAAGTGTTTTAAACAACCAGCAATTTGTCCGCCACTGTAAAAAGAACAATTAATTTGTAAGCAGATTTTATTTTCGCCGACTAGATGGTAAAATTAGAATGCGAGTTGCCTGTATATTTTCCGATTCAATTATTGACAAATTACATACAGAGAGACAGTCGCGCCCCTCCCTATTTGGTGTGTTTCCCTTTCTAAGGGTATATCAGTACAAACTCAAAATCAAATGGAATGGCGATGCACGCTTTCGCGCAGTGCAAGACAAATAGAATACGCAATGTTGATTGGCTAATAGTTACCACAAAATAGTGCATATAATCTTGAGCATTTTGAGATCTTCAGCAAAAAGCCTTTTTGAGGGTACTTTTGCATAACTGTTCGGAAAGTATTTTCTATTATAATACACAATGGGAATAAAAAAAAGTACAATTATTGTTGTAAGTTCAAAAAACTTAAATCAGTTCCTTTTAAACACAACGACGGTGAAAACATCGATAGTTTCCACCCAAAATTAACTAAGTTTATATAATGAATTTTACTAAATAAACCGAGATGTTTACTCAAGTCGGAAGCTTACTCGGGGTTCATTTTAGTAGCGTCGGCTTCTTGGGTGCTAGTTACTGCCAGTAGTGAGGTGTACATTGGTTACACTGTTCTCGTAACTTCCATATCTAATAATATTACATTTTATAGTGGTTCACTGCTTTGGTAGCTGTTATGTGATCATGACACGTGTTTGCTTTCTTTGAAGTAGGATATTATCAACATTAGCACCCTACAATTTTATATTAATTTTTTCGGAAAAGAGAATATAGTTTTATATAGACTGGATTTAATTGCCCTTTTCTAATCTAAAATAAAACACCTTACTATCTTATTGCCCGGTACATTAATAATCAATTTCCCCATCAAAATGAGACCAGACCAACCTAACCGTAAAGATATAATGGACTAAAGTCACGCTAATACATAAAAAGGTAACAGTCTGGCAATTGATAACTATATCCAAAAAATAAACTGGAATACATTATACCAAATAGATAATGTCGAGGAAGCCTGGAATACATTTACAAATACGCTAACGCAAGAAATAAATAATTACACTACAATAAAACATATAAAACTTACACACAAAGCAAAAAAAAAATAAACTATGGATAACACAAGGAATATTAAACTGTATTCGTAAACGAGACAAAATTCACAAACAAATTAAACAAACACCGTATGACATGGAACAACTTAATTTCTATAAAAGATATAGAAACATATGCACGAAAATTATTAGAGTAGCTAAGGAGATGTACTACAAAGAAAAACTTAAAAAAGCAAACAATTACCCAAAGGAAATATGGAAAATATTAAAGGAAGTTACATACACACAAAAATACAAACAAAAAAATACTATCGAACATCTAAATATTAACTCGAAAAAAATAGATGCCAAAACAAATATAGAAATGATGGCAAACCACGCAAATAACTTTTTTGCAACTATAGGGAAAGTTTTAGCGAATCGTAAAAAACACAGCACAAACACACTAACACAAACAAACAGATCAAACATCGATACCCAACCAACACAACACAGATTTATATTAAAAACAAGTTCGGAAATGGAAATTAACAAAATAATAAATACATTAAAAAACCAGATTGCTCCTGGATTAGATGAGATAACAACGGATTGCATTAAAATAATAAAAAATGAAATATTAAAACCTATAACACACCTAGTCAACCTTAGCATAACACATGCCTGCTTTCCTAATACTCTTAAAAAAGGACTGGTAATCCCTATGTATAAATCCGGAGATAAAATGGAAATAACTAACTATAGACCAATTACTTTGTTAAACTCTCTATCAAAGATTTTCGAAAGACTATTAAAAAACCAAATAATAAAATACCTGGAAGAAAACAAATTAATCTCGGACAAACAATATGGATTTAGAGAAAAAAGAAGCACAAAAGAAGCTTTAGCAAGTACAATAGATTATATACATAGCAACTTAGATCAAGGGTTTAAATGCATAGAGATATATTTAGATTTGGCTAAAGCCTTTGATTCAATATGCCACAAAACACTTTTTAAAAAATTAGAAAATATGGGTATCAAAGACAAAGAACTACAACTATTAAAAAGCTACATGAGCGACAGAACACAACAAGTCAAAATTAATAACTATACGAGCAAACCACTGCCGATTACACACGGAGTTCCACAAGGAAGCATACTAGGGCCCGTTCTTTTCATAATTTACATAAATGAACTTTGCAGCATGGAAATAGATGGAGAAATAATTAGTTACGCAGACGACACAGTTTTATTATTTAAATCTAAGGATTGGAATAAGGTTTATAACATAGCGAATCTAGGAATCACGCAAGTGAAAAATGGTTGGACTCAAATACACTCACACTAAACATATCGAAAACAAAATTCACAACGTACAGCATAACTAACACAGGACAGCCAAAAAACAATACAAACACCATTAAAATACACGAATGCATAAACACCAACATCTGCGATTGCCCCCCTCTAGAAAAAACAGAACAAATAAAGTATCTAGGAATCCTAATTGACCATAATCTTAGATGGACACATCACATCAAACAAATCACAAATAGACTCCTCAGAACAATACACATTTTCCTAAACATAAGAAACATATATAAAATAAAACAATTGAAAACAATATATTATGCACTATGCCAATCAATAATAGAATATGGAATAATTGCTTGGGGAGGAGCAACAAACGCAGCTATCGCTCAAATAGAAATCGCACAGAAAACGATATTAAAAGTAATACTCAAAAAACATAAACTAACCGACACAGACCAAATATTTAAAAGCTGTGACGTACTTGATATACGCCAATTATATGTTAAAACACTACTAAACTACATTTTCGACCAAAAAAACAAACCCCAACAAACACAAAATATCACTAATAGACCGTTCAGACAAGCGTACAAAGAAAACATAAAAACTCCGACGGTAAACACTACCTTTGGACAAAGACACCATAAATACCACGCTATTAAAGGATTCAACAGTCTTCCACTTGAAACGAAAATTGAGGAAAATAAAAATAAATTCAAACACAAAATAAAAAAATGGATTAAAGAACAAAAAGACAATATTACCAAAATACTATAACATAAAAGAATAAAACATATACACGCAACACAAAAAAAAATATATAAAACACGCAACACGCACAAACACATATATCATTATAAATGCCGATTTACATTCTCTTTTGATATTTTTCTTTTAGTGTTATAATTATATTTTAATTTTTAATCTTAATTTTTTATTTTAAATTTATCTTTATTTTAATGTTGTTTTTCTTTTATTTTTTTTAAATGTATAAATTCTTAAATTATAAAATGGTGGCCTCAGCACGGGTAAACAACCCAGTGAGGCCAACATTACCAAATTGAAATATGAAATATTGTAAAAAAAATGTATCAACAATAAAAAAAAAAAAAAAAAATATATATAACATAGCATTGTTCGTTTACACAGGTATGATAAGTATACCTATGTTATACGGTTATATTTTCAAATGAAATAAATTAGATTATTATTATTATCTAAAGGTACTTTGGGTAATCAATTTTATAAATAGTCTTTTGAGCTTTTATATTATTTATGTAAGCCTTAGTGATAAAATTGTTAAATTAATCTATTGACAAATTCAATTCAATATCTTTCTTAGATGAAAAAATCAATAAGTAATAATTGTTGAATAAAATACTAGTATTTATTGAATTATTTATTATAAGCCCATGTAGTACAGTGGCTTAGTGCACCTGACTGGTAATCAGAAGGGTGCGGGTTAATTTTTTAAGGGTAATTTCAACACGTCGGGGGCATTTTTTTTTCTAGGAAGATTTTTTCAATTCAAAATATCATAACACAATACATTGTGATCCAAGCTAATACTTATTGCTTATAATATTTTGTTATCTTTGTACTTTGCAAAAAAACCTTGCTTTATGCACATTAGTTAATTATAATTAAGTTTTAAACTAAAAAAATAAGATTTTTAATAAATTAGCAATGTCACGTTGTAAAAAATAATCTTATTAAATTAATAAACTTTTTGGTTCTCAATCTTTTCATGGCTGTTTACTTATATAATTTTTGCCAATGTCATGTTAGCTATGAACGACACATCTGAATATAAAATCAATATCGGAATTCCCCAAGGATCAAACCTTGGATACTCTATTATTCATCAACGACATTGGCGAGACTAAAAAACGTGCTAACTATCTTCTCTTAACTGACGTTATCGAGGTTTTCAGAGCTATCGAAAGTCCCATCGATGCCATACTTCTGCACAAAGATCTTTTTAAATGGCCGGAAGTCAACAAGTTGCCTTTGAGTTTTCAGAAATTCTCTGACGTCACTTAGTAGAGGCCTAAATACACAATGAGCCGAAGATCTTCAAAGCGAGAACATAAATATATAAACAAATAGATTACTAAATGAAGCTGCAGATATCTTAGATTTTTTTTCAAGTGAATATCTAACCCATGAAAAAAATTCACTGACCACGATTCTGAGTATCAATAATGTTATAAAGCTTTGCTACTAAATACATTTCAATGCACCAAACTTGAGTTGAACTTTTTATTTATCATATAAGTTAAAATTTGTGTTTTATTCATATTTACATTTGGCAAATGAATAATTCGTATTGACACTCACTGCAAATTTCAGAGCAGTTGATATACCAATGTAAGAAGGGCAATAAATGCAACGCTAACCAAAAAAATATCACTTTAAGTAGCATTTTGAATTCAAAAATGAAAGAAGCTTTCCCATTCCAGGGCCTTGATTCTCGACGAAGTCATTCCAACTCAAACAACGATTGGGTCGACCTACTCGTTGTTCGAGTGGAATGATGTTGACGTTTAGCGAATGTGTGTATCTTCGACGAGACTCAAAAATAAGAATGTCGACCAACTTTCGAAAATCGAGCAAACGTACTTAGCGTTACCCAATAAAATAAAATAAAACGAACACTTCATAAATTAATTATCAGTTCTTAAACTGAATAATAAAATTCCATTTTTTTCAAGTTTTTGTACAAATCGTAGAGAAAAATTTACTTTTATAAATACTACAGGTTCACATAGTGATGCAAAGAAAACGATTTCGACGCAAACTTTATTTATTTGGTCATTCTATTATCTTAGAAAAAGTACAACAAAAAAGTTTTTTTTTTTGGTTTTAGGCATTTCACCCTGAAAAGAGTAACAAAAAACGAGAACTTGTGCTGAGGTGTTCCGCGTATTTTGGGTCAAGTGTTATTATGCCGTCATGAGTAAAAACACAGCATCGGCCTTGAGATTTTCAAGTGGGTTATTGCGGTTCCACCCACCCATGTCGGCGGTGTTATATAAAAATCAGATTAGTAGCAGTTAGTCTGAAGCCAAACATGCGTAATTTTGTGAGTTGTCAGTGGCGTTTTTGATTCGCTGCTTTCGATTTTATATAAAAGTCGGGTTTAATATAATAATTATAAATGTTGGAATGCAGCGTAAATTACGCAACTCACAACACACAAAATTACGCTCGTTTGGCTTCAGCCTTGAAGTACCTACATCATACTACTACATAGATATGAATCCTATAATTTCTATACCCGCTATATCCGATTTTTTGACAAAATGATCTGAGTATGACATCTTGTTCACATTTTTGCGAGCAACAAGAGGAGCCTAAAATTGAGTTTCAAAACCCTCCTTATCGCGACCAAAAACCATGTTTAAACTGCGAGTGAGAAACCAAATCCGCTATATCATACAGAAAGTTACTATCAAAACCCGCTATATCGGATTCAACGAATCACAAGCAGTTATTTTGCCAAAATACAATATGGCCGCCGCTCTGACGCCACGCTCTTGTGTCAAAATGATCTACGCGTGAGTTTCTAAACCCGCCATGTCGGCTCAGTTGACTATCAAAATCACAAAGTGAGTATCAAAATCCGCTATATCAATTTTATTTATCGAAATTACTTAATTATTGCTAGACATATATAGAAAAATAAATGCTTTTCGAAATTTTATTACTCCAATTCATTATATAAAAAATTGTAGTGCATTTACTTATGTACGCTAGAGATGTGACAGTTTTTTGCGGTTTTCTCCAAATCAATGAAAGTTGATATAGCGGGTATAGAAATTACACGACTCATATAATGTAGTAAATATTTAGTGAAAATAATAGGATACTACACGAATTAATGATAGAGTTAAGACAACAATAAAATAAAACAAAGCAAAAGTAGATGATCACTTGTGCAAATTTTTAAAATGCAAAATAAAAATAAATCTTGAAGGTTTTCATTATTGCCGAATCTCTGTACGATTAAGAAAAAGAAAAAAATGTTTTTTTTTCTAAGATTTCATACCAGATCACTAACAACTCGCATTTATGCATTTACCAACTCTTTTTTTTTTACATCGTTTTTTTTAGTTTTTTTCTTTGGATCACTCTATTATTCTTCAACATAATAGAAATAATGTTCTGAAAAACTTATTAATTACATCCTTAAAACCTATTTTGTTATTATCTACAGGCATTTAACCAAATGAGAAGATCGTACATATTTTATGAAATGTTATAATGTTATATTCACTGTTTATTCGTAATCGATTATAATAGCCGATCAACAAGGCAGAGTAGTACGTAGCTCCAGAATTTCCAAAACAATCATGATTTTTTCATTTTTTTTTATTTATTTCTATATAATTTTTACAGTGTTCACATAATTATTTATATTTGTACATGATACATTTCAAACTTATAACTATAATATGTTGTGTGTAAGGTAGGTTTGAGAAGGTGAAACTGTATGTGATTAATATTGTATGTTTCGTGAACACCTCACTAGGAGAACCTATGCTGAGGTGTTTACGTGGTTATGTATAGGTGTGACAAGTATTTATGTGTTGTAGAAGAAAGTTTTTATTTTTTACAAGTTTTAATTTTAATTTATTTTTTTTGGTTTATGTGAATTGAATATTCATAAAATGTTGATAGTTTTTGTAAATTGAATATTTTTTTTTATTTTATTTTTTTTTTTTATGTGACACCTCACAAGAGTGTCCCTGCCTGTGCAGTGCACAGACAGGGGAACTATGTCACCACCCGGTTGGGCGGCGTTGTGAGGCGGAGTAAGGTAGGGGCTGTAGGAAGGGATTTGTTAATGCGGGCCTTGAAGAGGCTCGGATTATAGGAGGGAGGAAAAACAGATGCCGGTAGCTCGTTCCACATACGAGCCGACTTACACAAAAACGAGTCGTAAAATCGGCCCGTTCTCATGAAGCCAACGTCAACCGTGAACGGGTGTTCAGTTCGTGTCCGTCGAGTTTCGCGCACGTACACCGGTGCATCAGGAATCAATGCTGCTAGCTCCTTGGAGCAGGCTCCATTGAAATACCTGTAGAACAGACACAGCATGCCTACATTGCGTCTATGCATCAGAGAAGGCAATCGGTCTGTTAACAACGGATTGTCAATCAGACGGATCGCTCTCCTTTGCACAGACTCAAGCAGGTTTATCAAGTGTTTTGGGGCACCAGCCCAAAGGTGGCTCCCAAATTCAATAGTTGGGCGGACTTGAGACTTGTACAGGGTCAGCAGCTGGTCACTGTTGAAGAATCTCCTAGCCCTGTACAAGACGCCCAACTTTTTGGAGGCCTGATTTACTCGGGCTTCTATGGATCCCCGATACTTGAGCTGGTCTGATATAGTAACTCCAAGCATTTCAATGGAGTCTTTATTGGGGAGAGTGCTCCCATCAAATTGCACCAGACAGTCATTGATCTCCCTCTTTGCCGAAATCAGACACGCTTGGGTTTTTGAGACGTTGAAACTGACCAAGTTGGCCTTACCCCAGGCACGAACCATCTCTAGGTGGTGGTTAATTTTTCGCTTCAAAACTTCCCGATCTGTTCGGACATCATAGGTGGAAGGGGGCCTGTCAAAAAGATAACCCTCGTGAACGGTGCTGTCATCAGCGTAGCAGTGAATTGGTGCACATTCAACGAGATCGTTGATGTGCAATAAAAACAGCGTCGGAGACAGCACAGATCCTTGTAGCACCCCCGCATTGATTTGGCGCGGTGAGGAAGAAGAGCCGTCAACCACGGTTTGAATTGTTCTTCCCCTCAGAAAGTCCGCAATCCAACTATGCAGGGTTGGGTGGATCCCATACGATGGTAATTTCCCGATAAGCGCCCGGTGCCAGACTCTGTCAAAGGCTTTGGAGATATCCAACCCAACGGTTTGGGTTTCACCAAAACGTTCCATGTACCGCCCCCAAATATGCGTTACATATCCGAGTAGATCGCCACACGATCGGTTTCGACGAAATCCATATTGCCGATCGCTTAGGATATTGTTATTCTCGAGATATGTGAGCAATTTGTTGTTAACCACCCTTTCTAATACCTTCGAGAGTATGGAAGTGATGGCTATGGGGCGGTAGTTAGAAGGGTCGGAACGGTCCCCTTTTTTTGGGATTGGGTGGACGATTGCCTTTTTCCAAAGATCTGGCACCTTTCCACCTTTGAAAGAGAGCCTAAATAATTTCGCGAGCACTGGAGTCATTTCTGCAGAACACCTCTTGAGGACCAAGGCAGGTATTCCGTCCGGCCCACTGGCTTTGTCGACTTTCAGCTCGTTCAAGACTCGGAGAACCTCTCTGTTCCGGATCTTCGGTTCCTCCATTTGAAAACCGCAGTGCGGAATGGAAGGGGGAGTCTCTCCGTTATCTTGAAGAGTTGAGTTTTCCGCGAAAATTTTGCCTAATAATTCAGCTTTCTCGCGGGCCGAGTTAGCCAGCCGACCATCAGGCTTGGTCAGAGGTGGGAAAGTGGTTCTGCAGAAATTTCTTCCGATCGAGCTAGCGAGTGACCAGAAAGCACGGCTACCAGTGGGGCAGTCAGCCAGCTTTTTCGCAATTCTCTGGTCGTGATCGCTTTTAGCTCTATTTAGAACTCTCTTACAATCCTTTGCCCGTTTTCGGTATTCTGAAAGGTTATTCATGGAGCTAATCTTCCTGAGTGCATTAAAAGCCGTATTTTTGAGTCTGTATATGTATATGTAAAAAATGTTTTATATTTATATTTATTCATAATGTATATGTAAAAAAAATATATTAATATATATATTAAGTGTATATATTTGTATTGTAAGTGTGAGTATAGTTGGTAAAATCTCGAAAAACGTGTTTATTTATTATACACTTTTTATGGTTTAGTTATGTTTGGTTAGGAGTCATTATGTTTTAAAAAAATGAAATATATCTTGGTTTTTGATCCAGGCTATGATGTGTTTTTTGTGAATTTTTGCGGATGTATTTGCAGTCAGTAGTTGCTTCAGAGTAATGGGAATCAAATTAAACAGTTTAGTAGCATAGTATTTAAAGAGTCTTTGTCCGTGTGTGGTGTTTTTTATCGGTATGTTTAGTGTTTTATTTGTTAAGGATCTGGTTTTTAACGAAGTTTTTGGTTGAATTGGAATATGGAGTTTGTGTTGGAGGAGGTGTAGTAATGCAGATTTGACATAGAGTTGTCTTATTGACAAGACTTCTAATGTTTTGTAAATTTCGCTTGATTCTGTGTCGAATGGTACTTTTAGGAATTTTTTGAATTGGGTCAATTGTCATTCTTGTAGCACTTCCCAAGCCTAGTATTCCATATGTGGCAATGGATTGACACAGTGCAAAATATGTGGATCTGAGTATTTTTAGAGGGAAAATGTTTTTGATGGACTTCATTAGGTACATGACTCGTTTTAGTTTATTAGTGATGAAATTAATGTGGTCAGTCCAGCGTTAGTGTGTATCAATAATAACCCCTAGGTATTTTATTTGTTTTACCCTTTCTAAACGTTCGCATTGGCAATTAAATGAAGTTTGTTGATGTACATTTAGTTTAAGGTACATAAGCCCGTATCTGCCAGTTGATTCTAGTAGGTACTAGATGCCACCAGGCGAGCATGTCCGTCTCTAATCAGGATCGTTTGATTAAAAGAACTACGCGGTCACAACCAAACTCCCGAGGGATGCCGTACCCGACTCAGTGTCAGATGTGCGCAGATCGGATGGCCGGGACTGCCCCTCGCGGGCTTACTGAAACAGGAGCTCTTGATTTCGAAAAGACATCGTACAACTGCTTCTTTTCAACCAAAAATAAATATAAACTTTGAGTTTCAATGTAATTACAAACGCGAAACGGAATCCCTTTCCAACGAATGTAATCCAACTACTTCTGTAAAATTAAAATTCAAAGTCATTCAATTAATGATTTTATTTTGGAAGCTTTTTGATTCTTCTAAAATATAATCATTAATTATTTTGTTGGTATAAGTGATTGGACAATATCATTGATAGATATCTAATTATCTGATTAAGTGAACGGTTCTTATCTAAACGTCTTAGGTTCAATTCTTGTGGTAGAAAGACCAAGATCTATCCCACCAATCAACTTTTTTAGGAATATTAAATTAGGAAACTAGAGAAGATCGATTCTGTCCAATGTCTTAAGTTTATATACAATTGTCCTGACAAATTCCCAAAAACCCAAACCGTTCTAGTCAGAAACATACCACATGTGAGTATAAAGAACCCCACTGCAGAACCAGAACTCCAAGGCACATAAACTATATTGCCCCAAAATTGTTCAATTCCTTACCCAAATCCACCAGCATGGCCAAAATCTAAACTCATTAAAAAATTTTAAAAGCGTGGTAAAAAAAAAAGGAAAATATTAATCTTTTCCCATAATGTTTAGTTCGTCTATCTATATCCGCAGGGATCCATACTAGGACCACTACTGTTCCAAATGTATATAAATGATATCTTCCATTTAGATTTAAACGTAGAAATGTTTTTATATACAGATGATACTGCGTTATTTACTGGAGTAAAAATTAAAACACCTTACTAGAAAATGCACAAAGAAACCTTAAAAAAATAATATTTCGCTCCAGTCAAATATCCTAACTTTGAATGTAAAACAGGATACGTGATTATATGCTCAACCTCTAAAATCATTCCTCCTCATGTACCTTTAAATATTGAACATAACAACTTGCAAATCTTGACCCAGGAGAAATATCTTGGGCTGTGCATTATAAGCACTTAACATTTAAACATCATATTCAAGGTATTAAAGATAAAATCACCCCCTTAATTAGCGTATTTAGCTGGTTATCATACCTGTTACCAAATAATATTTAAAAATATCTTTACTATAGCCTCATACATTAAAATTTAAATTACTTGATTGAAATCTGGGGAAACGCATATGAAACATACATAAATGAACTACAGGTAACACAAAACAAAGTAATCAAAAAGTTATTTCACTTCGATGCTAGAACATCCACAAAAATTGCATATGGAAACAAAACTGATGGAAAAGAAAAGTATATGAATATAACACATGTCTCCTTATATACAAAATAAATAATAAACTCATACATACAAATACAGAATTCATTAAAATGTCCCAAGTACCTACACACACACACACACACTTTACACGGCAACACGATAGTATACCTACATTAAAAGAGCATACATACTCATTATGGTAATAAATCTATTGGTTATGAATGTAATTGCCTTCCAGACAACATTAAAAATGAAAAAAGTGTAGGTACATTTAAAAAAATATTGTTCTTTTTTATGCTCAATCAGCAAAACACTGAAAGTGAATAATATTGTTTTGTTATGTATATTTATTTGAAGCGTAAATAAAAAAGATTTATTTAAGTTATTTCTAGTTAAATAAGTGAAAACGTAATTTTATTTTATCTGAAATAATTTTAAGTAATAATAAAAGTATCTAAAATATGCTATGTCCATTATCTACATATAAAAATGCAAGCACCTCTAAAATCACACTTACTCATACACAATAACAGTATTTTTAATTAATCACCACTGTTATACACGGTGTTCGGAAACTCGTAGTACAAGCGGGAAACTGGAGAATCTACACCACACGGGGAACCCAAAAAAACATAAAGTTTTTTGATTTGAGCATTTTCAAAAAAAAAAAAAAACCAAAAAAAAATATTTTTCGGCTATTTTAGGGTTAAAGTTTTTTCTGGGTTGAATAACAGATGTTTTAACCCTGCAGAGCAGAAATATTTTATGATTCCACGGGTTAAATGAAGGGTGATTTCAAAATAATGCTTCAAATCCGAGTTTCTTCATTTGTTTTACTTTCAAATAGTTTTAATTAGTTGGGTACTTTGATCTTCAGTAATAATTTATAAGAATTTAATTAAAAAAAAAAAATCAACTTCAAACTCGATTTACTCGATAACGAAAGCTTAAATAAAAAAAAATATACTACAAAATCGACTCCAAATGTGATGTAGATTCACCAGTTTCCCGCTTGTACTACGAGTTTCCGGACACCCTGTATACACAAATACTATAGTACCCACGCACAGGCTTCGCATTTGTGTTTTTTTCGTTCTTTATTTCTGTATTTTATGTTATTTTATTATGAATGCACCCGTAAGTATTCAAAAACGTTGCCAATAAAAGGAAAGAAAATAATTTCTCCATCATTATATTGTCAGGTTTTTCGTAACCCAACTGTTTATTAATCTTTAGGAAAATAGATCTTAATGATTAACAACCTTAAAAGTTAAGACATTCCGCAAGGAGCAAACGTCTCTTCGGGATTATAAACCATAAAGCCCCTAAAATATACAATTCACTAACTCCAACCTCAGAAGAGACCACGTTTGTCAAACATTAACACTCTTATATCAAATTATGGCTAAACTTGACTGAGATGTTAAAAAGAATTCATTTAACAATGTTAACAGCCATCATCTATAATATAGTTTGTACTTCTACACAAAATTTTACCTGTTTTCTTTTTATTTAAATTTTATCTAGCCTTTAACTCCACTTACATAAATTTTTCGAAAAACTGATTTCGAAGAAATAAACGGATTTGCCTTTTGATATTTTAATTTTATCAGCATGTATTTCATAACTGTTTCATTGTAACAACATTTTTCAAATAATAACATTTACTTTACACTTGATGCCCTGAGGTTTCCTGAATATGTATATCTGAAGAGTGTTATGGCTATGTTTAGGAAAAGATCGATCCTGTGAGAAGGAGGAATCACAAATACCCGCAAGGCTATCTTAGGTGGTAAAACGACCCGTTCACTTGAAATGGCAACCGTGAAAAAAAATTTTTTTTGCGTTTGACGCGTCTTTATGGTGTGCACCATTACCGAAGAGATTATAAATTACTTTTATTCGTAGGAGCACAATCTATTAAAATACCGGTAAATTAAACATATCACCCCACCCGATGCGTATTATTAAATTGCAATCACAAGGGGGATATGTAAAAGAGAATGTCAAATTTTGCACAGAAACATTATTTCAATACGTTATGATTTTTATTATTCATAGGTACATTTCCACAGTCCAAAGTAAGTAAGTAAGAATTAATAAATGGTCCAAAGTGGATAATATTAATTGATATTTATTGACATGCGAAATATGAACGTAACCGGATTCCAATGGTTTCAAGTTTCTTCTATGTTGCTTTTGCAAGGATTCATGCTCGTACTGCACACAATACAGTATAAACAGGAAAAATATATATCTTGGAGTCTAGCATAGTGAAATCGATGAAAATTTTAAAATATCATATCTACTGTTTTCTCGAACACGGTCGCACTGTTGATATCCAGACCAATATTTATAATAAATAAGAAAAATAAGTAAAAGTAAAAAATACGAATAATTGTTGAATTGAAATAATAACTTTAATATACATTGGATGTCCGCATGTACTTTTTGGCATCAAAAGGGGATATAATTAGTTCAAGAGGTCTTCAGTCAAAACTAACAACTTTTGTTTTTCCAGTCTGTAATCAATCGACCACGTCTTGGATGAATTAATTAAGTCTGTGCATGTGAATACGATTTCTTTCATTTCTAAAAGCTTAGTTAGTTCACATCCATTCGTTAATAAGCCAGTTATTTGGCATAACGAACGATATTATAAAAAAAGTTGTGCATATTGATAGCTGACACATCGAGGGGCGCGGTAAAAGCAGCGGCACTTGTCACCGACTGCCGCAATTATATTCTGACAGTGCTCGCAAATATCTCTATAGATCTTTATCAACCGTCCGTGCTAGACCTCCTTATATAATCAGACATTGTTGAAGATCGATGTTTCTTTGTATCCCATTTATTAAGCTCTTAATTTGAAGACGTCTTCACCTCACTACGTTTTCAGGTGTGTTCAAATCAAACGTGAAAAGCAATCAAAGCCTGCTTCAAATCAATAAATCTGTTACCTTAACATACTATTAGTATTTTTTTAAATTATTCTCTGTGAAAATATTAGTTTTATTGACAATTTCTTATAAATATTATTTGGTAACCTTTTTTAAACGTTTGAATAATCTTTTTCAAAACCGGACAAGCAATATGGTACCCACCTACCTATATTTGAAATGAACAAAAAATTTCAGTTTTAATAACTATTAAGTAAATAGAATCAAGTTTCCCGTTATTTATCTTGGGTAACAACTACTAGTAAGTAAACATAAAAAACCCCTGGAGCTTTTAAAACAATGAAACAGTGTTTAGTGCTTTCTAAATTTAAATGAAAAAGGGAAATGTTAATGTAGTTGGTTAAACCGAACAACATGTTAATGTAGTTGGTTAAACCGAACAAAAATAGTAGACATCGAATTGGCTCCTGGGAAATACTTTTTCAAATGAGTTATTCTCCACTCTGGCAAATGAAGCAAGTTTGAGTGGGTGGAAAATTTTTGCTAGATGTTAAATTGTCTATCACTTTAAATTGTCTATCACTTTTAATTGTCTATCACTTTAAAATAACGTAAATGCTGTACATAATCGATATAAGGTTAACATATCCAATCATGATTCAGACGGCTTTGAAGTTATAATAAAGTTTTGATTAAGATTATAATTAATTTCAATAATTAATAATTGTCATGTACCACAATAAGATTTAAAATATTTCTCGGTTACGCTTTGATAAATATCCATCCGGTGAATAAATATGTACGCGCAACCAATGAGCTTACAATTAAAATAAGAAACGCAAATATTTTCTTCCTGTGCATACAGTTTGTCTAATACTTGTTTGAATTTTTGGCGCCTTTTTCGTGTCCGATTACCTCACGGGAGCTGTATCCACCTAGCTAAGCAAATTATCACTTCCAACAATGTGTAAAAACATGTTTTCTTAAATCACCTATGTACATAACTGTGTAATTAATGAAAAATAACTTAAATTTACAAAAAAGAAGCGAAGAAACAAATGCTGACTGGAATACCAGCGGATTACGAGATTAGACGGGATTCCAGAAAACAAACCAAGAATTAGATAAGCTCACCGACCACTTCAATATGAAAGGGTCGTTGCAGAAGAACATTCACCCCAAAGCTCCTTCCCACGACCCCTGTCTCTCCGTCGTTTCGTATGTATGTGGGTTTAAAAATAAAACAATCCCAAAATATAACACATCTTTTCAGAACATTTTCAACCATTATTTCTCTCTGAAAATAATTAAGTATAATAGTTGTTATAGATTTCATTGTATAGTGAATTAATTTTTCCATTTGGTTTTATTATTGTTTAAATATATTTTCATATTAATATTTTAAATAATATTTTACTAATATTTTTTTGTTAATCTACGTTTTGTCATCAGTTTGTATAAACAGTATATTTAGTGTTATAATATTAGATCTGTATTGGGTAAGGCACACTGTAGGAATAATTTAAAGAACATTACCACTAATACTAAACTTTATTTACTTTTTACAAAATAACTATTTATTTATTGAACTATTGAAGACAATATTAACAACTATAAAAAAAAATTAAAGAGATAAATCAGAAATAGATTTTTTGTCTAGGAATTAAAACCAAGGACCTCAGACTCGATGTAAAAAATCCAATATTTATCTCACATTAAAATCATGGGGAGTGTGGGGGGATAGGATTATGATAAAGGGACGAAGAAAGGGAGTTGAAGGGAAGGTAGATTGAGTGATCTGGTTTGAGTCCTTTTGTGTAGTGAATTTACGTTTTATGTCCCGTGAAGTTGAGTTAAAAATGTCAATGTGGTAATAATTTAAGTTAAATGAATTTGTCAATCTGCAGATAAAAGACTTTTACTTGGAATGGGTCTTGCAAAGAGGGAGATGAATAAAATTTATTGTCTGCTATCGGTATTTGGAATAAGGAATAAAATGAGTTAAAAAATATCAGAAAGTTATGTGCAATTAAAATAACAATTTAATAATCACATTTTTATCTGCTGAGAATTGAAGAAATTTATCTATTATCATTTACAAGTAACAAAAATTAAATTTCCTTTAAGTATAAATTAAACGAAATGCATATCATTGAACTAGACTCTATCAGAGACGTTGAAGTAGTACTGGATTCAACATTTAACTTTATTCAACACAATAATGAAGTCATTAAAAAAGCCACTAAAATGTTGGGATTTATTATTCGTATGCAACCTTTCCGAAATGTAAGCACTCTGTATTCCCTTTACACCGCATATATCCGCTCCCACTTAAAACACTGCACACCTATTTCAATTTTTGCTACCAAACCCAAATTCAAACACAAATTATAAAGTAAACACTTTTTAATTTACGCCGAATCCATTAAAGTTCACAACTTCAACTGCCTTCCCACACGTCGTTTAATTTTTGATCAAATCTTGTTGCTTAAAATTCTTAACAATGTTCTGAAGCTTGCTAGTTTAATAAACATTAATATACCGGCAAGATCAACATGACAAACTGATTTATTTCATTTGCCCACAACCAACATTAGAACAATTCCCCGTATATGTGCGCAATACAACTACACAGTGTGGACAATCTTATCAAAATAGAAATATCTAACATGAGTAACATGTACACGGATAAATAAGTATTGCTAATTTATCGAGAATCTCTTCAAATTATTCGTAATCAGGTTAAAAACGGGATTGCACGAATAAATTGATTGGTTTCCTGATAGGTCAAATCGAGCCGTTTACTATGATCGCTCTTTTCGTGTAACAGGCCCGCTCATTTGGAATAGACTTCCCTCAGCTCTTACTTTTAAAAAAATATTGAATTAAAAAATATTTAATGCAAAAATAAAAATAAACGTCTCACCTTATGTTTTTTCGTCTACAATCCGAACTTACACTACTGATAATGATAAAAAACACACGTTTTATTAGACAAATGTAATTATAAACATTACTGTAATCTCATTTTTCCGTTTCATATAAAAATAATTTATAAAAAAATTCACCAAGTTTCATAATTTTTTTTCAAATGGCGGTTGAAACATTTGGTTTCATACAATTGCGCATTTTAATTCTTCAAATTTGAATATAAAGCGTGGTATTTTCTCTTTTTAACACCGTCTCGATCATATATTTCTAAGAAAAACAGCGATTTCTACGAGACCATTCTGTTCCCAAAAGCGAACAAATTAGCCCGAGCGGTTAATAGTGTCTTCCTCGAGCGTACGTAACATCTTCTACGAAGTATTATGTGAATGCTGAGGAATCTATATGTAAATATTGTAAAAAAAATTTTAATCGACGTTATTACAGCCTCATTTTTGTATAGAAAGCGGTTGTTTATCGGTAGTTCAAATAAAAAAAATCGTTTATTAGTAAGGCTGTTGTCTCTATTACATCTCTCTTTCATCAATCGATCGTTAGAAAACATTACTTGCAATAATAATTAATGCATTAATTAATCCTCAAGATTGCTATGATAGGGAACCATTAAGGAAAAAAATAATGTATTCTATTTAAATACATTAGTCGTCCATCCCGGAGTTTTTGCATTGGCCGCATTTGCCGCGGAGCTGAGTGAAAATGCAAATGAACTGGGAGAAAAGGTTTAGTGCTTTTATGGCAAAAATCCATGTGAAACTTTGGGATTAATTAGCATTTTTTAATGTTACAAGTTTCAAAACCTAATATTACCTAACTACTTTGAATTGTATTAAAAGCGCTCAGCAAAGTAAAATGGGAATATTGGACGGTTGAAACATGCAAATATTAAAATTTCGAGAAGAATTAAAACTTAGAAATTTAAAAAAAGTGTAGAAATTCGTTTAATTACATTTTGCATACATAATACTAAAATGCTTTGTTTTAACCACTGTTTATTGACATGATATGCATGTTTCACGACAGATTTATTTATTTATATCTTTTTTTATGAAACAAGTACCTGTAATAATTTAATAATCATAAAAACCTTTATTCCATGATGTGCGTAGGTTAGTACAATACCACACGTTCCATAAATTTGTACATATTTATAGAATAGTATAAATATTTTTTAGGAAATACGAATTATTCTAAAAATAAACAGTGATTTTGGGAGTTCTTTGAATTATAAGAGAAAAAATATAATAAGCAGTTGATTGAGTGTTGATTGAGGTACTAGTACATATTGAATTATTGGCGGGTTGGAAATAAGCCGACATAGCTCAGTGGTTCAGAGCACCTGACCAGACATCAGAAGGTATGGGTTCGATTCCCGTTTGCGGCATTTATTTTTACTCGGGAGATATTTTATTTCGGGAGAGACTACTTATTGCTTATAATTAAACTATTATTACTAATTATGTAGGGCGTGGAATTGAGTGAGCTTGGGCCCAGCACTCACTCAGGAGTGGCGCTTGGTGCTGGTCACCACAGTGTTGTCGGAGGCCATTAGCCGCATCCTGGCCCCATTGACCCGCTGTCTCATCAGGCCAGCGAATCCATTCAGTCCTAGTTCCATAAACATTGTCGATGCGCTGCAATATTTTTTGTATCAAAATATAATTCTACAGGCGTTATTGTAATGAATTTGGAGTTATTTCATCTGTATGTATTTATTTACATTTATTTAAATACACAGAAAGATTTGGATTGAAAGAACAATTATTAATGATGTAAACATACTAATACATTAATATTTATTAACGGTACACGGAAAGGTACTGGTGCCCTTGTTTTTAATCAAATTATTGAAATGACTGTAATGTTTGTTGATTAAACTTCAATAAAGGATTAGAATCAATTACTTGTCATTTTTCTTTCTCTACGTTGCACTTTAAGACTCACGGGAAGAGAATTAATAGTATAGCATAGAATACGATCGACGAGGAAAGAATGAATGTGGTGAAATTTGGCTTTAATTGTTTTTGAAATAATGCGATTTTAAACAGCGTTTCGATTCCGATGGATGGTGGTCGATTACCAGGGCGATACTAAACATGTCTACCATTTAATAATGGTAAAGTATGTTGGGTGAAGCAAATAAAGTATTTTTATTTGAAACCGTACAAGAGTCCCAACTACTCCCAACAGTCTGGAGCCAATGAGGCTATGGTATCCCCAATTGGAGTATGCTGTGAGGCTGAAAGTAGTGGGGATGAGAAGGATATGCGAAAGAGGAAGGTGAGAAAGTACCTGAGTATTCACATGTGATCCCTCCCAACACGACCGAAGCCATTTCTAGCAACGTTTCATATTCTGAATGCTGGTCTTACAACAGGGCGATACTGAGAGTATCTTCCACTCTTGAACAAGCGCACACAATCTATTATTTTAAACGAGGATTCTGTGAAATAAATAAAAAATATTAAATAAAATTTACTTGCGCACGCCGGAATTCGAACCCGCGCCCTCAATAGTGGATAGCCTTACCCCTCGACCACGGAGGCCACCGTGAAGTAATCTTCCAAATTGAGAAACATCAAAACTCTTCGTTATAGGTATTGTAGACACCGAGTCAACATTTCCAGCAATTTCTTCGGCCCGTATCCCGCCGCATACATTGCAGCGTAGCCCTGAAGCGTTACGAAAATATAAATAACGTGAAAGCTTTTCAGGGCGCGAGTTCAAGTCAGTCACGTCACATCCTCGGTAGTGTATCTTCATGGGAAGGAAGTGCCAATAACTCTGCTATGACAAACTCCGCGCCTGGAGTGTAAAATATCACTTTGAGACGGTACATTCAGCGGAAAGACGTTTTAAAAATTGGCTCCATCACGTTGACGTTTCGAAAGTATTATTGTATAGTGCCAATCACTCTAGCAACTAGGTATCTAAAGTGTTGGAAATTATAAAGCGATCTGTTCCATCCATTGCATAGATAATACAAGATAAAATTCTAGCCACGACTTAGTACCTGTTGGTTCTAGCTCATTTATAACTGGCGTTCTGTTACGGCTAAGGGACGCGGTGGCCAGACCGCTCGCCACGCTCATTCTTGTTGGTACTGCCCCGTGATAGTAAGGTAAACTTGTATTTGTTTAACCATACTAACACTTGTAAATAATGTTTGCTTTCTTTATTATTTCATTTTTTTTGAAGGTTACTTATTTTTATTAAAAAAATCCTTACTTGTGCGCCTAAGGAAGTTTAACAATCAGTTTCCTGACACAGCCGTTGGGAAAAGGTGAGTCCTCTCTGATGGTGTTCTGTTACCACCTCCATACATCTTATAGAGCCATTCCATTTGAGCGAAACAACTTTAGCTCTTCAGACCTCCGGCATATTGACAGTTACATTTCGAAAATATGCTGTCAAAAAGTCAGAGAAAAAATTTTCTAGTGAAGACGTAACTATAATTTTTTATGGTTTAACTTTGTCGAAGCTCATAAACCTTATCATAATATTTAAAAATGAAATATAAAATAAGAATAAGACACTGAAAATAGTAAGATAACGGTCGCATTTGAGACTGGAACTTGAACGGGAAAAGTAATTGAGGATTTTGTTAATATTGCAATTAAATACATTATAAAATTAAAAAATAACCGAATTTAATTAATTCTCAGCAGATCAATCGGGGATCTGTGTTCGAGTCCCAGTGCGACCGTTATCTTTTTTAAGTTTTCGGTGTTTTATTCTATTTTCATAATTTCATATCACAGCTTTCAATTTTTTTCAATTTCAGTGCCGGCAACCCGGGCGTTTATTTATTATTAGTTATGTACATACATGATTTTTCTCCTTACCCTCCTCACTAGACAAAGTCTGTTCTGAGGCTGGTAACTAACAATTTCTAATTACATAAAAACAAATAAGTGGTAAAGAAAAAAATATATATATATATATATTATAGTAAAAATAATAATAATAAAATACGAGGAAAATCAGAATTTAAAAACAGAGTACAAAAAAGAAAATATATAATTTTAGATATTAAGAATATTACTTATCTCTCTTCTTTCTTTGACATTCAACCAGTTTAAAAATCTTTTGAATACCCAATTCAAATTATTAGATGCGACGTAGGTCTTTGTTTGGGCTACAAACTTATTGAATATATGTGGTGCCAAGTAAGATTCATGTTTTTTTGCAAAATTCGATTTGATATATGGTACTTGTAGTTGATTGTGTGTGTTTGCTCTTGTGTTTTGCGAGTGAGTTATGAAGTGTGGTGATATTTTTATGCAGTTTTTGTAGATGATCTTCTTTATGAATAGTTTATTTATGTCTAATAGGTTATTGTTGATCATTAGCTGTTCTGTCGGATGTAGATAAGGCTTTCTAAACATAATTCTGATTATTGTTTTATGATTAATTTTAAGTGATTTGAGATGAGTCTCTGCTGCTGCTCCCCATACTGAAATACCATACATAAGAATACTTTGACAGAGTGCAAAATATATATTTTTTAGCTGAGGTAGTGACATAATGTTTCGAATTGTTTTGAAGATGTAAGAGAGTTTCCGTATTTTTTTTGTAATTAGGTTGATTTGGAGATCCCATTTTAAGTTATTGTCAACAGTTAAACCGAGATATTTAATATTTTGCGCATAATCAATTTTGTCACAAACACAGCGTGAGTTAGTTAATGAGGTAACTGTGCAGGGGTGAAGATGAAGTTGTGGGCGACTATCTGGCTGACCAGCTAATGTTTTACTGAAAGTTAAGTATTTAGTTTTAGAAATATTTAGTGTCAGTAGATTATTTATTAGCCATCTATTTACTTCAGTCATCCCTGTTTCCGTGTGTTTGAAGACGTTTTCCCATGATTGGGCTTTGAATAAAATCACAGTGTCATCTGCATAACTGATTACTTTATACTCTATGTTCCCTAGGCTTATCTCAGTTAGACTGTTAATGTAGATGAGAAACAGTATGGGACCCAAGACGCTGCCTTGGGGTACTCCATACCTGTTGCCTACTTTGTCACTTTCTTGATAATTTATTTTTACAATTTGTTGTCTATTTTCAATGTAGCTAATGAACCATTTTAGTGGTGGACCTGTTATGCCAATGTTTTTGAGTTTTTGTTGGAGTAATTTGTGTGAGATGGTGTCGAAAGCTTTTGCTAGGTCTAAGAACACTCCTAACACCTTTGAACCGCCATCTAGGTTTTTCACTATGTAGGTGGTTAGTTCCGATAAGGCGTCTTCTGTTCCCATTTTCGCTCGAAACCCGAATTGACGGGTGGAGATCAGTTTGTGTTTATCAAGGTATGCGAGCAGTCTTTTTTTCATAGTTTTTTCTAGTAGTTTCGATAGCGAATTTAGCAGAGTGATTGGTCTGTAATTTAAGATCAGCGTTTTGTCTCCCGATTTATGTATTGGAGTAATACAACCTATTTTTAGGTGATCGGGGACAATGCCGAGGCTGAAACTTTGGTTGAAAATATGTTGAAGTGGTATAAGTATATGTTCTCGGAGACTAATCAGTAAATGATTGGATAGGTTATCTGGGCCCACAGCGCAATTTGGTTTGAGAGAAATAATTAAATCCGAGATTTCCTTTGTACTTATTTTGTGAGCATAAAACGAATGATTTGGTTGTATGGTAGAGGATAGTTTGGTTAAAGAGTCTTCTGTTGTGCCGTTTTTTAGAAGAATTTTTTCAGCCGACTTTTTTAGATCCGACTTTTGCAAATTGGGAGTTAGTAAAATTAGCTATTTTACCAGGTTCATTTTTTGTAAGGGTTTTGTATCCATTTATTAACAGTACTTTGATCTTCGAGTCTTTTTTCGGATTGGAGAAAGTAATATCTTTGACGATTTTCCAGATTTTTTTGGGATCATTTTTGGCGGATTTTATTTCTTTTTTGTAGTACTTGTATTTGGCTTGTTTGATTAATTTATTACAAAGGTTTCTATATAGCAGGTAATTATTTTTTAGTTTGTCATCATATGGGTTTTTGCGCACTTGCATGTGCATTGTGTCTCTTTTATGAATGCTGTTTACTAATCCTTTCGTGATCCAGGGTGTTATTTTTTTTTCTTTATGTGAGTAGTTTTTCGGGGTATTTTTTGTTGTATGTTTAGCAATGTAGGTTCCAACTGTGTTCATAAATGTGTTCAGCGCGTTGTTTGGGTCGGGTTCATTTATTACATTTGACCAAGATTCCTTATGTATGTCCTCTATTAGGCACTTAAAATTAATTTTGTCTTGTACGGAGTTGTTTTTTTCATCTTTTTGTTTCTTGTTATGATGTATGCTTAGTGTAGTAGTGAAATGATCTGTGACCGTTGATCGAATAATGGATGAAGATGTTTTTTTCCTAGTTTTAACAAATATATGGTCAATACAGGATTCAGAGTTTGACGTAATTCTTGTTGGTGAGTTGATTGTCGAATTTAATCCATAGTGAGTAAGTAGACTTAAGTATTCTGTTGTTATTGGTTGCCCGTTTAGTAAGTTAATATTCATATCCCCTGCAATAATTAATTGTTGTGTTTTTTTATTTTTTTCGAGAAGTTTATTTAAGGAGTTGAAAAAAGGTGAGAGATTGTTATAGCATGGGGGTCTGTAGACGGCAAATATGGAGATGTCTGTTCCGAGGGAGATTTGGATACAGTTTGCTTCGGTTAGGTTGATTTCTGTTATTGATGGGTTTAGTGAATCTTTGGCAAAGATTACTATACCGTCGTTTTGATTTAGATGTTTAGTGGTATGGAGAGTTGTATAGTCTTTTAAGTTTAGGTTTGTGTACGAATCATCTAACCAGCATTCAGTCAAGATAATAATGTCGAAGCTTATGTTTATTTCGTTTAAGAGGATCGAGAAATTATCGAAGTTCTTTCGAATACTTCTAATGTTTTGGGAGATTATGTTTAAGTTGTGTTTTTCTGTGAACAGAGAATTACATTCTGTCGCTTTGTCAAAAGTGTGTTCTGAGTTGTTAAATGTTTCTGTATCAATATTAAGTTGAGTGATCATGTTGCGGTTGCGAAGATACATAAGTTGATCCATACAAAGTTCACACATTTTGCTAGTGGTGGTAAATAATGAGTAATATAGGAGTAAAAATTGAGAGTAAAATTATTAAAATACTTTGGATAATAAAAACTTTTAAAAACATAAAATTTCATGGTGGAATAATTAGAATACTTTGGATAATAAAATAAAATCCTTTTAAACCATAAAATTTGATGGTAAAATAATTCAAAGAGTTTGGATAATAAAAAATATTTAAAACAGTTACATTTGATGGTAAAATAATAGCAGAATTTTGGATAATAGAAACCTTTAAAAACATAAAATTGGATGGTAAAATAATGAAAATACTTTGGATAATAAAAACCTTGAAAAGCATAAAATTTTAAAGGGAAATAATTTAAGTACTTTGAATAATAAAAACCTTTAAAACAACGAAATTTGACAGTAAAATTATTCAAATACTTTGGATAATAAAAACCTTTGGTACAATATAATTTGATGGAAAAATAAGTTGAATAATTTGGATAATAGAAACTTTTAGAACAATAAAGTAATATGGTAATAATGATGGTAAAATAATTCAAATACTTAGAATAATTAAAACATTTTAAACAATAGCATTTGATGGTATAATAATAAAAAAACATTGGATAATGAAAACCTTTAAAAACATAAAATTTCATGGTAAAATAATTAGAATACTGTGGATAGTAAAATAGAATCCCTTTAAACCTTAAAGTTTGATGGTAGAATAATTCAGAAACTTTGGATAATAAAAAATATTTATAACAGTAAAATTTGATGGTAAAATAATAATAGTACTTTGGATAATAGAAACCTTTAAAAACATAAAATTTGATGGTAAAATAATGAAAATACTTTGGATAATAAAAACCTTGAAAAGCATAAAATTTTAAAGGAAAATAATTTAAGTACTTTGAATAATAAAAACCTTTAAAACAATAAAGTTTGACAGTAGAATTATTCAAATATTTTGGATAATAAAAACCTTTGGTACAATATAATTTGATGGAAAAATAAGTTGAATAATTTGGGTAATAAAAACTTTTAGAGCAATAAAAATTGATGTTAAAATAATTCAAATACTTTGGATAATTAGAACATTTAAAACAATAGCATTTGATGGTATAATAATAACAATACATTGGATAATAAGAACCTTTTGAAACATAAAATTTCATGCTAAAATAATTAGAATACTTTGGATAATAAAATCCTTTTAAACCATAAAATTCGATGGTAAAATAATTTAAAATACTTTGGATAATAAAAACCTTTAAAGGTATAAATTTGTTGGTAAAATAATTAAAATACTTTGGATAGTAAAAACCTTTAAAGGTATAAAATTTTATGGTAAAATACTTTAAAAACTTTAGATAATAAAAACCTTTAGAGCAATAATATTTTATGGTAAAGTGATTAACATAATTAGAGTAATAAAAACATTTAGAATAATAGAATTTGATGATAAAATAATCAGAATAGTTTGGGTAGTAAAGACATTTAAAATAATAAAATTTTATGGTAAAATCGTTAAAATACTTTGGGTGATAAAAACCATTGGAAAAATAGAAATTGAAGTAAAAATAATTAAAATACTTTGAAAGACCTTTAAAACAATAAAATTTGAAGGTAAAAATGTAAAGATAATTTGGGTTATAATAGAAAATGATGGTAAAATAATTAAAATAATTTGGGTTATAATAGAAAATGATGGAAAAATAATTAAAATAATTTGGGTTATAATAGAAAATGATGGTAAAATAATTAAAATAATTTGGGTTATAATAGAAAATGATGGAAAAATAATTAAAATAATATGGGTTATAATAGACAATGATGGAAAAATAATTAAAATAATTTGGGTTATAATAGAAAATGATGGAAAAATAATTAAAATAATTTGGGTAGTAAAAACATTCAAAACAATCAAATTTTATGATAAGATAACTTAAATTATTTGGGTAAAAAAAACATTTAGAATGATAAGGTTTGATGTTAAAATAATTAAAATGGTTTTGGTTATAAATACATTTAGAGCAGTAAAATTTGGTGTTAAAATAATTTGGATAATAAAAAGAATTAGAAAGATTTTTGTAAACAAAATCGGTAGAAATAATTAATGAAATGGGACTTGTAGGGGAATAATATAGTTGCAATGATTGCAATGTGTTAAATAATTCTGCCATTATGATTTATTGCAATACAGGAAGTTTATAATAGAATGCTCAGTTATCTACAGTTGAATCCCCATTTTTTTCAAATCATTTTCATGTTTTATTTCAATTATTTTTTCCCCAGTTGCTTTGCGGACAAGCAATTTATTAGATTTGAACCATACAAATTGATAAAGGGTTTCTTTGGCCCTTTGCTTTGTTTTCCACATCAGTTCCTTGAAGTAAGGAGAGAGTACTTCATTGATGAAGATAGGAGAGGTTGGGTTTAAGGTTTTGGCCTCTTTCTTTAGCGAGAGCAACGATTCCCTTGTTTTTTGGCTGTACAAGGCAATGTGTAGTTTGACCGGGGTGTTCCGCCTGCGATCTTGGGTCCTGGTCACCATGCGGATGTCTTGTAGTTGCAGGGGCAGTCCCAGCGAGCCAGCTACCCGAAGAACGGCCTCCGCGGGTTGTTCTCCCGTCCGTAAGTCCACACCCGCTATTTCTCCGCTATCATCTACCTACATTGGAGGGCGGTAAGCACATTGCTCTGATAAAAAACAAATTCAAAAACAAGCATTTGAAACATTATAAATTTGGGAGGCGGTTTTGGTGACGCCGTCCCGGGAACCATTTATTGGATGACCAACACCTCTGCCATAAGTCACCCCAAGTTCGGTGATTTAGCAGGGGTGCCCGAGATCATCGGCTGAGGTGTGTTCAGTATGCGCCTGCCAGAGCTGCGAGATGTGCCAGATCGGGAGACGCTGGTTTCGGGAGACCCCTTGATCTCTCCAACTGGTCTCTCGACTCATCGCCTTGCGCCGCAGTGGGAGGCATACATTCATATGTCTGTCACTCATGGACACACTGATCCGTAGATTCCTCTCCAACCGTCATACCTTTTGCCTTCCCAGAACTTCCTTTCCTTAAAAAAGGCCTTCCACACAAAATTCTAAAGATGACACAGGCACTGAGGAAAATTATTTTCACTAGAACCTACTATGAGTTAATGTAAAAAAAGTTGCAAATAAAACAATAATTACAATCGAAAAAAATCATTTTTGTGCATATCACAGCGGATGACCGCAAATGGTTTCCAAATTCTGCTAACCTTTTATCGCTTTTACACGGATTTTAGAACTGCATAGGTACTGTTTCATTAAATACAGCTCAGTACTTTCCGTTCATTGTGAGTACGATGAAAACAATCATTCTGATTTGCCTTGTAATGTAGATATTTCGAAGGAAATGAGTGGGAAATTCCACAGACTACTTACCTTGGTCCGCTGTTTGCTTCTAAATACCTCTTCTGGCGGTCACAGTGCGTACATGAAAGTAAGTGTCATTCAAACATATGATATGTATAATGACAAACACTAGGTTGACGTCGGCGGGGGGTTCACGTACGCACTATCGTTTTACAGGTTTTCTGAGTTTTTATTTAGTTATAAAAAGTTACATTTTTTATCTAGTATGCGTCGTACGTGAGATGTATTCGACCAACATTCGAACAACGTTTGATTGCGTTTCGTTCAACAAACAAACAGAGGTTTGTCTGCGGTGGCAAAGGTTTTTGTAATTAAATTTAGAAGGAAATAGGAAACGCATATTTTAAGACAATTCAACTATATACATGTATTACATTAGCTAAATATACAATATTATTCAGGCACTGCGAAACTGAAGCCGAAAGATACAAATTCAAATTAAAATGTATATATCATTTTCAAACCACGTAGTATCAAAAGGTACGTATCCATCGATGAAAATCTCCACTGCTCCTAATAGGTAAAACATTAGCATAATCGCCTCCGCTCTATTAGACTGCGCGGGTTGTAAAATATAAGACGATACATGTAACCGGATAAACAAAGGTAAATAGTTAACGGAGTGTGGGGAATGTGCGTGATGTGTTTGCTCATACCACTAGTATTTTGGTGTTTAAGCAGCTTTACGTCTTCCCGCTGTGTTCATCTCTGCCGGTTATATTGTAAGTATATTAGCCTATTACGGTGTGCCCACACGGCTTGCACGATACTATTACATGAGACTATACAATATTACACGATGCACACGGGAAGAGTCAGTTACACTGATCCGCTTTGCCGGGTATTGTAATTAGCTGTCGTCTACCAGTTTACCCGATTATTAATAGTTAACAACTTTATTCTGGCATCCTCTAACATTAATCAGAGTAAAACTAAAAAGTTTTTCAATTCGCAAAGAAACAACTTTTTGGGCTTATAAATATATACAAACAAACATATAATATATTTCAAATACATACATTTCTTTTAAACTACTTTATTTTTAATACACAGCTGTAGAGAACAAATACAATTTGAAAATATCTCCCGAGTAAAAATAAATATTTTCAATTTGTATTGATGTTTCAGGCGACTAATTATTACTTATAATTATTTGTTATACTTTATGCTACGCATAAAACCTTGTCTTATAAACATTAAAAAATTATAATATTTGACAAGTCAAAAATATTTTAACAAAAAAAGGAGGTATAATATGTCTCGACGCCATCTAGTGAGAAATATAGCACTAACAAAGCTTTTCGTACAAAAATATAGTTGGCTTTTTACAGGTGAAAAAAAATATTATAAGCAGTAATTGTTGATTGAGGTACTAGTACATATTGAATTAGTTGGCGGGTTGGAAATAAGCCGACATAGCTCAGTGGTTTCAGAGCACCGGACATCAGAAGGCACGGGTTCAATTCCCGTTGGCGGCATTTATTTTTACTCGGGAGATATTTTCAATTTGTATTGATATTTCAGGCCACTAATTATTTGTTATCCTTTATGCTATGCGTAAAACTTTGTCTTATAAACATTAGTTTGTCATTAAAAAATAATAGATGTAGAGGTTTTGAAAGCGTTCTTTCTTCATCAGAAGAATAAAAAAAACTAATATACTAAACAAAATACTGACTCACAGAAAGATAATGTAAACCGCTGTTTTCCCATAATTCCCCAAATTATCCCTACCCTTTGTTGACCTCCCTCACCGACACATAAATATTTTTATTTTATATACCTGTCAGAATTTTGCATCTAATGATTTGATATTATCCTGATGTAGGAAAAATACTTCCGAAATCGGTAAAATAATGTAATGCACAAAAAGTTGTTTCAAACCTATATATACTGTACATGTATATTATTTTTAATTCCACCCAGGAAGCCTTGACGGAAATCGCAGAAGAAAGAAAGAAACACAGAGGTCGGCAAATCACTTCACCGCCGAACAGTAAACATAATAATGACTCCAGCGAATGTCAACCGTGTACAAAGAAATGTGAGGTGCTGCGTTTGACCGCAGTGCACCGTACAAAACGGATTAATTACGCTAATTCAGCATATAAATAGATTAGAATGCATGGTGTCTAATAGTAATCAGAATATTAAGTGTTCTTAAGGATTGGTTGTTTCAAAAACTTTTAACGATTCATAAAATTTCAATGTTAATTTTGATGCTCTGTGAAGGTTCTATTCAAATCCTGTTATCATTTCACTACTTACCAGTTGCTTCACAAAACTGAAAAGTAACAAAACTTGAACATAACCTTCGCAGAACTCTAAAATAAACTTTGAAAATGGATTAATTATTTGAATTCTGTGAAACAACACGTCCTTAAACTTTGAAGTTTTCAAACTAAGATAGCTCCTCTCAAGTAGAACGTGATGTAAGTATGGAATCTAACCGACCACGAAAGAGGCTTCTTTGTAATAGCCCGCAGGATAAAAGAGTGTCGGGTTACCAAAAACTTGGGTGGCTCGAGGGTGTTAATACGAGTACCACAACCGTAGGCATGGGGAAATGGAGGCAGGAAGTAGGATTGGAAGAATGTTTCATCATTTGGAGACCAAAAGACAAATTATTGATCGAGCGTAGCGCAGTCCTGTTTTAAATGGTCGAAACAATTTTTTAACTTAAGATACTAATATATCAGGTATAAGTTATTAAAACAAAAGACCGATAACTTGATACTTTCCAGTAACCCGTTTTATACTCCTTCTATAATAATAATAACATGCATAACATTTACAAAGCGCAGTTTTGTAATTTCACTTCAAGTGCGCTTTACTATAAAAAATTAATAATAATAATTCAGCACAACTAAAATAATAATTCAGGATTCAATAGTCATGTTCTTAAGATTACTCTTACAGTGTTTCTTACCTAATACAGATCAAATTATAAAATATAAAAATGTACAGTAAATACAAAGCGATGACAAGAGTAATAAAAAATAATATTATTAACATTTATTATAGCGCAGAATAATAATACACATAAAAATGTACAGTATACACAAAGCGATGATAAAAGACACAACAGTAGTGCTATAGCACAGAAAAAAACAAGAACATTAAAACAAATACAAAATTTATAACAGTAGGCAGTTTATGCTCAGAAATGAGAACATTCTGGGCAGACATTAAATTTAAAAAGGTACAATAAGGAGGGAACCGAAACCAAACAATTAACGAAAGCTTGAGAATATGGCTTATTATAAAACACTGAAAAGAAGATAAGATTTATGAATCATCACAAATATCCTAATATGGGAATTCATATATAATTGTATTATTTTATTACAACGTCAAACCCCAAAGTGATTGCTCCATATGAAGAATCAAATCTTTATAAAATTTATTGAGGTTCACAATAAGCCAACAATCTGCCAAGTGGGTGCTCGTATTGGAATAGTTACACAATACACCCTCTTAGGATTTCATCCGCAATTTTCTTTCTGCGGTCGTTTTCCAATTCCTTGCCAATACATATGTGCCATTATATACGCGTATATTAGCTTTTATAATGCGGTTCTCAATATAAAACGGTCAAACAAGATTTTAGTAAAAATATATTTTTCACCAGACAAAATTTGTAATGCTAATGTCCATAAGATTCACTCAGATTATATTGAAAAAATTCAGCACAATTTTTTATAGGGCCTATTTGATCTTTAGGGATGCTGTATGGAGGGTTTTTTTTAAAGAAAATGAAGGAGAGGAAGTTCTGGTAAGGAAAAAGGTATGAGGGGTAGGTAGGAATCTTGGAATCAGTCGGTCCAGGAGTATATTGTTGACAAGATAAAATTTATAAAGTCCATGTCCATAAGGTTCACTCAGATTATACTTTAAAAATAAAGCACATTTTTTTAAGACATACAAATTATACTGCTATTAAAAATATAAACTATAACTTGATTCCCTTATTGACAGGCCTGCACTATTGCAATTGATTTAATTTCATGTTCCTAATAGAGTCACAAGAACTAAAACTATCTATCACTTCAACAATAATGTCCGTATCAATTTGTTTATTCAGAAATAGTAGATATTTTCAGTTACACCAATATTGTCAATATCAATTCGTTTATTCAGAAATAGCAGACAATTTCAGTAACACCAATAATTCAAAAATAGCTGATATTTTTAATAGCACCGAAAGAACTTGCAAAAGATCATTACACATATTTATTTTAAATAGTTAGTAGTTAAAATGTTGTTCCCTTAAGCTTGATTATAAATTTTTGATGTAAAATTTAGGTAAAATAATAGTATGTGAACATTGTATAAAATTGTAAGTAATCCTTTTTTTGTAAAAAATGTTTTATTCTGTAATTAAAGGTTCGCCAATCTCATAGTGTCGTTTTATTTTTACCGCTGTAAAGGTGTCGTTACTCCTTGTATTTGTCGTACATAATTACTATCGTTATCAACATTATATTCATGCTAAAGCTCTACTCATTAGAATATTTGTGTCAGTTTCAGCATTATTATTATGTCGTTCTCATCTTTCGCATTAGATTGTAGGTCGCCACATGCGGCTCTTTGGCTACTTGAGTCCGGTTCATTGTAGAATGGCGTGTTTAAAATAGATTTTAGTTTACTAATAATAATAATTATTCATAATATTTCATAAATAAAAAAAAACAATCTACTACAGTAGGTTTAAATAATTAAAAACATTACTGTCAGAACGATACTGTTCTCGTCCACCATGAAGCGCTGTCGGTAATTACCTTGGTACGCCTTTACCGCCGATTCGTTTAGAATTTTACATTTTCTTATCATCGACAGTTTTTTCAAGTTATTTTAAATAGTTTTTGGCTGGCTTTCCTTAGTTAATTGTTTCGTTGCGAGTCGTTTATTTGTGGACAATTAATTATATTTCTCTAATATTTGCATATCAGAGATTTTTATATTCACGAGTGTATAGTTTTCCCTTGTTATTTACGCTGTGTTTTAATAAAGTGTAGTTATTTATAAAATCATCGATGTAAGTGTTCTTAAGTACTAGTTAGTTGAAAACATAATGTTATTGAAAAATTGGTATTATTTTGATAAAAGTAAGTAAAAAGGTATGATACATTAAATAGTTTTATTCATTATACCTAATCAATACACGGCCGGCATAGTCCAGTGGTAACGCATTGGACTGCCATTCCGAAGGTCGCGGGTTCGAACCCGGCGTGCGCAAATAAATTTTATTTGATTAATTTGTGTTATTTCACAATTAATTAATTAAAATAATATATAGTATATTTGCGGCACGTTCCAGAGTGGAAGATACTACCAGTATCCCCCTGGTGTAAGACCACCATTCAGAATTGAAACGTTGCTCCAAATGGCTTTAGCCGTGTTTAGTGACTAGATCTGAATAGCCAGGTACTTCCCCACCTTCCTCTTTCCCTTCCCTACTTACCTTCAGCCTCACAACATCCCCCAATTGGGGATGTCATAGTCTCACTGGCTCCAGACGGGAGCAGTTGGGACTCTCGTGAGGTATTCAGTAAAAAAAAAAAAAACAACTTCTAAAAACAGGGTTCTTATAAAGAAATTTGGATCTCAAAAGAAATCTCAATTGTTGTGGGTACTACTTATATTTTTATTTACGACTAATTAGTTTGCCGACCAGTATCATAGGTGACTAGTCTTTTTTGTGTCATTCTCAATATTAAAATTATCTTGTTCTCAATTTTCCCAATTTGTTGTAGGTGTTGTTTCTTTATGTCGTTTTCGGCATTATTATATTGTCGTTTTCAACATTGCTCAGGTCTAATTTTGTCTTTCATAAATTTGTCGTTAGATCGTTTTTACAGTCGTGTTATGCAATCGTATTTATTTTCCCACTACGCCACAGGTAGTGTCTTTGCGACGTCATGGAAATTCTCACCATTATATTATGTCGTATGTTTGCCATAGTATATCTGTATCATTTCGAATAAAGTCATTGGTGTTCATTAGTATTTTTGTGTCAATTTCAATATTCTCATTATACGTGCAGATCTCACAATTATACCTATGTACGTCTTTTTCATAAATAAATTAGCCCCGCAAATTAATAAGCCATTCTCAACATTTAATTTAGCAAATATTTCAACTAATTCACAGACAAATAAATGGCTAAAGGACAACGGAAACACATAATATTCCTCCTACGTTATAATTATATAGGTTTATAGAAGCATCATTAACAAGAAGGATAATTCAACCACCACATCAAGGGCATGTGCCTAGTTTGGCTTGTCTTAACACACCGAAAAATTGTAAAAAACCAAAAAAACACTGAATAAAGAAAAATTAAAAATCTCCCAGTTTGCAATAGACCATAATCTATATCATTCTGGACATGTTCATACATCCCATGCCAATTCCGTGCCTCATTGCGAATATACATTACCCTCCATTTCAAAGCATTAGACTGTTAGCCTCGCTAAACACAATATTATAATGATCGTATTATTCAGTTCAAGAAGCCGTTCCTTCTGGCACACCTTTTGTCCGGCAGTTTCAAGTTACCAGTCGCAGAGTTGCCGAGTCGCAGGTACAGTCTCGGAGGAACCATCTCCTCTCCACACCGCACACAATAGGAAATCCGAGACCGGATACAGCCACCGCTGGACTTCCGGCGAGGCCGGATATTAACGACGAAAGCCTTCCTTGAGGTATCCAAGAATAGATTTCGTTTTTGGCACATTATTTATGTGGTGTAAATGAAATGTTTTCCTTGTAAACGTGATACGAAAAACCTGCATTAAGTTCATGCGAAAACGCTGAACGAAAATATCTTATAATAAACATTTTAATTTCTATTTCTAATTCTTTATATACACTTTTTTTTTATTCATAAAAAAAGAAAAAAAAATACAATAAAGAATGTATTTTGACGAATAAATATCTATATAAATTTAAAATGTACCATTTTAGATTAGACATGATCGATTTTATTCTTGAATTCGGCGGCGCTGACGTCACGCCGGGCTACGTTGGTGACAACCGTCTTATCAGATATTGGCGGTTTCTATGTCATAATGATATTGTATCCATTAGTGTGCGGTTTACGAATTTCTTACTACGATAATCATCATCAGAAAAATAAACTTCAAATCTTCCACACATTTTCAACAGTATTCGTAGTTTGTGAAAATACCCCATTCAGTCGGTAGGCATTTTTCGAAAATAAATTGAAATTTGGAAATCCACACAAAAGTCTGAATATGTGCGTTAAAAGGCTGCATTTTTATTTAATGCGATTTATAAGTAAAATCTGTGATGAAATCATATATTCCGAAATACTTCTGCTGATTTTATCATTCGTGTGAAGGGCCGTTAAATCGAGATTACACCCGTGTTTGGTACAAGGTAAAAGCGTGTGTTATATATAAATATATATTTGACTAATCTGTATTATAATAACAAAAACAAAACTCAAGCAGTAGTGATAGGTACACATTAATTCAATTGATTTTGATCTTTTTTCCATATCTTTAATTTTAAATGTGATCTGATGTAATTCCTCGTACTATTTCCGCGTATTTTCCATTAGTAATTCTTAAGTTTAAAAAAATAATTTGACCGTTGAGTGATTGCGTTAGATCGAGCGTAACATACTTATGATAATAATTCACTTGAACCTAATACGATTATATTAATTTTTAACTCAAATTGGGGCTAAATATTCGTTAAAACAATAGACTAAAGGAGAGTAGCATCAACGAACCATCGATAGCGTAATATTTATTTTTAAAAACACTGGGTTATTTCTGACCCACACGGAGAAAAATGAGTATGGCTAATTCATTAAGAATCTCTTCGAAGAATTGTTAAACCGGTTAAAAAGGGATTGCAGTCCGTTTCCTGATAAACTATTAGTAAATTCCTAACATATCCGAACACGTGTTTATGCACCTGCACTTGCATTTTTAAAATATGACAAAATGCGAAAATATTATAATTTTTATGAACAAATGTTCCGACATTGTAATATATGTTCGTATTTTACTAAAAGTTTATTAGAAAACCTAACAATTCATTCCTTAAGGGCCTGCAATCCAGTTTTGACTGAATTATGAATAATTTCAAATTATTTTTAATAAATTAGCAATGTTTTATACAAAGATATTGTTCTTCTAATATCTTTGGTTTTATATCAGTTAGTTTTCTCCGTGCACCACCGGTGTCTATGTTTGAGTTGCTTTTCTCGTTAAATAAGTAATTTTTCGACACCTAGGATCTGGCCAGACAAATAAAATTGATTATCCGCTCAAGAAAGAATTTGGATATATCTAAATGTTTACGTAATCAGGAGAGAACTAGAGGAAGATTGACCTTACTTCAGATACGCATGACACACTTCTATCGATGTATTTATCCAGTGATGATGTCCCTTTGATACGAGTGCAGTTACCGGCGCGGGGCTTATACCCGTTTCTAGCTCAAAATAAAAGTCCAGTTGAATTGTCTACTGAGAGCTCAGACGGAAATCTTTTTGTCACATGCGTCGTTTATTGGAAGCAGAGAAAAATGACAACGATCTGCACCCAAACAAGCACCATTTATTTTTATTTAACATAAAATTTCCACATGCATGTACAAATTGCTAGGTACCTAAATTTGTTTTTCACTGGAAACTAAGCTATACATTTGAATGCCTTTATGCATGTGATAGACAACGCTATATTCTCGTGGCTATACTATTTCAGCAAATCGTTCGCCATACATTCCCATTGAAAGTGTATGACGAGCAATATGCTAAAATACACCATGCCATAATACGTACAGTGTAATGTGTCGCCTACCTTATACAGTAAACAAATTTGTGTATTTGCTTTGTTCATTTGACGGCTTCCGTGGTCAAGTTGTAATGGTCTCGACTAGCAAGCAGAAGATCGTGGGTTCAAATCCCGGCGTGCGCAAGTAATTTTTATTTGATTAATGTTCGTAATTTCACATTTTTTTAATTTGAAATAATATAGAGTATACTCGGCACGTTCCAGAGTGGAATATACTCTCAGTATCTACCTGGTGTAAGACCACTATTCAGCATTGAAATTTTGCTTGAAATGGCTATAGCAGTGTTTGCTGACCAGATCTGAATAGGTTTTCCCTCACCTTTCTTTTCTCCATATCCTTGCCCTCCCCACTAACTTCAGCCTTACAACACACCCCAATTAGGGATGCCATAGTCACTGGCTCCAAACGGTTGGGAGGAGTTGGGACTCTTGTGTGGTATTCACATAAAGAAAACCTTTTTAGTTAAATATTATCTTTCTGACTTATTTGGAGTTCGTGGAATATGAAAGTCTTTATTGAATTGCGTTAAAAACTTTGTACGTAAAAATTAAATCGTTGCAGAAAATTCTTGGTTTTAGATTCATATATCCAACCCATGCATTTTCTTCATTTATTACATTTCGAGATTTGTCACACTGCTATAATATATACTTTGGTTTACTTTGAGTTTTTTAAACTACCGACATTACTAAGATGGAGAATACTAAACAGGTAATAGTCAATGAGTGGTGCAAAAATTGTATAATAAATTAGTTACCTTTTTTTACATTAACCGCAGGAAAATAATTTCCCTCAGAGCCTATGTCATCTTTAATGAGAGGAAAGAGAGGAAATTCAGGGTACGAAAAAGGTATGAGGAATGGGTAGGAATATATGGATCTCCCGCCACGGCGCAAGGCGATGTGTCGAGTTACCAGTTATAGAGCTTAAATGGTCTCCCCAAACCAGTCTCTCCCAGGCTATGCACCAGTCTCTCACCTGATGAACCCGAGCATCTCTGCCACAAACCCCATAAAAAAACGTAGCGAACAACTTGAGGTGAACTATAGCATAGGTTGTGTACTCCTTTCCTACCCATCCTGTAATCAGTATACATCCTTTCTCGTTCTAGCACTAATAAGGTGTCTGCTATTTTATTTCTATCTCTTTCACTTGTGTATTTATTTCTATATCTTTCACTCATTGTTTTATTTTCTTCTATATATATGTGTCTGTATGAAAATAACTTTAGTTGATATAATAAGCCCTGATGAAGCTTGAGCTAAGCGAAACCTGGTTGGCTGTTAATATTAATTCAAAATAAAAGTGGTGTTTTACAAAGTGTATTTTTCATTTGATATACACGGTGTCCGGAAACTCGTAGTACAAGCGGGAAACTGGAGAATCTACACCACATGGGGAACCCAAAAAAACATAAAGTTTTTTGATTTGAGCATTTTCAAAAAAAAAAAAAAAACCAAAACAAAATATTTTTCGGCTATTTTAGGGTTAAAGTTTTTTCTGGTGTTTTGGGTTGAATAACAGATGTTTTAACCCTGCAGAGCAGAAATATTTTATGATTACACCGGGTTAAATGAAGGGTGATTTCAAAATAATGCTTCAAATCCGAGTTTCTTCATTTGTTTTACTTTCAAATAGTTTTAATTAGTTGGGTACTTTGATCTTCAGTAATAATTTATAAGAATTTGATTAAAAAAAAATAATTAAAAAAAAAAAAATCAACTTCAAACTCGATTTACTCGATAACGAAAGCTCAAATAAAAAAAAAATATACTACAAAATCGACTCCAAATGTGATGTAGATTCACCAGTTTCCCGCTTGTACTACGAGTTTCCAGACACCCTGTATAGCATAGGTGTTGGTTATCCAATAAATGGTTCCCGGGGTCATTTTTTTAAATAAAACCAGCATTTTTTCAAGAGATATGAGTCTAGTATTTTCCGAAGTATTTTATCGTATAAATATTTTCCCTATTTTCACCGTACTTAATTACTTGATGAAGATGAATGTCGAATTCTTAATTTGTTTAAATGTTCTTAAGATAAATACCTATTGCCATAATTATCTCTTAAACCGTCGAAGTATCTGCGAACCTTCTTACCGTGGATTTGAAATAACACTGGTAACATTATTTTAAGCGCATTGACTACTTCAAATAAGCTTGTTCGTTGGGATGACATCAAGGATAAATTTTAATTCAAATCATTAGTACGTTGGCTTAAACTATCTGACTACTACTAAAACAGCAATGTTAAGCACCGTTGAGTTTATGTTATCATCAAACGGCTTTACATAAAACTTTCTAATTATCATTATTTAGTTAAACATTCCCTCAAAACAATTTAATTATAAATATTTAAATACCTTTAAAATACGTACACTTGAAGATTGGCGTAGGTTAAGCGGCACATAAGTATTTTTTTAAATAGTTATTCGGGGATCGACTGTTGCAAACTTATGAGTCTAGTCAATTTAAGAGTGCCTACTAGACACCAATGAATTATGTAGCAAACTCGTCGATTCCTCGCCTACATATTTAAGCATATGAATGTACCTATAATATAGACATTTTTAATGTGACAAATTTGATGCTTAAAGCATACTAGTATATATTAGTACATATTATTATGGTGGCTGTAGAAACAAACAATTGTTATCATTTAATTTTTTATGAATAAAGAAACACAAAAAAAATACTTAAACAAAAAAAATATAAATAAATTTCGGAAAATTTCAGTTTATTTAGGTATAACTCTTAAAAGTAATAGTAAAAACCCCATAGGCCTATAATAAAATTAAGTAAATTAGTAAATAAAAAAATTGAAATCGTTCATAAAAGATTCATAAAACGTCGTCGTGTTTGACGACGGAAAATAAATAAAATCCTTTTTAAAACAAATTTCGCAGTCTTATAACTAGACTGCCGACTGCAGAAATCCAAAATTGAGTGTTTTGAGATAATAATTCGTTTTATGAAAGAACATCCAGTAATGCCACACCTCAAATGAATATGGAAAGTGCCATAGAATTAAAAAAAAACACTCAAGAAGTGTTCTGTGAACCAAAAGTGCGACCATTCTGTACTTAAATTTTATGTGCAGAACGGTGTTTCGTCATCAATATATATAATTTTTCGGGAACCAAAGTTACAGTATAATCATTGGTTTTATGCAAATATACTCGTACATGGAAGGCATCAACTAGAAATATCTTACTCTACTGTACGTTCGGTTTCAGTCCATTTAGCACGTACTCTCTCTCTCTTACATTTGCTTGACATGGTATTCCTCCATCCTATTTGATCTAAATTAGAATGTCATTATGATGACGCAACACTTTACATAGTCAGTGAATACCTACTGCATTAAAAAACTTTTGGTTTAGGACGAGTTTTTGCTTTTGTATGAATTATGCTAAACTGTCAAGGTAAACAGTTATTTAATAGTTAGTTATTAATAGATTTGATGACGTTCTTTACGGAATAGTTAAGATCCTTGAGTATTCATTGACCATGTCTGAATCGACCAAGTCATTGACCACCAAGGGTCGCATTTAGGCCCAATACTTTTTTTACTTTTTATAAACGATATTGTCACTGCTATCGATATTAATGTTGAAGTGTTGCTTTTCGCCGACAATTTAATATTATTTTAAAATATAAAAACAATAATTGACTGTATCCACATTCAAATAAATTTGAACAAATTGCAAGATTGGTGCAAACTTAACAAACTTTATCTTAACATTAATAAATGTCACATAATAAGATTTTTCAGAATAACTCAACCTTTTTTCTACCAATATAAAATCAATAATGATCTCTTCACCTCTGTCAGTGAAATTAATGATCTTGGCGTGATTTTTGATTCGAAATTTAACTTACTTTCACACATAAATTCAGTTACCAACAAAGGATTAAAAATGCTTGGTTTTATTCTTAGAAATGTCAGAGACTTTCGTAATACTTCAACATTAAAAATTTTATATTCTTCTTTAGTTCGTAGTCAAGTCGAAAATAATTCTTCTATCTGGTCCCCTCACTTCTAAATCCACTCTTACTCCATTGAAAAAATTCAGCATAAATTCCTTAGATTCATTAACTATAAACTCGGTCTACCAATTGAAACAATAAACTACAATCACTTGATGAAAAAACTAAACTAATTAAAACTCTCAGATAGAAGACTTGTTTCAGACTTGATTCTTATTTATAAAATTGTTAATGGTATTATAGAGAGCCCTTATTTATTAAGTCTAATTACCTTACATATACCTATAAGAAGTAGTCGATCCAAAACTCTTTTTGATTGCAATAAAAATATCAGGACTGAGACATTAAGATACTCGCTTGTACCTAGATTGCATGCAGTTGGCTATGTTTTCTCAGAAATTGTAGATGTGTTTAACTGCACGGAAGGTAGTTACAAGAAGGCTAAAATAACATACCTCAGTAATAATAACAATTAGGTTTAGCATAATACCATTATTTTGTATGGGTTCTGTATAATTTTAAATGCAAATTTTAATCTGATAGTATTATTGTCCTAGCGTCTGCACGATGTAGGCCCTCTGATTGGTCAAATTAAAATTGTCTGTTTCGGGTAAATTCAGCTAACTTGAAAATTTAGACACAATTTCATACTAAAATAGGATCGCCTCATAATAATACGAGATTTCTTCAAAAGCATCGTTTCTGCTCATATAATTTTTGGATAATATCGAAGAAAATATGTTTTAGAAATTTCATAATCCATAGAATTAATTACATTACAATGAAAATTATCCACAGTTACGTGATTATGTTTGACGTTTATAAAAAAATCACGCGTGCCTTCAATGGCCGATACAAACGGCTATAGATGGCTGACAGAGCGCACCTCTGGCGGTATAAAAACGAACCAAATGAATGGCGCGAATATTTAAATATGCAGCTCACAATATTTGACTACTTACGATTAACAAGCGTTTAATAAGAAGATTTCTTCTGGAAGCTTATCTTTTTGTTATGGAATTTTTCATTATATTTTTTTGTTTATTAATTATATCTGATTTTATATTGACAGGTTTTCTAATTTCTAAAATTTCAAAATTATTAATTTGCGATGCTTTATATCCTGAGTAAAGTATTTTAAGACCTGAATTTATTATCGAAAGTGTGATCATTAATCAAAAGATGATTTGCAAACTCAGATTCACTATTTCCATTTAGAGCCCTGCGACATTCTTTAGTTCTGACTTCAAAGTTTCTATTGGTTCTACCTTTGTAAAAGAAATCACAATCATCCCAATTGAGTTTTTAAACTTCTGATTTTTTTGTTTGAATTTTGCTATCTTAATTATTAAGAATATATTTCTTCATTGTTATTAGTGTAAAACGCCAGTTGAATAGTACCAGGATTGTTTTTATATATAATTTTAGAAGTATCGTTATCCACAAACAGAATTCTACGCCATTGTTTATTTCTATCTTTAGAAAGACCGTTTGAAGAGAATATGTTTAATTTTTTTATTTAGTATTTAAACTATCAATTTATCAGAATAACCGTTATTAAATGCTATTTGTCTTATGAATATATTGTTTTATGGTTATATGCTATTTGTTTTTTTCAGGTCTTAAAATACTTTACCATAAATAATTTAGAAATTTTAGAAATGAGGAAACATGTTAATATAAAAGCAGATATAATTAACAAGAATTTTTTTATAAACTCTCTTTAAATATTTTCCCACTCAACTGGTCTTTCCCGTCTAACGATATTGTAATTCCTAATTATTATAAACCCAGCCTACTCTTACCCCTCCCCCTCCTTCCACTTCTTCTTTCTAATTGCAATCTACATTTAATTTTTGACTTCGGTGTATACACAATAAAATATAAACATTATATTTATTTATTTATTGGACAATTTGCATAGCGCCGTTTTTGTGAGATATCACCTCAGGGGCGCTATATTGTAATAATCTACCTTTATATATAAATTTTTACTCTCCCGATGATGTTGTATATATAATCTAACTTTAAACTTTATTAGATACAGTAACAGTTGTAGGTAAAGAATTACCACCAGTTGGAGTAAAATTAACAACTTTTAATTAAACCGACTGCTAATCTCATCGCACAATTACCCTCCTTTTATTCATAAAAACGGGTACAATTAATCAATATGTAATAATCTATTATTTAAGTCAACTTAGTTATAACTATCTTTAATTGTGACAAACTAAACGATATTGATTCAACTTATAGACATTGACGGTTGTAACATATATTTAAGCACTGCAAGTCTCCTATGAGCTAATTATATTAGGTACCTAAGATAACAGTTAATATCAGTTGTAGACATGTAGTCAAAAATAGTGTTTAATTTGAAATAATCCATTACAAATACGTAAAATTTAATTTATTCAAACAACTGTCATTCTTAGTATGCGTAAATTTCGCATGTTATTATTAATTAACTCCTTCCTGTTCCGTGTTTTAACAATATATATATACTCACCCTCTCTCTGTGAATGTCCTAATATCTATCTATCTATTAAATGTATCTGTTGTTAATATCACTTAAAATGGGCGAAACCAGACTAAGAGCCGCCCGCAGGGCCTAGCTGAAAAAAACCCGCGGAGCGGGTTTTTAACTGCTAGTATTGATTACTGTTTCACCGAATTGTTATGTTAATATTATTAAATGTATGTAAAAGCTCTTATAAGCGTATAGTAAATAAATAAATAGTCAGGTCTAATCAATCTCACTTCAAAATGTACCGAATTGTGAATACCATAGTCCTAATTGATCCGGCAAATTCTTGTGGATGTGGTGCGGTATTCGAATAAAAATAAGCAGAATAATATCAAAATAATTCATTTGTAATACACATGTAAATTCTTGATTAATGTTTATGATAATCTTTATGTACGTCGGCGATTTCCATCTGACATGCTACTGTGACTTACGACAGTCCTGTTCTGTGAGTGCGACTTATTCAAGAATAATACCTAGAGTTATAATTCACATTTTTGCTTCACAAATTCCGAATTTCCTCAGCTCGCAGCGTTTAAAATATGGGCTCCAAGAGGAGTAACGTAAATAAAATTAAACTTTTCCATAAGCGTCTGCTAGGTAGTCTGTTCTAGTGTATCCTGCGGGACAAAGCGCTCCTTTGTCGTTATAAAGATTTGTGGACGGGTTCGGGCGACTAAAAGAATTTTCATTTACTCGCCAGAAAAACGTGAAATGAAAAACAACTTTGTGTATTTTATCACTTATCGTGTTTTGTTATAATTCACAATTTGCATTAATGTTTTTAACATCTTAAATGAAAGCTTTAGTTTGAAAATGAAAATTATTCAAGGGCAAATTAATCTTAATGACGTGTTATGTTGTAAGGATTTGATTTAAAATATTTTCAATTTGATTTTAGGTGTAATATTTTACACACAAGAAAATTTGGATATTTCGCGGAACCCAGACTCAATATCTTAAGATGTTTGACTTTATTATTTTTTTTTCTTCAACCTGTTCCTGTCTAGCTTTAATATTATTACATCGTGATATATACGGTATCCGGAAACTTGTAGTACAAATAAGAATCTGTTAAATCTACATCGCGTTTCAGTCGATTTTATGGAATAACATTTTTTTGCTTTGAACTTTCTTTTTCGAGTAAATCCAGTAAAAAGTTGTAATTTTTTACAATCAAATAAAGGTGGTTAATAATAGCGGTTTAATATATTTTAAAATACATCTAAGTGTAGACTTGACTTCAATAGTTTTTTAACCCATTAATTTGTTGAAAAAAACTAAATAATAATTTTTTTGGTTAGTTACCAACTTTATACGATGTAGATTCACCAGTTCTATGCTTGTTCTAGACTACACTTTTCTAAAAGCCAGTGTAGTACTTTATTCGTGTAGTACATGTACTTGTTTTAATAAATGTTCCACAGTCTTTTTTTGTCCAAATTACTAGCTTTGGGAATTCATGGGGATTTATATAGATGGTTAGTCTCCTATCAATGGGCGCACTCAGGGAGTAACAATAAATGGCTTCATCTCTGAGATTGTAAATATACCCTCAGGTGTGCCCCAAGGATCTCACCTGGGAACGTTACTGTTTACAATTTTCATCAACGACATTATAAAATGCTTTAATTATGTAAATGTTCTACTTTTCGCTGATGATATGAAAATATTCCTGCCTATTAATTCTATAATTGACTGCTTCAAACTACAAGAAGATCTGTATAGGCTTATTGATTATTTTATCCTCAATCGTCTCAACATTAACACTTCTAAATGTTGTGTAATTACCTTCACTAGAAATAAAATTAAATTTGACCATAATTACATATAGCTGGCCAACTGCTCAAAAAAGTTACACAAATTCGTGATCTAGGTGTTATACTTGACATTAAACTTACATTTGAGGCTCATATTGATATGATTGTTAAGAAAGCCCTTAGAATGCTAGGATTCTTGTTCCGTATTGGAAAAGAATTTAATAATATCATAATACTTAAAATATTGTATTTTTCTTATGTTCGCAGTCATCTTGAATTCGCTTCTCTCATATGGAATCCTCAATATAATATTTACATACATCGCATTTAAGCCATCCAAAGAAAATTTTTCCATCATTTAAATTTCAAATTAAATTCAAACCTTGACGTACACAGCTCGATTGACCTTTATGGACTTAAGCCATTAAAAACTAGAAGAGACTCCACAAATATAATATATCTCTTTAAAATTATCAATGGCTTTATTGATTATTCTCCCCTTCTGTTTGAAATTAATTTTAGAGTCCCGAGCGTTAGAACTAGAGAAAAATCACTTTTTCATCTCCATAAATGTTGTACTAATATCAGACAAAATGCGTTTATATTCAGAGCTTGTAGTATATTTAATAAGAATTTTAATGATATGGACGTATTCACATGTAATTTAAGAACCTTTAAAAGATATGTAATAACTAACATTAAATAATTTTAAATATTCTACTGGAAGTTATCTTGTTGTTGCTTTGAATCCCTTCCAGTTACTTGCCTTCCAATTTATACTGTTATGTGTTCAATTTAGTTGTAGGTATACATTTATTATATCGTTATTATTGCTATTGTGTTGTGTTTTTATTGATTGCTGCTGTGTTGAAATTTTACAATACATTATGTTTTGAATTTTATCTGGTTAATAGTATATCAGTTAACTTTAAATTTTTGAAATTAAGATGTTTATTAGTATATCAGTTAACTTTAAATTTTTATTTATTTGTGTTCTTACATCTTCTATTATTTATTATTTACAATATTGTATTTTTTGTAAATCACTCAGGCCATGGGTACAGAACCCTTAGTTTTTTTAAAATATTTTTTTATTATTATTATAATTTTAAGTGAAAATCTGTTTTTGGATTTTATCTTTATTATTTAGTTTATTCTTATATATGTAAATAATCTGTTGATTTTCCCAAATAAATAAAATAAAATAAATATCAATAGACTTTTATTACTTTTCTGTTGATTGCTGCTATTTTCATACACCTGTTTGAGTATTGTGTTCGTATCAACTCTACGTGCGGTATCAATAATTATAAAATACCACTAATTAGGTTTTACCTGTTTTTTATCCTGTTATGTTATTCAAGAAATTTCGGTACACTTTATTTCAATCGAATAAATCAAACTAAAACTCCATGAGACGGACACTAAAAATATTTTCAGTTCTGCAAAGCTGAAACGTTTCAGGCGGTTCGATTTCAGTTTTTATTAAAGATTCTATCTCGACGTCAGTTTTTCCCATCACTATATTGCACTAGTATAACAGAGAGGGCTTCATTTTCCGAAAACTGGATTGATGAATGTGTCCAATGGAGAATGAATACCATAAAACTATTTTTTTTAAATACGCCAGACAACGCAAAGAGAACAATAACTTTGTGGATTAATATTTCATAATTTAATCTTGATTATTTATTTTCAAAGGGAATTAAACACAATGTGAGTTTACCGTCCCGATACAATTTTTAGCGCTAATAGGGGTGGATGGTTAAATAATCTTTACAGTAAATTATGAAAAAAATTGGTTTGTAGATTATTTTAAAGAAACAACAAACATTTTTTCTGGAAAATTCCAGCAAAACATGTGTATTACTTTGATAACCAACATGTAAAATATAATAATAGTTGATAGGGCAACATTACTCACAAAATAATCATTTGTCTGTAGACCGTATTTTATATAGACCTTATTTGATGTAGACCGCCTTTTTATCTAGTGACGCTGTCGTCCGATATTGTATTCATTTGACATACCTATATAGAATACATGCGCAAGTCCCATACATCGTAGATATTTTTTGACGTTTCATTTGATATCGATCATTTCAGCAGATTATGTTTATTGTTCAGTACGATAGAAAATAATTAAAAATCCGACCGGCACCATCCCGTACTCTTACTTAAAACTGACTTGAAGTATATGATGTTTGATTGTGGTATTTTCTCTGTATGTAGAAGTGAACAGATTTGTCCACATTTCTTGAGAGCAATTTAAAAAATTATTTTATTTTCATAACTTAAAAATGAATTACGACCATCTTTTCCAAAAAAGTGCTTAAAATTACATAAAAATATTGACGGGGGGTGTATGGAAGTTAAAATTTGTGATTTATGAATTTTTGTGGATGAGAAATTTTCGTTACATAAATACATTTTTTTAAATCACTACAACAGCGCAACTTACTGGGTTCAAAAACTATCTAATATTTCATACACATTCACAAAAATTCATCAAAATCGTTTTGGCAGTTTCGGCGATTTGTGTGCAAGAACACAGTGACCCATGACTTTTATATATTAAGAGGAAAGATAAGAAGATAATTTTACCGAAACAAAATTCTGATTTAAATTTTACTTTGGAATAAATGAAAATATCAACGGAAGTGGATTTATTTCCAAACTTATTGTAACGTCAAAGAATTGTGCAAGTTTGGATTGCCAGGGTAGTGCCCGATTATTGTTTTGTTGAGAGTTTTTTCGGGTGGCTGCCCTGCGATCGGTTGGACGGGCGAGCAAGAATAACGCGGGTAGATTTAGATCGGGACAATACGGGAACAATACGAGGGACGACGATTCCGCGGTGCGCGTGGCGTTAGGCGAGAAAAAATGGAGATTGAAATTTTGAGAAAAAGATCGCGCGGATACCTTGAACTTATCCTTTGGAAACTTTCCGTTTAAATTTGCAATACACAAAACCAACGTTTCGACTCCTGTGTGAGATCGGCCTGTGCTTGTTCGAGTGTTGTGGCTTGAAGAGATGAAAATATACAATCGGTTGTTTGAAATAAAAAATGGTTTTATTTGTGAGTGGTTTTGAGGGGTAATTCCTTGGAGACTTGCACTGGATTGCCAAGCATGCTGTTGAGGTGACGCAAAGATGAAGCATCATTGTCCCTTTAAACGTTCAATGGATGCTGAATGATTGAGGATGGCCTCGCGCACTCTATCCCACGAATCTCTACCCGGCGCAATCTGCTCACCGCTGGCGGACTCTCCAAACACCTTCAAACATGATCAAGGTTCTTCAATGCTTTTATAAATTATGTCTCCTTGCCTTAGCTCCATAATAGCCCTGGTAATTGACAAGGGTCCATGCTCATCAGACGGGACATCAGACGTGACATTGGCGCTCCAACGTTAATAAAGTTTTAAAACAACTTTAGGTGCTCGTATTTAAGCCTATGGCAAGGGGATACTCTCTATCGTATCAAATTTAGAATTAAAAATTGTAATTTAATAATTTTTAATGTATAAATTCTCTGATAATATGCTTAATGTATAGATATGATGTGCATTACGAAGTACCTATGTGTGTGCATTGCGTGGTTGCGTTGTAGCTTCGTTCGCTTTACATTGTTGTTTTGCTCGGTAGACGGTGTACAATTTTGACGTGAACTAGCTTCGTTCGCTCATTTGCTCGAAATATATTTTTTTAATTTAACTACTGTATTGATATTCGTGTACCGTTGTTTTATTCAACTGGTAACACGGACCTGTCAGTTGACATTGTTTTGAACATAGTGACAGTGATAATGTTTATTATTGTCGATCATTTGATATGCGATTACATTTGTAAATGCGAGCTATACACTTATATAGAATTTGAACACATTTGAGACGACTTGCGGTAACGTGTTAGTGTACCAGATGGTTTTTTTTTTAAATTTCAGAGTTATTGTTTTTTAAATAATTTTTTTTTGAATAATTTCTCAAAATTTTGTTTTTTCATTACAATCAAAATGGCGATTTCTAATATAAACGGAGCTACAAAGGAGGAGATGATAAAAATGCTTTCTGAAGTGAATATCACTCCAGAAAGTACATTATAAGCTATGCGGGAACAGGCTCGTATATATAATAAGAGCTTAAAACAATCCGGTAGTGATTCTTCACAACAAAATGAAGGCAATAGTGATAATGCGAATCAGACTACAAACATAGTTAATAATTATTATTATCAATCTGCAAATACAAATACGTCCGTACATTCTTGGGGTATTAAATTTTCGGGTTCTTCTGATGTTAGGGATTTTATACAACGTGTGGAAGAGTTATCTAGATGCCGTCATATAGAACTGTCATCGGTTGTGATTTCCTTTGCTGATCTTCTGGAGGGGAGAGCTCTGTCTTGGTATCGGACAATTTATAAAGATTCTTTATCTTGGCCTGAGTTGAGAAATCACCTCATAGCACGTTTTGACCGTTATATTAACCAAACAGAGGCACTAAAAGCCTTATTCGCAATGAAACAAAAATTTAATCAAAGTGTTGTGGATTACGTCGAGGACATTAAATTAACTAATCTCAGATTAAACGTTCCACTTACGGAGGAACAGTTGGTAGACCTAGTTTCTGATAGTCTGTTACCTAAATATGCCTTGGCTATCGCATATTTTGCAGAAAAGGACTTAACCCTTGAATGCATGACTTTTTTTATTTAAAAAAAATATATATTTTTGCATTCATTTTATTAATTAAAAGTAGGGAAAAATAATTTAAAAAATATTTATCAATAAATTTTGTTTATTTTGAGAAAAACGTTATTATATCATATGTGAAACACTATGCATCCATGTCTTAAAAAATGATCTTACCTAATGTTACAAAAATAATTATCATTGAATAAAGCGAACTAATTTATGACTTATACTTAAAAAAAGAAGACAAATAAAAACATGGGAAAGTATTAATTTAAATGAAATGCCGTAAAACAGTTTTTGTTCTTATTAAAACATAGAGGGACTTTGTACTTTTTGCAGTGGCAGTACGTCAGACCATTGCAGGTAGGAAGTCGACACCTCTGCCTCTTTTCGTGCCATGTTGGCCAATGAGATACCTCATCTCTCCTTATGTCTTTTGGTGGGACATTCAATTTTGGGCCTTTTTTCTTCTTTTGTAAAACTTCCACTTGGCCGACCAGTTCGTTTGTTGGTAAACTTAGAGTCAACGGTGCATAAAGATCGAGCAATTAGGGTTTTAAATTGGGCGAGACGCATAATATTTTTTGTATTGGCATTTTTTTGATCTTGTACTCTTCTATATAGAAACCAAGAATTGACTATAGTCATATCAACTAAGTGGTATAACACCCCTCATATACCATCTATTGCTTCTCATCTCAATTTTATGTCTTCCCATGACACTGTCTAGTAAGTCAACTCCTCCCATATGTCTGTTGTACTCTATTATAACAAATGAGCAGTTAACTGTGACCTTAGTTTTCTTTTTTTTTGTCATAACGTTCAACAGTTTTCATTGGAAGTTCCCCTGCAAAAGACGATAGTAATGTGACCACCTTGTTATCCTTCCAAACAACATGAGACATTTCAACGCCTTGACACGATCCATTAAATTCCGAGCTTGTACCTGGTGGAGCATTTTTCATTATTTTTTCATCTGGTAGCTTACATTCAGGGATTTTATTCCTCCTAACTGTCCCAAGAGATGCAAATCAGTCGCAGTAATATTTGAAGGTCTTGAAACATCTTTTTGCAGATCGTAGAGATTCGACTGTTCTAGTATTTTATTGATAATAGCATCTGTAAAAAAATATTTTAAAAAATCGAATGGGGTTCCAATTCCAACAAATCCGAGGGCAATTGCCTGTTTCCTGTAAATTCCATGTCGGAGTCTTCAAGCTGCAGGATTTTTTTCTCCACAAAATTGACGATTTCACAACTTTTGAAGTAGACGAGACGGGCGTTGTCGTTGTAATATCAGTTTGGCCACTAGATAAAACATTAGGTATATTATCACCGTCAACATTATTTGGTAGATGATTCTCAACCGGATATCTTCAGGTTCATTTCGATCATCTGAATCGTAATTTTCTACGGCACAATAATTTTCATCAGCTATACTGTCATCATCCGTAAAATCCATTCCATCGTCACTGTCAGATAAGCGATTAATTATTTCGTCCAACTCCTTTTCGGATAAACCCCTCTTTGCCATTTTGAAACAACGTTATGCAATAATTAGTAATGACTAAATACAAATGTCTAAATATGGTCTCAGTGCATAGTGTTACATATATGATATAATAACGTTTTGTCATATTTAGACTGTCAAAATACATAATACACATTAAATTTATATTTAAAACACATAAACATAACTTATTATTTGTGAAATAATATAATTACGATCCAACTCGTCGAAAAAACAATATATTTTGATTTAATACTGTACATCAAAATGCACACAATCTGTAACCTCCAACTGTCAAGTTTAAAATCAAAATTTCAAATTATTGTGTATTATCTATTGTAATTTTTCGACAACATTATTATGCAGAAATAATGAAAAAACAATACTGTAATACCAAAACCCACCAACAGATGTCAAAATAAATAAGAAATAAAAAAAGCTAATTATATCAGATGTGTTACACTATGCAGTTAAGGGTTAATTTCTTTGGTAAATGTGTGTAGGAGATTTGAAAAGCTCTCAGTAGATAAACCCTTACCGCATTTCACTTCTTCTCAAGCAACTTCCTCTTCATCAACTCATACTTCATCTTCTTCTTCTAATAATAGAAAAACTTTATATTGTTTTTATTGTAAGGGGCAAGGTCATACAAAACAATTTTGTAGGCTATAGAACTCTGAATCTCAGAGGAATTCTGGTAAACGTAAAGATGACTCCGCTCGCACAAACCCAAAAAACTAGCGTGTGATCCTCTGCGTCCTGCTAGCAAGGATGCCAGGAGATCATCACCTTTAGTTGATAGTTCCAGTAACCGGTTCTTTGGGCGTGACATGGACGCATGCATGCCGATGGCTATTTCTAGACAGGACATCAGACCTCATGCGAATATTTCTATTCAAAATCTTGTCTTTTCGGGTCTTTTGGAGAGTGGTGCGACTGTCAGTTGTTTTGGCGGTTCTCTTTACAACTTCTTTATTAGTTAAAGGTTTAGTTTAGATAAGTTAGAATCGTACGTTACCACCGCTGATGGAGTACGTCAAAATGTAATTGGTACTATGCGGGTACTTGTTACTTATAATAATATTAAGAAATATATTTATTGTTATTAAGTTTAATTTGTAGAACTCCATTTTATTTTTTATTTTTTTATATATACAATAATATTATTATTGGGTTTATAAAAACAGTTTATTTTTAAACAAGTTCTGCTGTGTAGTTATTATTACGCGTGACAGCTGTTTCGCCCTCTAAAGGCATTATCAAACTGTGGGTAGCCCACTTACAGACGATACATTTATATTATTTCTAGGTAGTAAACATGTAAACATTACACTAATTGGGGAAACTTTACTAGGGTAATAACCATCAATAATTTCTAACATTTTTACACAGAAATCAATTAAGAAATTCAGTAATTGAAATTAAAATACCTACCTAGAAATAATATAAATGTATCGTCTGTAAGTGGGCTACCCACAGTTTGATAATGCCTTTAGAGGGCGAAACAGCTGTCACGCGTAATAATAATTACACAGCAGAACTTGTTTAAAAATAAACTGTTTTTATAAACCCAATAATAATATTATTGTATATATAAAAAAAAAGAAATATATTACTTTTTTTGTAATTCCGTCACTTTCACCTACGATTATTTTGGGGGTCGACTTTTGGAGACAGTTTCAAGTAGCTCCGCAACTGTTTCCATAAGTAAACATCACAAGTAATGATTTTGAGAGGGGCATAATGAAATTAGAAAAATTACTGCAGCTTCTTTTATCTCTCCAAAAGATAATTGGAATTTAAAAGAAATCATCAAAAAATTTGAAACAATTTCATTTGAAAAATGTGGGTTAGGACTCACCCATCTTGTGCAACATCGTATAGAAACCACGGGACCACCGATAAAGCAACGTTACTATCCTTTGTCTCCAGCGCGTCAACGCTTATTAGAAGCTGAATTAAAGGAAATGTTAGCTTTAGGTGTTGTTCGCCCTTCACGTTCGGCTTGGTCTAGTCCAGTGCTTCTAGTAACAAAAAAAGATGGTTCCGCAAGATTCTGTCTTGACAGTCGAAAAATCAACGCAATAATGAGGCGAGATTCATATCCACTACCTTATGTGTCACGCATTTTGGACAAGCTTCGTGGCGCGCGTTTTATTTCGTCTGTGGACCTCTCGAAAGCTTTTTGGCAGATTGCTCTAGATGAGTCCTCAGCTCCTGTCACAGCATTTGTTGTACCTGGTTATGGTCTTTACGAGTTTACGCGTATGCCCTTTGGCCTAAAAAATGCACCCAGCGAATTACAACGTCTAATTGATAAGCTATTTGGCCTTGAATTTTATGAAAATGTGTTTGGATATGTTGACGACTTAATTTTAATATCGGTTGATTTTGAATCTCACTTAAAACTACTACGAAAGGTTTTCGAACGATTAAAAGAAGCTGGTCTAACAATAAATTTAAAAAAGAGTGAGTTTTGCAAGAAAGAACTAAAATACTTAGGTTACGTGGTAGATTCAGAAGGACTACGGACAGATCCGGTTAAAGTTGATTATATCAAACAATATCCAATCCCGAAAAACTCAAAGCAAATTAAAGCTTTTATTGGATTGTGCGGTTATTACCGCAGGTTTATTAAAGACTTTTCCACCGTAGCAGCACCTTTAACTAAACTTACTGGCTCAAGAAAAGGAGTAAGTAATTTTAAATGGTCTCAAGAAGCAGAAGACGCATTCAACAAATTAAAAGAAGCCCTTACAACAGCTCCCGTTATGAATTGTCCAGACTTCAACTTACCTTTCATTATACATTGCAATGCCAGCGCAGTCGGGATCGGTGGAGTTTTAACGCAGAACTTTAACGGTGAGGAACACCCGGTGTGTTACTTTTCACGTTGCTTAAACGTTCATGAAAGAAATTATGGTGTCACAGAGCGCGACCTTCTTGCAGTTTTGGACTCGGTTAATCACTTCAGACCATATATAGAGGGGACTCATTTCACTATGATTACAGATCACTCAAGTTTGCAATGGTTGGTGTCTCTTTCGAACCCTACCGGTCGGTTGGCTAGATGGTCTACGCGATTGTCGCAATTTTCTTTTGATGTCATACATAGAAAAGGCAAATTACATACGGTACCTGACGCACTATCCCGTATGGAAGTCTCATTATTGTCGACAGGGGATGCGCCTGCTTCAGTTCCCACAAGTACTGATACGTGGTACAATAACTTGTTCTCTAATTGTCTTAATGTACCTCAAAGATTTATTAATTTCAAAATTCTGGGTAACGAACTATTTAGACACTGTAAGACCCGTTTCGCCCTTTGCGAAGATACGGCGTGGAAATTAGTAGTACCTGCAGAGAAACGTATAGATATCTTGAGGAAAGAACACGAATCAGACCTTTCATGTCATCCGGGAATATTTAGGACTTACAAGAAGGTTCATCTACATTATTATTGGCCTGGAATGTATAAGGATGTGAAAAACTTCGTAAATCGGTGCAAAACATGCAAAGCTCATAAGATTAATACTGCTGCGCCGGCGGGGATTTCTGTTAATCCAAAAATAGTCAATAGACCAATGAAAATGTTGTCCATTGACCTTGTCGGTCCACTGCCAAGAAGTTATTCCGGATTTACATATATTTTGTCAGTCGTAGACGTGTTTTCAAAATACACATGGATATTCCCACTTGGGAACGCTACCACAAAAAGCATTGTTAAAAATGTAGAGCAGTACATTTTTCTCATTCATGGGGTCCCACAAACATTTGTTTGCGACAATGGCAAACAATTTATATCTAATGAATTTAAAAAATTACTCTCTGACTATAATGTTCCGGCACCTTTCTATAATGCTTACTACACGCCACAAAATAACGTCGTAGAATGTTATAACCAAACGATAGGTACTACACTGTCTATTTTGACCGAGTCCGACCAACGTAATTGGTCTAGGTTTCTGCCAAAAATACAGTCAGCACTTAACAATACGGTTAACGACAGGTTACACACCTTTTTTCCTAATGCACGGACGTGAACAAATAATTGATGGCAATTTTCATAAAAATTTGATCTCCACTAGCGGTGCGGATTCGAATTTAGAGGAATCAAGAGATAGTTTTGCTAAGAAATTAGAGGACTTGGCTCCAATTTACAATAAAGTTTCGGAGGCCTTGTTGCAGGCTTATAAGAAAAATGCTCAACATTATAATCTACGTAGAAAGTCAGTAAATTATGAAGTTGGAGATTTGGTGTGGAGGAAAAATTTTGTCCAATCGAGTGGACCCAATTTCTTTTCGCACAAATCGGCTCCGAGGTTTGTGCGAAACGTTATCAAAAACAAATTTTCTAATTTAGTGTATACACTTGCAGACATGCAAGGCAAGGTAGTAGGAAATTTCCACGTTAAGGACATAGTTCGTTTAGATTAGGTTTAGTTTAGTATATCATAGGAAGCCAATGAAATAGTGTAAAGGACTACCAACCCTTCATGCTGCTTCATTCCCTTCTTTATGTGTTTGTTCCGGTCACGTGTTCTGGAGTTTGGTACCTTCAGGACCTGTGCTTGGAATAAACGCAAAATTCTAGTGTACTGATGATAGATTTCTTTTTTTTATCCTCGTTGGACTAGAATAGGAACATCTTCACAAAAGATGTTTCTCTGATCCTAGTGATCAGTGGCGCCCATTAATTTACATAGTTTAGGTCTTAATTCTTTATTATCACTTAAACTTTACTGAGATTTATTCTTATTTACGTTTTGAGTAATTTTCATTTTAAATGACACGATTTGTTCTTACTGCTGTGCACACGCGCACACACATGCATTGGTACGTTCCGTCAGCATAATGGACATAAGTTTGTTTCTCATTATCCTTTGGTCTGAACCCTTCTTTCACAAGTTCATTGGAGTTTTCTTATACTTTTGTCAAGTATCGAAGTTTTATTAGTATCCAAGGAGTCTTCAGGGGACTTGGAAAGAAGGATTCTTATTTTTTTTGTGTGTGAAAGAATTGAGCATTTTTTCATACACAAGATTATGTAATTTCTATTTTAGTTGTTCAATGTACTAGTTTTATGGTTAAATATATTTAGTTAAATAAATATATTTTTAAGTCTTAGTTTCTTAAGGAAATTCTCAAATTGTGTTGTTTCAAACAAAGGGAAGTACATACTGCTTTGGCGTGCTAACCTTTTAAATAATTCCGTCTGGATATTATCACTTTACCTCTGCTACGTAAGAGTGTGTTTTTGTACAGTTTTGTTAGTCATAAGTACAATTTGGTTAGTTATAAGTAATATATGCATAAGTATCTCATTGCTAGTACCAGTGTTATGCTGTTAATTTTGTAGTACAAGTGTCGATCTCTTGAATTGTGCTCGTACACCTCGTAACCTGTGTCAATTATCGAAAGCACATAGTTGAACACCAATTATATTTTATTTGTCCAAGAAATTTCGACTCTTTGCTTACATGGTAAGTAAAATTTTTGTTAGAATGCCATCTAGGCTACTTCCTTAGTCATATTTCTTGAGCAAGCAATGTTCATTCGAAGAGAATATGCTAGGTATTTTTTATATGTAAACCTTGATTCAACCACGATAGAGGGGTTTATCTTCTGATTGTAAAACCTCATCTAAAATTCTTGGCATTAAGTTATGTAAATCCTGCACTGAACATTTTTAAATCAATGTTGTAATTGATTTTGTGAAGATCCCTTAGAGATTTAGTCGATTTTTATTTTTTTATTTTGTTAAGTTCTATTGTTTCATGTTTTTATCTTAGAATGGTAATTTTGTTTTATATAAACATAGGGAGAGAAAGAGAGTTTAAGTAGTTACTTTATTTATTTTCTGTTAAAAATATATATATATGTATTTGTTTTCTTCTTCAAAGAATAAAGTGGGAGCTTGAGTTCTCCATACTCACTGGTGTCTCAGAGAGATTGTCTCTCGATAAGTGAGTAAGTGTTTGCGAATCTCATATTAGAGATATAAAAGTGAAGGTACAATCCCCATGTAAATATTGATAATAATATCGGTTGTGCAACACCAATCTGCGAATTGGTTTTCTCTTTTCGTTTTCTTGGTTTATAACTTGTTTAGTTTTATGGTTTTCTGTAAAAACTTATTTATTTCTACTAGCTTTGTCTTTTGTGTACATGTGCGGGATAGAAAGGTATTCGCGTGGGTTTTTTTTTTGTTTTAAGGTAATTTTACTTCACTTCGCGGCGTAAAATTTCCGGGGGTTGCGGGGAATTGTAACGTCAAAGAATTGTGCAAGTTTGGATTGCCAGGGTAGTGCCCGATTATTTTTTTGTTGAGAGTTTTTTCGGGTGGCTGCCCTGCGATCGGTTGGACGGGCGAGCAAGAATAACGCGGGTAGATTTAGATCGGGACAATACGGGAACAATACGAGGGACGACGATTCCGCGGTGCGCGTGGCGTTAGGCGAGAAAAAATGGAGATTGAAATTTTGAGAAAAAGATCGCCCGGATACCTTGAACTTATCCTTTGGAGACTTTCCGTTTAAATTTACAATACACAAAACCAACGTTTCGACTCCTGTGTGAGATCGGCCTGTGCTTGTTCGAGTGTTGTGGCTTGAAGAGATGAAAATATACAATCGGTTGTTTGAAATAAAAAATGGTTTTATTTGTGAGTGGTTTTGAGGGGTAATTCCTTGGAGACTGCACTGGATTGCCAAGCATGCTGTTGAGGTGACGCAAAGATGAAGCATCATTGTCCCTTTAAACGTTCAATGGATGCTGAATGATTGAGGATGGCCTCGCGCACTTTATCCCACGAATCTCTACCCGGCGCAATCTGCTCACCGCTGGCGGACTCTCCAAACACCTTCAAACATGATCAAGGTTCTTCAATGCTTTTATACATTATGTCTCCTTGCCTAAGCTCCATAATAGCCCTGGTGATTGACAAGGGTCCATGCTCATCAGACGGGACATCATACGTGACATCAGACGTGACATTATGTAGCCTTTTTTTGTACGGGGGAATAAAAAAAACAGTTTTTTAGATGATAGAACAAAGAAAGAGTTAAGTCAATATAATAATTTAATTAAATTAACATATTTAATTTGGTCAATAGGCATGGATAGTTTGAAATAGTTAATTATAATACAAAATACTCATTTCATATTTTTATACATAATTTTTCAACACATATAGTACTACACTTATTTTTCTATTACTCTTTTTTTTACTACTATTTTTCTTATTATTTTTATTTTACTATTTTTTACTAAACATTTGGTTAATATATAAATTGTTCATTACCAGCCTCAGAACAGACTTTTTCTAGTGAGGAGGGTAATGAAAAAAAAAACATCTGTACAGAACCAACCTTAATAAACGCCCGGGTTGCCGGCACTGAAACTTTAAATGAATGAACCTATCTTGAAGATTAGTGCAAACTTAAAAAACTTTTTCTAAACATTAGTAAATGTCACATAATAAGATTTTTTATAAGAAATCAACGTTTCAACTATCAACATAAAATTAACAATGTAACTCTCCCAACTTTCTTTGAAATTAATGAACATGGCATAATTTTTGGTTAGTTTCATAAAGTTTGGGAACAATCAATGTGCAAAGTAAATCTATGAGAAATGTCTATTTTACAGAGACTCTTTGCAGCAATCTGGCCCTGCCCAAGCATGTCTGTCAGCAAACTGCATCCACGATGATCCTAGTGCATCAATATCGGACAAGCCGAAAGCCAGACCTCAAAGCCACAAACCACAACAATGCAAATAATTTTTGCACGGCGCGGGCGGCATATTGTATTCATTTCACAGAATAATAAAGCACATCCAACCAAATGTACTATCAGTTTGGATCGACATAACCAATCAGTTGAGTTTGTGATGTAAATCCTTTTTTCCACATGTTATTATCGGATTTTGCAAATATTATACAGGTTTTTCATCCATGAAAAATATAAAAATTATTCATGCATTTCGCAATGTTTCTCGTATTAGTGGTATTTTTCATCGGTTGACTTCAACTCTTTTAATATGGGTTTTTAATATATTTTTTAATTTAATTAAATTCAAATTTAATAATATAATTTTTGAGTTATGCAAGTATTTTTTGGATTTTGTTATTGTTATAGCTGTTTCGGCTTTCAAAGTCATTTTCAAACTGTGGTTTTAGCCATGTTTAGACGACTTATCAATATGATTCTATTTTACCCCCAAAAATACCAAAAATACAAAAATACCCCCACAGAATATGAAATCTATTGTCACAATTTTTTTATTAGTAAAATGGTTTAACCAGTAATAAATCATTTTAAATTGGGAGGGTGTAAAATATAATCATATTAATAAGTCGTCTAAACGTGGCTAAAACCACAGTTTGAAAAAAGGCCTCGAAAGCCGAAACAGCTGTAACAATAACAAAATCCAAAAAATACTTGCATAACTTAAAATAGTATATTAAAGTATAATAGGATAAACAGGTCTTTAAAACTCGCGCGATTTTTCGAACACGACGGCGTAGCCGAGTGCTCGAAATAAAGCAAGTGTTTTAAAGACCAGTTATCCACGAATACTTTACGCTATTTTTTTATTGGTATACTTTGAAAACATAAATATTGATATTATTATTGAAAATTTGGAAATAAGAACTATTAATGAATTCGTGATGTGACATCACAATATCTTGTTGTCATGGAAATGAAAAACACAAACATTAATTTGCAATCTGTCACATAAGATTTAGTTGACATCACAGTTTTTACTAGTTATTGTGTGTTGTAAAATGAGTTCTAACATTCATAATTTAAATACCAAAGCAGAATCGCGGTTAATACCTGAAAAATCCAAAGACGTTTATAAAAAAGAGGTAATTATTCGGAATCGCTGGACAAGGATTATATGAATTTTTTTTAAATAAAACCTTCTGATTTACCTTAATTACTATAAAAGGAATCTGACTGCATTTGGGATATTTTTAATTTTAGCATTTTAATTTTTAATTACGTAAATCGAAAATTCACTTTCATTGTATGGGATGACAGCTGGAATGCTTTCTGTTGATAAAATTTCATTTTGTTTTTTATTTCTGATACGAGTGGCTATATTTTTTACCATGTGCAACTAATTAGGTACTATTAAAAGTAAACTAGTTAGGTACTATTTTAGCCAAACTCGAAAAATAAAATAAAGATATTTAGGTATGTTTTATAAAATAGAAAAATTAAAAAAGGTGGGGTTATTATAGGTAAGGTTGGATTATTATAGGTTAGGTTGGTTTATTATTAGGATTTAGGTTAGGTTGGGATAGATTGGATATTATAGGTTAGGTAGGATTATTATTAGGATATAGGTTAGGTTAGGTTGGATTATTATAGGTTAGGTTGGATTATTGTAGGTTAGGTTATTATAGGTTATTATTATTTTTCGGAATAACTTATTGAGTAAAACCTCAAATTATAATATTTAAATACTGAAGACAATATTAGTGATTTTTTCAAACGAAAATCTGAAACAGAAAAATCAGAAAAGGAAACGGTCACATCTGGGACTCGAACCCAGGACCCTTGTCTTTCCGGGACAATGCTCTACCAACTGCGCTAATGGGACCCTATCCTATTCGGTCACTTTTAACTGTATCATACTTCGAATAAGAACTACCAACGTTGTCTTCATTTTTTCACCGCACATTTTTATTGGCAACTATCTTTATGTATGATCGCAAGATTCAACCCGAACTAAATGCAATCCTAGACAGCGTCTTATAGATAAACCTATCTTATTGTTTTTATTTTTAATGTGCGACATCTATTGACTTTTTCTGCAAGTCTAGAAAATGAATTATTATTTTTCGGAATAACTTATTGAGTAAAACCTCAAATTATAATATTTAAATACTGAAGACAATATTAGTGATTTTTTCAAACGAAAATCTGAAACAGAAAAATCAGAAAAGGAAACGGTCACATCTGGGACTCGAACCCGCGATCATACATAAAGATAGTTGCCAATAAAAATGTGCGGTGAAAAAATGAAGACAACGTTGGTAGTTCTTATTCGAAGTATGATACAGTTAAAAGTGACCGAATAGGATAGGGTCCCATTAGCGCAGTTGGTAGAGCATTGTCCCGGAAAGACAAGGGTCCTTTCGAGTCCCAGATGTGACCGTTTCCTTTTCTGATTTTTCTGTTTCAGATTTTCGTTTGAAAAAATCACTAATATTGTCTTCAGTATTTAAATATTATAGGTTAGGTTGGATTATTATTAGGATATAGGTTAGGTTAGGTTAGGTTGGATTATTATAGGTTAGGTTGGATTATTGTAGGTTAGGTTCGATTATTATACGTTAGGTTGGATTATTATTAGGATATAGGTTAGGTTAGGTTAGGTTGGATTATTATTAGGATATATGTTAGGTTAGGTTAGGTTGGATTATTATAGGTTAGGTAGGATTATTATTAGGATATAGGTAAGATTAGGTTAGGTTGGATTATTATAGGTTAGGTTGGTTTAGGTTTGATTTCTATAGGTTAGGTTAGGTTAGTTTAGGTTTGATTATTATAGGTTAGGTTACTATAGTTTAGGTTAAATAAAACAATAATTATAATATTACCTAAATATAAATAATTTAAGTTTTATAAGTAACGTAAAAATATTTTATTTTTCGAGTTTGGCCAAAACAGTACCTAACTAGAATTTGCATTCCGAAATGATTCAAATTCTAGCTACTTGTATCAAAAATGCCAACCAGAGAAAATGTCATCAACAGAAATCATTCCAGCTGTCATCCCATACAACGAAAGTGAATTTTCGATTTACGTAATTAAAAATTAAAATGCTAAAATTAAAAATATCCCAAATGCAGCAGATTCCTTTTATAGTAATTAAGGTAAATCAGAAGGTTTTATTTAAAAATATTTCATATAATCCTTGTCCAGCGATTCCGAATATTTACCAAAAAAGAATATGAAAGGTTCATAACATGGATGGAGGAGCAAAACGTAGTAGATGTGGATGAACGAGTTGTGCTTGCTTACCTTCAGAAAATGTCGGAACAGTACAAAGCATCGACTATGTGGGCCATACATTCGAAATTGCAATGTCTGTTGAAGAGAAATAAAGGGGTTGATTTAAAATCATTTGTGAAAGTGCATGAATTCATGAAGGCAATTAGCAAGGATGACGTTGCTAAGAAGGCGTATGTATTCAAAGAAGATGATTTGCGGAAGTTTTTCACGGAAGCGCCGGACATTAAGTACTTATTTTTGAAGGTGGTAGCCATTTGCGGAATCTTTGTCTCTTGCAGAAGATGTGAATTGTGCAATTTACGCTTATATGATATCAAAGAAGAAGGAAGTGTATTGCTTATTACCATCCGACCATCTAAAACAGTGAAGGCTCGACGTTTTACTGTTGCCGACAGTGGTGCAATTAATTATATGCGTTTGATGAAGCAATATTTATCATTGCGACCCCAAAATGTAAGTACAGACAGGGTTTTCTTACGGTATGATAAGGGTAAGTGCACCAATCAAGTGGTTGGTTTGAATGGTTGAATAAGAGTAGATGTTAAATTGAAATCACAATATCTACAACAATATGACACATACGCGTTCCCACTAAACATGCTTCTGAACAAATCATTCCTCCGATGTGGTGGTAAAAGTTTAAACGCCGTCCGCAATTATGCTAATATTGGGAAAGAATTGTATGTACCCACGCTTTCGACTATTTACAGAATATGCAAATAAAGTAGTAAAATTTCGGATGGCAATCGAAAACGAACTGCTATGAACATAGGCACGGTCACTCCGCAAGTTACGCAGGCTCAGTAGTCACCTATTGTATGAGATCTTTGTAAAATGTTATAACAGAACCGAGTTTCGTATTGTGGTTAGCCATGTCGGAAATTTTGTAGGTTTTTCGGCGCTCGGGAGCACTTATAAACTTGCCGTAGATCGAGATGTTTGAAAATCAAATTCCGTAACCATCAAACATAACTTAAACATCTCAACCTTTAACGTGATCGCCTGTTATTGAAAGATTACAAACGATGACATTTTTCACAATAGTAATTTTATAAACCAAGCTCATCGACTCATTGCAATATTTACGGCACAAGGAGAGTATAATATTGTGTCATGTTTTATGTAAATATTTGTAAACTTTTTTTTCACATTTTTTATCACATTTCAAGCGAAATCATTACCAACTATCATTACCTTCTGTATTTTTTTTTCAACATACGAAGTCACTGAAACCTATAAATTTATTATAAGAATAAAAACGATTTTGTATTATGGCCTGTTCTAGGGACAAGTTATAAAATAATAGAATAGCGCTCCACAAAACATTTATTAAATTCATTTTTGTGTGCGTAACGGTTCACACCTAATTATAAAATATTCACAACAAATCCTCTCCATGTGGAAATATTTTTTGAAGCCTCGTTCCATTAAACGAAAAGGATTACAGTAAAATAATTGACTAATAAATATACATATGCATACTTTCATTTGCGTCGATTGATAAAATGAATGCCAACCATTTCAAAAATAATTGCACCGATTAAATTATATGCTGGCTATATTTTTGGGTCGAATTAACATTGTAACATTGGCGGGAATTACTTAATGATAATTCATCATAAAGTTATATTATTATAAACCAGTTGTTTTACAGAAATGCAATAATAATAGAACTTGAATAGAGCTTTCACAAAACTTAAAAATCGTCTTTGAAATTGGATATCCCGTTCTTAGAAAAGGAAGAAAAAGAAGACGCCTGATTAAACAATAACAAAAATCTTGAATATTGTGTCACTTCTTTACAGGGACTTAATTATTTATTTTATATTATACAAACAGTACATTGGTTACAGTGATGAAACAATTTACAAATTTAAATAGGTGAGTATGTTTGTGTGTGCGTGAATTTGTTTGTATAGATTATGTATGCGCATTGCGCATAGAGCAATTACAATCATTGACATGATGCTACTTTTAAAACGTCAATCTTAGAGTTTTGACAAATATTATGTTATTGGGGAATTAAATGCCGCTTTTGTTTTGAAAAACAATTCCAATCTGCTCGGCAAGCCGAAGGAATTTTATTGCTCTTTACCATCTCCGTAAAAATTAAGAAGAGACTAAATTTTCTTAAACCTTTTGCTTTAATGTGTCAATTTTACTCCGCCTTATAAGCATATCATTAATTTATTTCTGATGTGATTAATGCATTTCAATACATTGCTATATATATATTAAGTACCAAACACCCTGAACAGCAAACAATGCAATTGGTACCTATCGACACGTTATCATTTGATTTTAACTGAGTAATAATTATTTTCGTTCAGTGAACTATAAAATATTGTGCGGTTTGAAGCTACATGTTTTCATGTAACATGCTTGTCTGTATTAACAGCGTAAATTTTCAATTGTAACATAATTAATTATCAGTTATTTAAAAATACCTAACCAGAAATTATTCCTTCGTTACTTAGTTTATGCTTAAAATTGTTTATTGTTGGGTTCTTTTATCTTCACGATTTACTAATATGGAACATACATCCTTACTAAAAACAACAATTTAAATTCTTTAAGCGGTATGTAAAGAATGTGAAAGTTAAGATTCGGGTTGGTACCAATAAAAAATATCTTAACCTCAACATTTTAAATTTGGTAACTATGTTTTTTGCGACTTCACGCATGCGCATCAAAATATTCTTCAAGCGCCAAAGCCGCGTTTGACTGCTGCAGACTGTTATGTCTATTGAAATATCTTCACAGATCGTGAATTGTTCATATAATGATCAATTTACTATTACATTTCTGTTATTCAATATATTTCTAATTATTTTGTGTTATTTTTAGTCAGTTTCAGAAAAGTAATTTACAGTGATAGCATTTGTAAAATCGACTGTCATGTTATGTTATAAATTTGAGTTAAAAAGTTTATGCCCCTATTCAAATTATATGGTCCATATTTTCCAAGAACTAAAGAGATGTTTTTTATAACCTAAATGCTGTTACATATAATATTTGTAACAAGGTGTGTGTGCATCACTTTACTTACATCGCATCTATGGTCTTGGTATGTGGGACCTTAAGTACCTCCACATTGTTATTTTGCTATTGGTCAAATTGATAGCCCTGCAATTGGAGAGTTGCCAAACCTGAGGGAGAAAGGATCTGTGATTTGCATTGGAAGCAGTCGCCATTCTTTAATCACCATCCCAGAGCACCGGGCATTCCTCTTGCGTGAGGTTCGACGAACACATTGATGGAATCGGAGGGCATCTGCCGATCCTGATTGGTTTAGAGGGACCCTTTTGGAGACGAGCAGCGTGAGGCTGTTTTGCATTGGACTACAAGATTATTTTTGGATAAACTGGGAGTTGCTGTGAAGAACCGGAATCTACTACTTCCTATCAAGAACGAACTGATATCACACCTTCATTTTACCTATGCAATCCCTTTGCCAGACAGATTTTATACTAGGATGCTAATTAATTTCTTTTTTATTGTGTCTTTTTGGGGTGATACATTTTAGTATTCTTAAATATATTTTTTTATTTCTGGATAATGAACCCATCCTTACTTTTATTTGTTGCCACTTAATCCCATGGCAACAATGCTTAATGCATGTGTTGGTAACCATGTATCAAAAAAATAAACGTTTTAAAATATGCAAGCAACGCGTTAAACATTTGAGTTACTTTTTATTAAAAGCAAGTTCAATTGTTTTTTGTATAAACGAGATGAAAGAGAGGTGACAGTTTTATTGCAAACTCCATAAACAAAACGACTGTGCTTTTTAAATTTTGATTTCTCTGAAAGTTTTAATCAAAAATGTTTGTGAAAAGTTTTTTTTCAACTTTTATCAAGTTTGAAATTAAAATATTGCTCTTTTTATGTATTAAGGTATATTTCGAATAAAAAATACAAAAATTAATTTTATCTACCCTCTGTGACTGAATAAACAAGTATATCTAATGAATGTTTCCATGAAATATTTTCACCACGTTAAAAAACCGACTGTTAGAATCCATCAGAAAAATTCAAAAGTGCAAAAAACAGAAGTAGCGTATTTCACCTAGAATTAAATTAAAGGTTTTTTAAAAACTTTCGTAAGATGGTGCTGTTTTATCTGTCATTTCGTGCCTTACATGAAGTAATAGTGAATTGCAAATTTGCAATTAAATGGCGATCAAATGCGACAAACATAAGGAATGGACTTATTTTCCTCGATTTTTTCTACCGTTCACATCCGAGTCATATATTCTCCTTACACTCCTTTCTCCGTTCATTCGCTCTGCATGAAAACTAATTTTAATACTCACTTAATTTTAATATAATTCATTTGGAAATTTAACATTGTTATTTTAACTCGGGTACAATTTTACTAGATTTCAATTTCAACAATATTCATTTTAACTAGGGTTTTAATTTTTTTAATTTATTTTGATTATTAAATACATTGAACGTAATAACAATAGGTATATTTAAAGTCCTCCTTAACAGAGATTCCTGTTCAGAAGCGGACTGTTGATTGTTGTGTATTTATATGATTTCCTTATCTTCATGTTTGCAGACCTCGTCTTCGTGTTTGAAGACCTCATCTCCTTGTTTGTTTACCTCATCTTCGTTTTTATTGATGAAGATGTTCGTCGACTTTAGGTGGTTGTGTTAGTTTTGCTTTGTAATTTTAATATTGGTGATTTCTTCATCTTTATGTTTGTATTGTTTGTAGACTTCATCTTCATGTTTATTGATGAAGATATTTGTTGTTTCTAGGTTTTTGTGTTGGCGTTACTTCGTAATTGGAATGATCATGATTTTCTCATCTTCGTTTCTAATATTTTTCATTGGTGTAGCGGTAAATAAATTGCATGTATTTTAATAATTCTGAAGTTGGTGGGCAAACTTATCAAACAAAAGTGGTAAATTTATATGCCTAAACAAAATTGTGTTCTGTCAAAAATATAAAGATAACTATCTATAGAAAAATGAATAAATGTTGTAATCTGTTTCATGGGAGAGAATTGAATACATCAACTGTTTTTTTATGTAATGGATGCAAAAAAATGATGTAGCTGTGATAATTCAACCCTCCTAGATTGTATTTTTCACGGAAAACTAATTTAAAAAACGCCAGTTTGATACGAAAATAAATCAAACCGTGAATGCAAATCGCATGCAAATAGTCATTTGAACTTTTAAAATCGAAATAGACAATATTGGTTTTGTAAACTACCATAATATGGAGATTTAACCGTTGCAAAAAAATGCATATATTTTGTTTGTTATCCAACTAAAGATAATTGACCATTCAATATTGAATTCGTTAAAACTTTGTTTGTTCATTAACAGTGTAATCAAAATTTTAGAAAAATATGAAATTTGTATATATTTTGTGAGAATTAAAATAATTCTATGTAGAATCATCTAGGTTCCAAGTTTCGCGTTATTTTGGAAAGGAAATCTTAGATTAATTTCCAAGAATTAGAATACAAAGAAATTACATAATTATTTATGTCTAGCAGTGGCAGTTTGCCATATTTTAGTGCTCTAGAGAGCTAAGATTTATAAAAATGACATTATTAATGTTTAATTTTTAAAAATATCAATTTTCGTTGTGGCTCCGTGTTTCTGTCGGAAACTCCTATTAATTGAACTCTAATTTACTTGGAATTTAAATGTCATTTTCAAAATTTGGAAGTGTTTGTTTTGAGAATTCGCTATAAAGAACCTACACGTTATATAGTACTTTTTACAAGACATTATTTAAAATACCATTTTCAAAATTTGAACTGATTTATCATAAATGACAATGCGCGATTTTTCGTGAGTCTGCGAAAGTTATTATATATAGTTATTAACTAGTAATTAGTATTTAGAATTTAGCATCTGACATGTACATTTGTGTCATGGACAAACAAATGAATACAGACAATTCATCAAATTACGTCTAAAATCATTTAGTCAGATGAAGGCAACACTGCTATAAAAAGCACAAAAAATGGAAATTAGAATTACGTTTAGCACTGCGATATCTTCATAATTTAAGCCCCAGTGCATTTACGAGCTTACAACCCGGAAAATATTCATCCAGCAAATCTCATAATAATTGCGTCTCGTTTTGGCTGGTAAACTACCGCATTTGCGGGAACGGGATGCGCTGACTCACCGTGACGCGACGCGTAGTTACATGACGTACCAACGAACGTCCCTTATGATGTAATCATAGCAAGAAATTTCTTCAGGGTATTAAATTTCTAACCGGTGCATTTTTTTGAACAATGGATATTTATTTTTCTGGAGTTCTGTGAAGAACTTAAATGATATTATTTGAGATTTTAACGGCAAAAGAATTATAATCCAAGATACAAAACGATTAGACAAATTAATTCAAACATTACTGAACCGGTTAAAAAAATGCTTCGACTGTTATCTTTCAAATTTCGTCTACACGATAATCTTAGACCATACAACTTACGTCTTGTTCACTTCAAAATTAAAAGGCAAATGATTTATCTAATTTGTTTACATTAAATTATTCACGGTCATCTTGATACTCACGTCTCAGCAATATTGAAATAAACGTTACCAATTCCTACTGTTCAAGACCCTATAGTATGTTTCACTTGAATATATTTAAAAATAATATCGCCCATTTTAGCCCTCTGAACCAAATACGTAGACCATGTAATAAGATAGAGTGGGCTGAAGTATACATTTTCGTCGATAATTTATACGAATTCAGAAAACATGTTCTGTTATTTCTTAAAGACATTTGACAATTTTTAAGCAAACAATTATATTATGTATTACTTGTGTCTCTCTTTGTGTCTTTCTTGTGTCACTTTTGGCTCTTGCTTCTCTTTGCGTTATTTGTCATTAGGGTGAATTTTTAATAAATATAATTTTATATTTTTATGTAGAAAAGTGAGTACAATCATTTATATATACCGAATTATAGCTACTTTGTAATATCCTGTGCGATAAATAGAAATAGTGGTATTTGTAAACGTAGACAGTGTAATAAGATAGAGTGTGCTGAAGTAGACATTTTCGTCAATAATTTATACGGAGTCAGAATTTTTTTTTTGTTATTGCTCAAAATCATTTGACAATTGTTAAGCAAATAATTAGGGTGATTTTTTAATATTTATAATTTTCTATTTTTATGTAGAAAAGTGAGTGCAATCATTTATATGTATACCAAATTATACCTTATTGGGCGGGAAAGGGCCTTTAAAACTACCTTACAGCCGATAATAACAATGCAAAGAATAATTATTAAAAAGTAATCTTGGGAAACTATACAACTTCCCAATTTAAATTTGAATTTAATGTTCCAACTATTACATAATTGTAGAGAAGAAACGCCTTATATCAAATTTATAAAGAATATTTCATTAATAATTTTCAACCCTTAGATATCAAAACCAATCGATTCAAAGCAAAAAGCTTAGTAGCCATTCCAATGCTAAGAATGACCACGGCTCAGCACCTTTACTTATATTTAGAAATTTTAAAAGCTTGCTAATATTCCGCCTTTACGGTGTCAGATGCATCGACGAACTAATTGCTCGGAGCATTTGTTTATTATTTTGTGGTGCATGGAAATCAAAGTTTGATTCCAGTTTGTGGTTCAAGATCACTGTATAAATCGTAATTTTTTTTTAAGCTGAACTATGTTCAGTGCAACTGCATGATTTTTACGAAGAGTTTTTTTTTTTTTTTTTTTTTTTATAGTGAATACCTCACAAGAGTCCCAACTGCTCCCGTCTGGAGCCAGTGAGACTATGGCATCCCCAATTGGGGGATGTTGTGAGGCTGAAGGTAAGTGGGGAAGGGAAAGAGGAAGGTGGGGAAGTACCTGGCTATTCAGATCTAGTCACTAAACACGGCTAAAGCCATTTGGAGCAACGTTTCAATACTGAATGGTGGTCTTACACCAGGGCGATACTGGTAGTATCTTCCACTCTGGAACGTGCCGCAAATATACTATATATTATTTTAATTTATTAATTGTGAAATAACACAAATTAATCAAATAAAATTTATTTGCGCACGCACGTGCGTACTATGTAGCGCTGGTCATGAAATTATTATAAAGGTGACTGTAAAAATAACAGAAATACTTGCAGAACTTAATAATTATTATAACATTTTTAAATTTGAAAAAGAATAAATAAATTATAAAGGTACAAAATACACAATTTTTTGTGATTACAAGTATAATGAGAAAATATTTAAAAAATATGATGCAATAAAACGTAAGAGTAACACGAAGTAAAAAAGAAATTACAACAACACTACATATAAGACAAATCATTAAAACTAATTTACCAACGCTACTCTAATTTGTAGGATTCAACAAAGTTTTGGTGTAGATTATGCTTAATTCTATATATGGAGTCAATAAATAAATCAATAGCGCCCTCATACTTGTTGCCCAGATCGTGCATCCTATTGGTCAGTGAGTGTGTCTGATAGTTGGTCGAGTATGTATTACCGAAGAATGTTATATTTTGTCTTGTATTCCTAGTCGGCATATGTAGTTTAATAGTGGCAAGGATGGCAGGACTATCAATTAAGTTGTTAATGACTCTGTGTAACACAACCAGGTCTGAAATAATTCTCCTGTCAGACAGTGTTATTAGATGCAATTGATTCATCAAACTGACATAATTAATGTAATCAATAGGAATTCCGAGCTTAAAATTTACGTACTTAAGAAATTTGTGCTGAACTCTTTCTATATTATTGGAGTGAATTTTATATAAAGGGGACCAAATATGTGAATTATACTCCAATTGACTTCTGACTAATGAAATATAGAGGGTTCTCATACAATCTATGGACTTAAAATCAGTTATAGTTCTGCAAAGGAAGCCAAGCATCTTTAAAGCCTTATTAGTTGTATTGTTGATGTGTTCAATGAATGACAAGTTTTCATCGAATATTACACCCAAGTCACGAATATGTGACACTGGTATTAATTTAATATTATTTAATGTATATTCATGTAAGATATTATAACGAGTTTTGGAAAATCGTATTACTTGAAATTTCTGAATGTTCAAAAATAATGCATTTTGTTCACACCATTGATAAAGTTGTTCTAAATTACTCTGTAAAATTTGACAGTCGTATACATCTCGTATTCTTTTATATATTTTAAGTTGTCAGCAAAGAGCAGAACTTCTAAATCATTAAATTGGTCAACAATGTCATTGATGAATAGTAAGAAAAATATTGGGCCGAGGTGGGACCCTTGAGGAACCCCACCTGTAGCCTCGAATATATAAGATTGTACAGAATTAATCTTTACACTAAGCACCCTATGGCTAAGATAACTAACAATCCAACTCAATTATTTACCTTTGATGCCCAACAATCGAAGTTTATAAATAAGTATGTGATGTTGAACCTTATCAAAAGCTTTACTAAAGTCAGTGTATATACTGTCCACTTGTTATTTGAGACCCAAAGATTCAGATATGTAAAATATGAATATATGAAAGAAAAAGAAAATTAACTTTTTTTTTTTTTTTAAAGTGAATACCTCACAAGAGTCCCAACTGCTCCCGTCTGGAGCCAGTGAGACTATGGCATACCCAATTGGGGGATGTTGTGAGGCTGAAGGTAAGTGGGGAAGGGAAAGAGGAAGGTGGGGAAGTACCTGGCTATTCAGATCTAGTCACTAAACACGGCTAAAGCCATTTGGAGCAACGTTTCAATTCTGAATGGTGGTACCAGGGCGATACTGGTAGTATCTTCCACTCTGGAACGTGCCGCAAATATACTATGTATTATTTTAATTAATTAATTGTGAAATAACACAAATTAATCAAATTAAATTTATTTGCGCACGCCGGGTTCGAACCCGCGACCTTCGGAATGGCAGTCCAATGCGTTACCACTGGACTATGCCGGCCGTCAAACTGCCTGGAATTGGAAAATGATATATTGTACCCTTAATATACGCATACAATCTAACATTTAAAAACCTATATTATAGGCTATTTCTATAATACTTATTCTCTAAAATTGTGTATGTTGAATTATGTTTGTAGTTAATTTGAATATTGAAGTATTTATATTGAGTTATGTTTGTAGCTAATTTAAAGATTTACGTATGTTTATCTGTATGTTGAATTCCGTTTGTGGTTTTTTAATAAGACTTTGAATACTGTTCACAAATCACATTTTAAACTTTTTTTCTTTTTTTATATACTTCCTCCTCCCATAAACACGATCTCCTGGAGTTTTCCTTATGGAGTATTAGAATAATTAGGAAAAAAATTGAAACCTTGTTTAATTATGTAATAAAAAAACATATAATTTTTTTTAGTTGATGAATTCCGTATTCCATTGAGATTTGTTGGATAAACTCGTTTAATACATTTAATATATTAACATGGTTACTAAAATCTGATTCTACAAATAGTAAAGTTGCTTATTTAATTTAAGGGCAAATGAACAAACAACAATACTTACTATAAAAGCAAACATTGTTAATTAATATCTACAATAATTATGCTCATTCCGACGTGAAATGCGAATCCAACTTCAGGCGCCACGGGAAAGTTTTTAATATGTATTTGGACAATTTTAGCGCTTAGACAACTAAAAGCGCTATTTCGTAATAAAATAACACAAAGAGAGCTACAAATGGTTGTTCGTGGAAAATAACAATACGAAAAGTTTTTAGACGGCTTTAAATATCTTCAAAGTTTTTTTTATTACAGTCACACTGCCATTAAATTTATATATAGTACGTACAGAAATATGAACATTGTGTAACTGAACTATCGCATGCATTCTGAAGGTGTTAGGCGTCTGAATAGTGAGATATTTTCACACAAACTGACATAAACAGTATTAACACCGTATATCAACAAAGATGACGGGGCTAAGCTCAATAGTTCTTAGTGTCAGATAATTGATGGCTACACCAAAACTAAACGCAAGAAACCATCTTGCGTTATAGCTCTTAGAAGATTGGAGTTGGTGTCACGGTATCACACCCACATACATAAGCACACACATTTTCATATCTGCCCTGATGATGGACACTGTAATTCTGTCCGGAAGGTTGGCTTAAGAAGGAGAAAGCGCAACACGGCATAATATCCCAAAAATATATGACTAAAAATGAATAGCATTAAAAATATGTGGAAGATTTAAAAAAATATTCTCTGATTTCAATAATTGTACTGAAAAAGTGTAATTTTAATAATAATTGATTTAAAAAACCACATATTCAGAAACGGTTCCAAATGGCTACAACGTCATTATGACATAGAAATCGCTACTGGCTGATAAAACGGCTGTCGTCAACGCCGCCGAAATCACAAATAAAAACAAGCATGTTGTTGTAGCAGAAAATCGAAAAAGGCATGTGAGCACATTTCATTATTTTTTTAATTTTTTTTTTATTTAGTTACTTTTTTAAATAATTAGGTACATTTTTGTATGGCCCATGAAAAAAATATATATATAAAATTAAAACAGATCATTGAAGTCCTCCTCACTAGGAGATCCTGTGCTGAGGGGTACTATATATGTTAGTATACGTTTTCAGCGATTAAGATGATGTTTTTAATATATTAGCTAGTTATTCTTCCGATATTTCCTTAAGCCAAGATTTGATGTCCTCAATGTAGTTATTTTTCGTTTTCCTTTGTTTGATGTTGAGAGGGAGTTTATTATATAATTTTACTGCTAAAAATTCAGAGTTTCTTTGTCCAAAGGTAGAATTACACTTAGGAATATTTAGCATATCTGTTTGCTTGGCTCTGGTTTTATGATCGTGAGAGGGGTTTGCCTCTGGTTTATTTTTTAAGTGATGAACAAGAATATTTTAAGCACAGATTTTTTGTAAACTTGAAACATCAAACAGATTAAAAATATCAGTAGTTGGCGTTCTTACGGGGAGCTTTAATATGGTCTTTATGATCCGATTTTGAGTTTTCTTTAGTTGTTTAAGATGGTTTGATGATGCTGAGCCCCATCCTATTATTCCATATTCCAGTAGAGAGTGGCATAGAGCATAATATACTCTCTTTAGGTCTGTAGTTGACAAGATATTTCGTAATTTTTTGAAGAAATAGATGAGTTTTGTTAGCTTTTTTGAGGCTCCTTTCTTCTTGTGCATCCCAATGAAGTTTGTCGTCAATTACGATCTCAAGATATTTAATTGTTTTATTTTGGACTATATGCGGGCAAGAACATTGCGGATATTTGTTTAGACATTCATATAATTTGACTGTATGCTCATTCGTTGGTTGACCTCTTTTGGTTTTAGAGAATGTTAGATATTTAGTTTTACTCACATTTAATGTAAGGGAGTTTGCTTTTAACCAGTTTTGGAGTACAGTCAGACCTTGCTCCGCTTTTTTATGTGTGCTTGTCCAATTTTGTTCATAGAATATAATGACAGTGTCATCTGCAAAGCTCATTATGTCTCCTTCAATGGGAAGACTCATAAAGTCATTAATATAAATGAGAAATAGTATTGGACCCAATACGCTTCCTTGAGGGACACCGTACTTGATTGATAAAGTTTTGCTACTTTTTTTACCAATTTGTACATACTGCTCTCTTCCAGTTAAGTAACTTTTAATTAGATTTAGAGTTGTTTGTGTTATTCCATTTTTTTTTAATTTAAAAAATAGTATTCATGGTCAATTGTATCAAAAGCTTTTTGAAGGTCAATAAAAACTGCCAAGCATTTTTTACCTTCATCCAGTTTTTTTTATAATTGTATTTGTTACTTTATGTATAGCATCACCAGTACCCAGGTTTTCCCTAAAACCGTATTGCGTCATTGATAATATTTTATTTTCATCCAAAAATTTAACCATTTGTTTTTTATTACTTTTTCCAATATTTTCGATAGTGTAGGTAATAGACTAATTGGTCGATAGTTAGATATATCATTTTTGGGACCGTTTTTGTATATTTGAATAATCGTAGCAATTTTAAGACGTGTGGGAAAAATACCTTTTCTTATTGAAAGATTTACAAGGTACGTCAGTGGGTAGATTAGCTCATTTAGTAGATATTTAATTGCTCTGTTTGATATCAGTTCATTTCCCGATGAGGTATTTGTGTTTAGGGAGGCTATGTTATTTCTTATATCTTCACTTGTTATCTTGACTATGTTAAGGGAGTTTTCTTGATTGACATTTTCATTTCACACTGTTTTTTCGGCAGTAAATGAAGATTGTTTGATTTTATTCGCTAAGTTCGAGCATATATTGCAAAAATAGTTGTTTGCAAAGTCGAGAATTTTTTCTGGATGTTCTGCAAAAGATGTTGGTATCCTGTCAATTTTTAATTCTTTAATGTTTTTAACACTGTGCGAGGCTTTAGCGTTTGTAATTATATAAGCGATTAGAGATTATAAGATTATACTTCAGGATTATAAGAGATAAGATTTTGAACGGACGTGAGGCAGTTTTAGTATATGTGATCTATAATTTCCAGAATACAGAGAGTAGAGTGAGATCTGTGGAGTCAAGCAAGTGAATTATAAAAAGGTTAGAAGAAGCAGAACGATATCCAATTCTCATTCGTAACGATTGTCCTTTGTATTGAGGCATAGAAGGCTCCCTTGGATTGAGTAGCAATGTTTTAATACTCTGCCCAAACATTGCGGGATCTATATTTGAGGACGGAAAAATATCCGATCGGGGAATGTGGTTTATGAGGGTAACAAAAGGGTCAGACGCTGCTTGTTGTGCCAAAAAATCCGCAATACGACGCCAACATGTCCAGGAATCCAATATTCTTGGACTTAGCTAAGGTGTTTGGAACAGTCTCTTTCTATAAAAACTCCAGCAAATCGAAATAAAGAATAAAGCAAGAATGGTTCAAATCATCAACCTAACCCAACAGAAAATGAGTGAAAATGCGTTAATTTGCCATCGCTTAAATTGTCTCTTTCAACCAACATCAATTTTGGTGTTCCACAGGCCAGTGTACCCGGTTCCATTTTTTCGATATATATTAATATAGACTATAATAGACCATAATTATTTATATAGACTACCAATAGATGGCAATTTAATCACCTTTGCCGATGACACTACTCAAAAGTAAAACATCGGAAAAAACATTTCTTAGAGCGAAACTAATGTTACAAAATATTAAAAATAAATGGCTAGATAACAATTTACTCACTTTGAACATAGGCAAAACCAAATATCTAACATTTAGCCCAGCAATCCAAGTCAGCCTTCAATTAATCATGTACAAATTACATACATTATTTTAGTGTCATCTCAAGCTGTCTATACAATAAAATTGAATGAAATTTTCTGTCATAAGAATTATTTTTGTAAAAATTAATGCCTATACCAAAGTTCGGAGAGTCTGGAGATTTGGAGCCATCAGTAAATACATACACTATTTAGATGGAATAATTGATAGAAAATTTAGATTTAAAAAAAAACGCGTTAAAAACTGTACTAAAAACTATCTAATGAATATGTCGGCGATATTACTAATTTAAATCAAATTACAAAGTTCTAAACCTTAAGTCAGTTTCCATTCTGGGTGCAATCGGAAAAAGGTACGTGTTTCAAAAAGTAACTAATTTAGGAGGAATGGTTGCGTTCACTAAAGACAGAGAGAATGTTCATTGGGATGAACTGGAATCTCAATAAAATCAAACCCGGTTGCGAATATATTTTAACCTATTTTAAATATTTCTTTATCGAATTTAGAGTTTTTATCTTGTTTCCAATTCCCAGTTCTTATTTTACTAATAACTTACCAGATATTTAAAATTAATAATAATAATACTTTTTATTCCAGGATGTGGGAGAGTTAGTGTAAATGCCCACCTCTTATATAGATATGCAAATTTGTGTACAATGTGTAAACATGCAGAAATAGATAAAGAAAAATAAATTAGCAATTAAGGACAACTATGTAGGGCGGGGTTTTGAGTGAGCTTGGGCCCAGCGCTCACTCACAAGTGGCGCTTGGTGCTGGTAGACCTGGTGTGTCATCAGGCCAGCCAATCCATTTATTCTTAATTTCATAAACATTGTCGATGCACTACTGTATCTTCTGCATCCAAATACGATTCTACGGGCGTCATTATATTGGATTCGGAGTCGTTCGACACCATGTCTCACACATTTACAGGCTCGTACAGAATGTGTTGAACGGTGTTGTTTAACAGTATTGCTATATTTGCAAAATCTGCGGGCAATCATATTAGACACCATACTTGGGCTTCTCTTTTGTCATTCGATATCGCCATTGTCCGATAGGTTTTGATCAATAATGTGCCCCAAGTATTTTAACGTTCGTACATGTATTAATTCTTGCCTCGTTAAGGGGGATCCCTTGATTGACGGAGCTAAGAGGATCATATCATCAGCGTAGCTTACGTGGTTTATAAATACTCTGCTGTCCAGGCGACTTGAAAATTCTTCCATGCATACATTAAACAGGATGGAGGACATACACCCTCCTTGCCGTACTCCTGACCGCAAGTATGTCAGCCGGGAGTATTTACTTACCCATCGTACATTTTCCTGCTGGGAGTGCCATCGGAATAGTGTGGACATTTATGTGGTAGGTATTTTTCAATTTTTCCCATATTTTTTTATGACATACCCTATCGAAGGCTTTACTTTGGTCTAAGAATCACCCGTGTACGGTAGTTTTTCATTTTACAAATGTACTTAAAACCAATTAAAATGTAATTTTGTAATGTTTTTAAAGGAATAAACTAATTGAATTGAATCCATATTTTTTTGTTCAGAAGAGCTTTGGCAGTGTTTAAGAGCTATTTCGAACTCCTTCCTTTTCCGTTTTCTTTCATCTGCAATGGGACCAAGTTATTGTCTCCCATTTTTAATCCACTCCATCAACGCCGGTCTGGAATTTTCTTAGTGTACCTTAGCTTGTTGATTCCACCCGGCAATGTCATGATGTGTTTTTGGTTTGCTTTGATTGTTCTCCAGATAAAATACAGTATTGGCATCCTTGTTAGGGCTTAGACTATGTCTGTGTGTATATTGTCCATTTAAAACAGTACCAGTCTGCCAAAATTCTTGGTTTGTGAAGGTTTTGAAATCCTTATTCGGTATGGTCAACGAAAAAGAAAAAGATTAAAAATAGAAAGATTCAAACTGCGTGGGACTTTGTTGTATTATTTTTTCTACTTGTATTTATTTTTTTATTTATTGGACAATTTGTATAGCGCCGCTTTTGTGAGATATCACCTCAGGGGCGCTTGTTACATCCCTTTATTTTACTATTAAAAATGTTTGGAATATTGTAGAACCTCACATATATAGCCTTTTTTAATTTAGTATATTAGGGAGTTCTCCATCGTTGTTCCAGTTGCCATAATATTTCTCAATCACCATTGTTTTCTCGTAATGGTTTTATAACCTTCCATATTAATTTTAGTTGTCTCTGGTTTAGATGTAGTAATTCCTGAGTCACGAGTTAAGACGCACACAGTTTCGTCGCGCGTATTTTGTTAACGAATAATAATAATAAATATGTCTAATAAGCAAAGCATCGCAGTACTGGATGATTGCTACACGCAACTATCGTCAATGAAAACTAAAAATCTCGAACAGGAGCGAATAATTCGGCAATTATCGAATGAAATAATCACTCAAAATAATATCATTTCGCGGCTCGTTACGAGTATTGAAGTCTTTCGGAGTACCTACAGTGCGAATGACAAGGTGATTACAACGCGATCGAAAACAAAAATCAACCAAAATTCAAACTCAGGTGAGAATATTGATACCATCTCTCTCACACCTGCAGTCAGCCAGCCTCGTTTGGCAAACAGCAGTGAACCAGTTACCGTTTCCCCTGCGCCCGCCCCCGCCTCCGAGTCGGTTACACCGGCTGAGAGCAGCGGCGTTAACGTCAAGCAAACCCCCCGCACCGAGCCGCCCTCCTGCCCATTGTTATCATACAGTGCCGCCTTACGCAATAAAAACAAAATTTTAGTCGTAGGAACCAATGACTCGAGTAAGATTAAAGTAATACCCAAACAAAAATTTATTATCGTTTCACGCTTAGATCCCGACACGACGACGGAGGAAGTCATTTCCCATGTCAAAACGAATACAGCTCTCAGCTGTAATGCTGAAAAGTTTATGGCGTTTTCTAAAGAATACTCATCCTTTAAAATAGGAGTCGACGAGCAGAACATAGATTTACTACTAAAAGAAGAACTATGGCCCCGAGGAGTGGTTGTCCGTCATTTTAGATATTATAATAAACGCATTTCAGGTCAAGAAAACGCGAAAAAGCCGACTGAATCAAAATGACTGCTACTATACCAGAACGTGCGAGGACTCAGGTCTAAGATGAATCAATTTCTAGAAAATGTTCTTAACCAAGAACATAAATTCATCGTGATTACGGAGTCTTGGCTAAACGATTCGATATTTAACGCGCAAATTTTCGACAGCAGATACACAGTTTTCCGAAAAGACAGAAGCACTCAACAAACACGAGGTGGTGGACTACTGCTCGCTTTACTAAACGAAGAAAACATGCGAGCCGAACGACTTTCCCATCTGGAAACGGGAGACGAAAATTTATGGGTCAAAGTCACAATTCAAGGCTTATGTTTATTTATTTGTTCTGTTTATATCCCACCCAGTTCAAAAACGCATATTTACACGACTTTTTTCGAAACTTTAATTAGTAACTTAACTTACCTTGTTGATAAAAAAATCTTAGTGATTGGTGATTTTAACATTAATTCTTCACAAAATCCACGTGCAGTGAACACTGAGCTTTTATATGTTATGGAACTTTTTCAATTGAAGCAGTTTAATACAGTACTTAACTCATGTAATCGTACTTTGGATCTAGTATTAAGTAACTTTAGTATGTTTACAAAAAAATCCGATTTCTGTCTTGTTCAAGAGGATAATTATCACCCGACACTTGTGTCAGAAATTAGTCTTGATCATGACAGACCGTTGAAAAGTCGTTGTTTACATTCAGAAAATAACTTTCGTGGTTGGAATTTCCGCAAAGGAGACTTTGAGAAGCTGTACAGCCAATTGCGTGACCACAATTGGCTGGCTATCTTGGAGATCTCCGATGTTGACGAAGCAGTTAAGTACTTCTACGATACCCTATACGCGTATTTTGACAAATGTTTTCTAAGAAAAAAAGCGCCGCGAAATGAAAACTATCCTAGATGGTTTTCGCGTGAGATTATCGGGGACATAAAGACGAAGCTTGTATACCATCGACGGTGGAAACGATCAGGTTTGGATAGTGAACACGAGTTATTCAAATCCTATCGTACAAAAATTAAACATAGCATTTCAATAGCACACAAAAAATATATTGTGGAGGTAGAGAATAATGTTAAACACGATCCAAAGTCATTTTGGAAATATGTTTCTGACAAAAAAAATGACAGAGGCCTCTTAAATCATATTATTCTGAATGATTGTACTTACAAAGGAACTGACGTACCGGAAGCTTTCGCAAAATATTTCCAATCTGTCTATAATCCAGAAATAGCTGATTTTGATTCTTACGTACCAGGACAGATTGGATTGACAAAAGCTCAAAACATAGCTATAGAAAACGTTAATAACATGGATTTCAGTTTAGCAATAAGAAAATTGAAACCAAAAACATCATTTGGCCCTGATTTCATTCCACCCTTCGTCATTAAGGGTTGTTCTGAACCACTGTCTAATCCACTTCTACATATATTTAATCTTACGATTAAAAACGGAATTTTTCCTAAACTGTGGAAGCTGTCAAAAGTTACCCCTCTACATAAAGATGGTGACAAGTGTCAGGCAACCAATTACCGTCCTATAGCAATTCTTTCCGCACCTGCCAAGTTATTCGAAATAATTATTCATAAATATGTATATGCCAAGGTTGAACCATTCTTGATCGAACAACAACACGGATTTCGACGTGGCCGATCAACCACTACAAACTTGATGGCATATACTGATTACGTGGCGAGAGCGCTCGATAATAATGAGCAAGTTGACACGTCATACCATGACTTTGCGAAAGCTTTCGATAAGGTTGATCACTTAGTGCTCTTAAGTAGGCTTGAAGAAATTGGTTTTTCCGAAAACTTAATTAAACTCTTTGCTAACTATTTAAAAGAAAGGGAACAATTCGTTTCCTATGGTGGTTTTAACTCTAACGCGTATCCTACAAACTCTGGTGTGCCGCAGGGTTCCAATTTAGGACCCTTATTGTTTCTAATTTTTATAAATAATATTCGGGGAAAAATCAAATTCGTCCGTTTTTTACTTTTTGCAGATGATATTAAACTGTTCTTAAGAATAAGATCATTAGAAGACTGTAAAAAGCTCCAGGAAGATATAAATGCAATTATTGACTGGAGTATTGACAGCAAACTCGGTTTCAACTTCCAAAAATGCTCAGTTATGTGTTTTACGAGGTCACAAAAGATCGTATATTTTAATTACAAAATGAAAGATACATCACTAAAGCATACGGTGACTTATAAGGACTTAGGAATTGTGTATGACGCTCGCTTAACATTTCACGCTCACATTGAAAAGATCTGTAAATCAGCTACAAGAATGTTAGGTTTTGTCATACACAATTCAAAGGAACTGACAAACCTTGCAGTCATTAGGCTGCTTTACTTTAGCTTAGTGCGTAGCATTCTCGAGAGTGGATCTCAGGTATGGGGGCCAGAGGACACTGTCTATGTACTAATGGTCGAGAAAATTCAAAAGAAATTTTTACGATACCTCTATATGAGAGAGTTTGGTTTTTACCCATGGCTGTTTCCAACAGCATTTATCTCGGGAATGCTGAATATCTGCAGCCTTAGTTCCAGACGGGACGTCGCATTATTGATGATGGCTTACAAGCTTCTGAATGGTTTAGTATCAATTCCAGACATTCTGTCAAAAATAGGACTTTATGTCCCGGATAATTTCACGAGAGGCCGCCAACACAGGCTTTTAATTCTTCCCAGGTCCAGAACTAACTTACCAATGGTGATGCCCCTGGGAAGACTCACTAGGTTAATTAACTCCCTTCCAGCTAACTTGGATATTTTCCATATGTCCTACAACGACTTTAAGCGCGAAATATTGTATTTGTTTTAACTGTATACTTATGTATAATTTTTTTTTCCATATTTTGTTTACCGCTTTTGCATATGTTTTAACTGTATACTTATGTATAAAATTTTCTTCAATAATTTGTTTACCGCTTTTGCAATGTATTGGTTTTTGTACTGTTTTTGCAAATAAATAAAATAAATAAATAAAAATAAATAAAATAAATGTATTTTTGTGAGATTGTGTGCGTGAACTTTTAACTAATTTTTGCATACCCAGGTGATGTACCTGTGATGTTTGTATTATGACTTGTTGCTATTATTTGAGAGAGCTAGACGCTGCTACTTTATTCCACGATTGAGAGAAATGCATGATAAGTGAGGCGGCTGATGCGAGGTGCGGCGCGGGCGGGGTTATCACATTATTCCGAATGTGATCCATCAGTTGGCGACCGTGAGCTTAAGAGGAAGCTACAAGCCAAAAATGTGTATATTCTTGGTATACCTTATGGTGAACGGATAAATCATCACAATGATAATTCATCACATCTTTAAAATTTTATATAAAGTCATGGAAAGTGATGACACAAAATTTTTATTAACTGGGTTAAGTAGGTTAGGTTAGGTTAAGTCAGGTTTAAAATTTTTTTTCATCTTTTTTAATGACTTTATATCACTTTTTAAAAGTGTGTTGAATTATCACTGTGTTGAGTTATCATGGAACCGTATTCCTCATTCACAGCTATATTGCACACTGTTTTCGTACTCTCTCTTTCAAACACCATTACTTTAGACTTACTTACATTCATTATTAACTCATTCTTCATGCATACTTCATTCATTCTAGACACGAGAGACTGCAGATCATCCATACTATAAGCAATCAGCACCGCATCATAAGCATACAACAGGCAACATACTTTCAGATTCCCAATCCCACCTCTTTCAATTCTTGCATACAATTATCCATGTGTAGATTGAATAACCACTGTGACATTACGCAGCCTTGTTTAACACCTTTTGTGATATCAAACCACCCCGTAAAAGAGTTCCCTCATACAGAGACGCAATTGCCTGAGTCAGATTCGTATTCACTCCATACTTGGACAAGACCTTCCATAGCTTTTTTTTGTCGACTCGGTCGTATGCTTTTTGTAGATCTACAAAGGCACAGAAAAGTTTCTGTTTTTTTGCCAGAAACTTTTCGGTGAGCATACACAACGAGAAGATCTGGTCCATGCACCCCCTTCCACTTATAAAACACCTTGTACATCCCATATTTTATCCTTTGTTTCCTTTCTTACCCTTTGAATCAAAATTCTACCATTCAGCTTGCCAACTGAACTTAGCAGGCTAATAGCCCTATAGTTTCCACATTCCATACGTGACCCTTTACCTTTGTATAATGGCATGATCATAGCCCTTCTCCAATCCAAAGACGTGTATCCCTTCTTTAAACATTGATTTAAAAGATTGCACAACCATGTGAGAATTATACAGCTACCTCCTTTAAAATATTCAGCAGAAATATTGTCGAAACCGACAGCCTTACCATTCTTCATACACTTAATTGATATTTCTATCTCATCTATACTAATTTTGGTAACATTCAATCCATCATCACTCATATCTGATTCGCCGCTAGAATCACTGCCACTCACTTCGCTTTCGAAGACTTCCTCGAAATACTTCATCCATCTCTTTTTTTTATTTTTTCCTCATTCGTCAACATTTTTCCATCTTTCGATTTTATCACATTCATGCTTCCGTTTTCTGGGCCACACCGGGACCTTTTGACTTCCTTCCAAAACAACTTAATGTTTTCTTCGAATTGGTTTGTCACTTTCATTCCTTCTTCCTCTTCCAGGCGTTTCTTTCGTTCTTTCACTCCAACTCTTATTTTTTCTTACATTCCTTATCATATACTTCTTTCGCTCGATCTTTCTTTTCGCTGGAAGCACTGCCAGCCGCAATCACCTTTCCTACCTTGCGTACTTATTCCACAAACCTCTCTAGCAGATTTACAAAGACACACTTTTATGTGGTTTGCATGTTTCGTCTATGCTTAGACCGTCCATTTTCTTCTCATTCAATCTCTTCTCTGCACAATTCACATACTTACTTCTCACATTATCGTTTTGCAGTTTTTCTATTTTGACTCTTATTGAAGTTAGTGCCTTTTTCACATTTTGCGAAAGCGGTTTACTCTTGACTCCACCAAAAGGTGGTCAGTTTTAACCTCAGCCCCTCTGAAAACTTTGGTTTCCTCGGTAACGGCTCTCAACCTAGAGTCAATTACTACAAAATCGATAATTGACCTCTCATTTCCTCTTTCCTGCGTATATTGGTGGATACCTTTATGATCTAAAAAAGTATTGGACACAAACAGGTTCTACTCTAAACATACTTCAAGTATTCTTCCTTTGTTCCTGTTGTCATTCGTTCTTTTATCCCAAAACACACCTAAGGCCAATTCAAATTCGTCACGTCTAATTCCTACCCCTCATTCAAATCGCCTGCCATTATAATCCTTTCATTAATATTTTTCAGTCTCATTACATCATTCACACCAGTCCAAAAATCATCTTTCTCTTCTTCACTTTCAGAATTGACAGGGGCATAACAAACAACAAGAAACACCCTGATTTTATTTATTTTGTAAATAGTTTTATAAAAAAGCAAAAAAGTTAATCTTGTGAAACTATCACAGATAATCTTAGCTATAATACTGTATTTTTTTTAAATTATTTCCTTTACGCGTTCATACATTTCTATTGACAAAATATTTTTTTTAGTACTTTAGATTTATATTTTTTATTGACTAATTTATATTTTTATTTGTATTTTAATCATGCGAAAAGATAGGAAAAGTATCTATTTACCTAAAGCATATTTTTTGATATTCATAATGTTAACCAATTCGTTATAAAGACTTATCAAAATAGCGATTAGCACTAAGCTTATTTATGTACTTATCTATTTATTTAGGTTCTTATCTACCGCTACCGGTATGGTGACCTTCAATGTGTTCAAGGATGGTGATATGTTTATGTCTTGATTTGGAATATGGTTATGATAGTTTATTTTCAGTTCATTCCTGAGGAGTGCCATTTCAGAGCGCAACACTTCCAGATCGCTTCGTTTGGACATTTGTGACTGATTTGTGGTTAGTTAGTTAGCTAGTAGACCTGATGGAATACCTGCCCTGGTATTGCAGAGGTGTGCTGCGGAAATAGTTCCAGTTTTGACAAAGCTCTTCAAAATGTCCCTGAAGTGTGGCACTGTGCCCTCTGGTTGGAAAAAAGCGGTAATTCACCCTATTCCCAAGAAAGGTGACCGCTCCAACCCGGCCAACTACCGCCCCATAGCGATCACATCAGTTCTGTCCAAAGTGATGGAACGTGTGATCAACGACAAACTGCTCACATACCTCGAGAAGAACAAAATTATCAACGACCGTCAATACGGATTCCGGCGGAACCGCTCGTGCGGTGATCTTCTCGCGTATGTGACGCATATTTGGGGGCGGTGCCTGGAACGTCACGGTGAGACCCAAACGGTCGCACTAGACATATCTAAGGCCTTTGACCGGGTCTGGCACCGAGGACTTGTCAACAAATTGCATTCTTACGGACTTCCCGCATCCCTGTGTACGTGGATTGCTGACTTTTTAAGGGATAGGTCGATTCAGGCGGTTGCTGACGGTTTCACCTCTTCCTCGCACTCCATAAATGCTGGCGTCCCACAGGGATCGGTTCTGTCTCCGACTTTGTTTTTGTTGCACATCAATGACCTTTTGACATGTGCACCGATTCATTGTTACGCGGATGACAGTACAGTTCATGATAGCTTTTTGTTTGACAAGCCCCCAAAGGGCACACAAACTCCAACGGCTCGGAGGGCTTTGAAGCAGAGAATGGACGGTTATCTCGAGAGTATTTCCTCCTGGGGTAAAAATAATCTCGTCGAATTTAATGTTTCAAAGACCCAATCCTGTCTGATTACGTCTAAAAGGGATCCAAATGATAATCTAGTCTCCTTCAACGGAAGCAATCTTCCGAACAGGCCTTCCATTGATATGCTTGGTGTAACTATAAGTGACCAGCTCAGGTACGGGGGCTCCATCGAAGCTAGAGTAAAGTTGGCCTCTCAGAAGCTGGGCGTACTGTACAGGGCCCGCAGATACTTTAATAGTACACAACTGCTCACCCTGTACAAATCGCAAGTGCACCCTACTGTCGAATTTGGCAGCCATCTCTGGTCTGGAGCCCCAAAATACCTGAAAAAAACCCTTGACTCTGTGCAGAAACGGGCGGTCCGTTTGATAGATTCCCCAATCTTAACAAACGGACTGCAATCTTTAGAGCACAGGCGTCAGGTAGGTATGCTGTCCTTGTTCTATCGGTATTACAATGGAAGATGCTCTGAGGAACTAGCTTCATTGATCCCTTCGGCACCGGTGCGTAGTCGGGATACACGCCAAACGCGTGCCCAACATTTGTACACAGTTGACACTTGTCACATGAGAACGGGTCGCTTCTATGATTCGTTCTTAAGTTCAACAGCTCGGCTGTGGAACGAACTGCCGGCCTCTGTGTTTCCTCCCTCCTACAACATGGGACTCTTCAAGACCCATGTTCACTCCTTCCTCTCCACAAAAAGACCCTCCACACAGCATCCCCAAAGATGACATAGGCCCTGAGGGAAATTATTTTCTTCAGGGTCTCCTGTGTGGAGTAAATATAAAAAAAAAAAATAAAAAAAAGTTCATCATTTAATGCTATGATATCTTTTAGGAGACATGTGACATCTACGTGATCGAAATTGACAGGCGGTAGTTTGTGTAGATTCTGAACTACAAAGGTTGGTAAAGCTTTATTCTCTGTTTTCTTCGGTATTTTAATATTATCGTATTAATTCTTGCACTTCTTACTTTCGCCTTTCCTCATACTTTAAAATAAAAAATCCGATTTATTTTAATTACTTAATCAATAACATCATTCTCGAATCTGTTTCCGAAATTAATGACTTAGGTGTTACTTTCGACACCAAACTGAATATCACACATCGAAAATATTTAAAAGAAAGGTTTAAAAATTTTAGGTTTTGTACTTAGAGTGGCTAAAGATTTTACCAACATTAAAACATGAAAGCTTCTTTACATATCACAAGTGAGAAGTCAGGTTGAATATAATTCAACTGTATGGTCTCCCGACTATAACGTGCAATCTCAAACAATAGAAAGAGAACAAAAAAAAAACCTAAACTTTTTTAAATTATAAACTAAAAATACCAAAATAACAAATAAACTCTTTTATCTACTACGGTTATCTAATCTATTACATTTGAATGACAGAATAACTGTTTTCAATCTATTATTTCTATTTAAAATCTTGCATATTACAATTGACCGCACTGAATTATTGGCGTTCATAAATTTGAATGTGCCAGCCAGAAACACAAGGTCAGTACTACCGTTTTATTGTGGTAATACTACGACCAGGGCGCAGTTCAGAGAATTCAAAACTTGGGAAATATGTATTCGTACATAGATGTATGGAATATGTCACGGATACAATATAAACATGAAATAATCAAATTATTTATCAATGATATAAGTACTCACTAAAGAAGTTCTTTGTTAAATTTATCAAACTACATCGGCAAATTTACTAAACATATCTCTACCTATATCTTAGTAATTAAATGTATGATTCATAGAAGTATTATAAACCATAATAATCTGTTGTATTATTTAGATATAAAAAAATTTCATCATTACAAATTAACTGATAAAATATTAAAATACAAATCGGACAGTTCCGAACTCCTGCAACTAGCTAATTTCCCTGTACAGCGGTTTCGTACTATGCGAAACCAATACCGAACTAATACCGAAACAATAATTTTGTAATTCTCTGATCAGGGTACTTTAAATTTTTGTTGCTGTAATTTTATATCTTGTATGTATTTTTTTTTCATAACTTTATTGTTATTATTTTTCTCTGTACTTTAAATTTTGGTTGCTTTAATTTTTATTTCATGTATGTATGTATATTTCTTTATCGTTTTAAGCTGTACTGCTTTTATGTATATAAAATAAAATAAATAATCCTGCTCTCAACTGTTTCACTGCACCAAATGTCTTTCGCAGCCTCCGCTTGTCTTTTGATAAAGTTTGTCTAACACATCGATTTTGTTTTGCAGAAACGTTAGAAGTTGATTAATAATTAATTTATCATTTAATATTATATCCTAGCATACCCTGCTTTATTTAACATTACTTTGGAACTACATTTACAACATTACATTTAAAATTTGAATGATTACAAATCAAGAATAAAAAACTGAAAGGGATTAATGAAAAAAACTCTAAAAACGACATAAGAAACTAATAAAACAGAAATGAATAACTTTAGTCCGCCTCAGCACAGGTCACCCTAGTGAGGAGGACTAGAAATATAATTTTCCATACGTTTATTTAATATCATATTTTGTATGTACAATTTTTATAGCCTCCTTAAAATTTTTTTAAAAAACTTCCTTTATTTACCGTTACCTCGTTGAGTTATCATTGCCACCTTCATTTTACATAATTTTACTCAACGACAACCTTTTTCTGGTTCTCAAGTACGAATTTGGAGATCACGGGTTCAAATCTTATTTGATTAATCAATTAATATCTTTATTTGATTAATTTTTATTATATTACAATTTATTTGTTTTAAATAAAACATAGGATGCATATTTTTTGTAGTGGTAGTAACTTTCAGTATCGCAAGCTTTCATGAAAGATCACCTTTCAAAATCTAAACTTTGCTTGAAATGACTTTATCCATGTTTGATGACCAGATTTGAATATCCAGGTACTTCCCCACCTTCCCCTTCCCGATCTTCTTTCACTTCCCAATAACGTCAGCCTCAGCCTTAGTCTTACTAGTTATAGACGGTTAGGAGCAGTTAACCTTGTGCGGTGTTACTTTTTTTTTCTTTAACCCAAATTACATATTTTGTAATGAATGAACCTTTTAGAAAAACAATAAAGTAAAGAAAAAATAATTCAGTGAGCCTTAATTTGATAGCATGGAAAAGGTTATCTTTCCCTTGAAATCAGATAAAATAATTAATGAACTAATACATAATGAAAAATAATGATTTTGGTGGTGTGTCTATGTATAATTCGGGTTCAATGAGTCGGGATTTGCATTGATTTTCAGAAATTAAAATTGATTGTGAGAACGATTCAGACAAGTGACAAAATACAGGGTGTGCGGGGTGCACTAACTTCGGGGGGTAATCCTACATGTTTTTAGAAGTAGAAAAGACAAATAACTTTTTGCGAAATTCAAAAGTTTTGAGGTAGTTTTTAGTTAAAAAAAGTTGGAATTTGTGTATGGGAAAATAAATATTCTTCTATGGAAAAATATATTAGAATGGGAAAAAAAAGGTTAGAATTTCGAAAAAAGTTTTTCATTTTTCTTGCTTCACCAACATGTAAAATCACGGACCTAAGACACGGTGTATAATAACCGGTCAGTGGCTGAGTTGAGTTGGCATCGCATCAGATCCCACCCAGGCGTAGTGTGTTCAATTCCTTTGCTGGCTTCATTCATCACAACACAAGCAACATTTTGCACTTACTATAGTGGTAGTAGGATATTTTCAAATATTGGCAGGTTATTAGAAACCGGAAATGTTTGACTTTCTTTTAAAAAAAAAACAAAACAAAAAAAATTAACTAAGTAATAATTCATTATTCCAAACGTGTTTTTTTTTGTTAAAAATGTTGACAAATGTAATTTTAGAAAGGTAAATTTCCGATCGTCTTTTGAAAGGCAGATATTTATTTTATAAATATTTTTGGCTTCTCCAATCCTGCAATTATAATGTCCTATTATTTTTCACGGGTCTTCGCTGGTACCTGATTAAATAAACGTAGCTGTGATTTTAAAAACTAGTAGTAAAAATGGTCACATTATTTGTGTAATATCCTAGAAATAAGTGCATGAGCTCACTCATAGATGGCACCGTTACCCACTGTACTGTATTTTATTAAGGACAGGCCATCAGACTCGCTAATGTGCCACTACCCCGCGGAGAGAATATATCCTTATTCCGTTGCACCACCACGAGTTGCGCCATCACGAATTGCTCCACCACGCAGTGCCACCACATAACCACAAGTCCTATCACAAGCCACTGCAGCCTTTACAGGTGTGCACAGAGCACGAACGACGTAAGATGCTAATAGTCTGTAAATGACAGCATTACTCTCGACGACGAGACTAGTTAAAAATGTCTACCGGAAAATGATTGTAGACATTTCCGCCACCATTATTGCGAAGAGCGGCGTTTCGTTCGTGCACTATAATTGTACATTCTTGATCGCACGTAGCGTATGGTTGCTTATTTATCCTTTTTTTATATACGAAAAGTTATTTTAATACATTTTATAATTTTTTAACAGTAGGTCTAAACATATAAAAAAACAATATAAAGGGCGACTACGAAACTCATCCTCCAAGTACCGTTCTACAAGGATTGAAATTTGAAATATTCAAATGATAAATAGATACACTTAAAAACACTTTTATGCCAAATCTGTACCACTGCATCTCTTCCAACTCAAACTATAAATTTCAATCTAATACCAAACCGCAATAAAAACAAGGTCTCAGTAAATAAAACTTTGAATATACTGATAAAATACACCTCACACTCTCTTTTAATTCATCTAAGCTCACAGTCCTTACACGGGAAAAGAAACTTTAAGTATAACGCAATGACACTATAAAAGTGCATGCCCACTTCATAGAAACAACTAGGTACTAACAATAAACATAAATATCTCTGTACAATTAATCACATTCTGAACATAAAATCAAGATATTCACTTTTTTCAAAATATTATAGAACCCAACCAAACATAAACCAACTGAAAAAAAAAGTTGTTATAGCCTCTTCCCTTTTTCTTTCTTCCCGTTTTTCAGCACAAGATACTAACAATATATTTGTTCTTTCGTATTAAATTACTATTTTAGTCAAAAGTAACCATACTGGCATTTAACTTCACACGAACATATATTATGGACATGAACATGAACATAATATAGGACGTGCTAAAATTAATCGAAAACATTAAAAGTGACCTAAAAAATATAACTACCGTAAAAGATTCGAAAGTGTGAAATAACATCGAATTAACCATAAACCTCTTAGTAGAAACCTGGAAACAAGAGAGAAACAATTTCCAGGACCAAATAATAGATTTTCAAAAAAAAGTTATCACCAAACTCGAAAAAAATAATGAACCAAAATCGTACGCAATGGTACTAAAAGAACGAACGGTACAAATCGAAGAACCCAAATATGCCGTTATGATTGCTGCAGAAGGCAAAGAAACATCTGAGGACATAAAGAAAATTATTACTAAAATAATCAAAGCACTTAACCTAGGAATTGGTATAAATGGGATCAAAAAAGCATCAAATAATAAAATAATTATGACTTGCTCGAAAAAAGAAGACGCAGACAAACTAAAAACGGAAATAAATAAAAATAAAAACGGAATATCTGCTACAGAATTAAAAAAGAAGAGACCGTGCATGGTCATTAAAGGTGTGGGAGGGGAGTATAGTGAAGATAATTTTCTTAACGACTTTTTTGTTGCAAAACAATGAACTAAGTGATGCCCCAAATGATTCAATTAAAATAACTAAAATATTAAAAAACAAGAAAAGTGACCAACTGCGCAATGTAATAATAGAAACAACAGGCCAAATCCGAAAGATATTACTTGATAAACAAAGGGTCAATATTGGTTTTGTCCGAGCGCACATAGAAGATTGCAATCCCTTAACGCAATATTACCACTGCTTTGGTTTCGAACATACATCACTAAAATGCCTGAACAAAATGAATAAGCCTAGATGCACACACTGTGCAAAAAACCACAAATTTAGTGAATGCGAAAAAACCAAAGATATAGTCAAATGCTACAACTGCGACAAAAACAACAATTTATTCGGAACAAAAAACAATACTGAACACAGTGCGAATAGCGAAAAATGTACTTACCGAAAACGAATGGTTATCATAGCTCAACAGAGAATCGATTATGAATAAGTGATGGATGATTTTCTAGGCGAGGAAATTGATAAATTAACAGATGCTTCACAGCACATTTGTGAAGATTCACAACATTGTAGAGATCTGCTAAAAAAAGTCCCAAGTGCTTTCATTGTTCTGCACCAAAACATCCGAAGTTTGAAAAAAAACCTAGATGAGTTTGTAGTAACACTAAACCTTCTTGAAACATTACCGGACCTCATTTTTTTAACAGAAGCGTACTTAAATTTCAACAACGCTGACACACTGTACAGTATTCCGAATTACACATACTTTTCGACAACTACCTATATTAATAAAACCAGTGGTATAGCGGTGTTCATTCTAAATAAATATAACAATGTCACTGTCACAGAAATTAAAATGCAATTAGCAAACTGTTTACAACTGAGTGTAAAAGTGAACGACATTATGTACCATATTATTGCCATCTACCGGACGCAAGGATCGAATCCCACAAATTTCATTATAGAAATCGAAAAATTATTACTGAGTCAAAAAAGTACCTTTAATATTATTGTTGGTGACATTAACATCAATATCGGACACTGGGTGTTCGTTTTGCTTTGTAAAGCAAAACGAAAGATGATTATATAAATGTAATGACTTCGCTAAACTATAAATCATATATAAATAATGCAACACGAAATATCAGCGGACAAATCCTTTCCTGTATCGATCACATATGATGCAACTCAAATAACACTAAAAAAAACATGTCAATATTATGGAAAACTAGCATAACTGACCACTACACCTGTATATTCGTTAACAACATAGACAAAAAAAGTACCAACCCCAACAAAACTGACAAAAAAAACAAGAAAAAAAATTAAAATATGAAAACTTTAGAAACTAATCTTAAAATAGAAACCTGGGCATCAATAATTGAATCGGAAATCCAAATACTTGTGCGGAAATTTTCGAAACTGTTTTCCTAAACCACATAAACCTTTCTACACAAATACTTATTTCTCAAACAAAATCTAAACACAGATTAATAAAACCATGGATAACCCATGGATTAGTGATTTCAATCAGAAATAAGGAAAAATACTATCACCAGTCTAAAAAATTCCCTAACGACGAAAAAATCGCTACTTTCTTCAAGAAATATCGAAAAAAACTTACGCTTTTAATTAGACTGACTAAAGAAAAGTATTTTCGTGATAAATTAAAAAATGCTGGCCAAGACAGCAAAGAGTTTTGGAAAATTATCAAAACAATAACCAACAAAAGCACAAAACAAAAATTTCCAAAAGAAGTTACTCATCAAGGAATCAATACTGACACAGAAAAAAACCCAAAACTTCGTGGTGATATCTTTAACGATTATTTTGTTAATGTCGGCGCTAATCTTGCTAGTAATATTATCCTAGACAAAAAACAAACTCAACAACCAGAGCTAAACCCAACTTTTTAAGAAGGTTTCCACACATTTGCTTCAGTAACTGATAAAGAAGTTGAAAACGATATAATAAGCTTACGAGGATCAGCGAGAAATGGCTACGACAACATAACTGTAAAAACATTAAAAACTGTACGTGAGATAATCAGCAAACCAATAGCTCAAATAATAGATGTTAGTCTGAAGAAGGGCATATCACACTCAAAACTCACAGAGAAACTAAAACAAATTGGATTAGACGGAATAGTACTATCATGGTTCCAAAGTTACCTAAAAGAGAGATTCCAATATGTCAAAATCAATAACACCCTTAGTGAACCCAAAACCTCATCTTTTGGCATACCGCAAGGAACTGTCATCGGTCCAATCCTTTTTATTATATATGTAAATCAAATGTTCACTCTTCCCATTTTTGGAGATATCATATCTTACGCAGACGACACTGTAGTTATCACAAAAGGAAAATCATGGGAGGAAACAATGAGGATAGCCAATATCAATATAAACATACTCAAAACATGGTTCGACCCAAATTGTCTCTCACTAAATATCGAGAAAACATATTTCATCCCATTCTCTTTGCAGGAAAAAAATTTCGAAAACAATATTACCATTAAAATCCATTCATCACAATGTGAAAATAAACAAGAATGCGGTAATGTAAATTGTTTACCAATAACATGCAAAAATAGTATAAAGTATCTGGGTATCATAGTAGATAGACACTTAAAATGGAACGAACAACAAAATACGGCAACCAGAGTAAGAAAACTTATTTACTTATTCATTAGATTGAGAAACATCCTATCATATAATATGATTAAAATAAATATTTTTCTCTTGCCCAATCCATATTACAATATGGTATAATCGGTTGGGGAAGGACTTTCAAAACTAACCTTTCACCTGTAGAAAAGGTTCAGAGGTTAATTTTGAAAGTCATCCTAAGAAAACTATCGATATTTCCAACCACGGAGCTGTTTGACTCGTTTAGGGTTCTTAGCTTAAACAAAAATTTTAAAAAGAATGCACTGTTACAAATTCATAAAGACCATTTCAATTCAACAATTTCTACAAAAATTAGTAACCGATCTAGATCACGTGGTAACTTAGAAATTCCTAAATGTAATACTAGTGTTGGTCAACACCATTATACTTATCAAGGTATAAAATTGTTTAATGTCCTTCCGGATAAAATTAAAACTGAAAAAAATTACAAAACTTTCAAATCACAAATCAAACAACTTTTAGATAAACCCAACGGTAATCACAAGTTTTAATTTCATAGGATACAATTTTCAACTTATTGTTTATATGAACTCATTTGTAATTTTTATTGAATAAATTTTCCTAAATTCACGTTATGAATTTAGGAAAATTGATAAATGATTTATAAATAAATAAATATATATATATAAACAAAATTTAATATTTAAAAAAAAAAATACCTATCCTCTAAAGTTATATTATGTGCTTCCTAATATGTGCTAATATGCGTTTATTGTTGTTGCATTTTATTAAGTACCCATTTCATACAAGATTGCCAGCTCGGTCTTTGAACGATTTACTACCAGTACTGTAGTACCTACCTTCTATTATTTCGTACCTAATAAGTACATTTTTATTTTTATATATTATTTTTTCTAAGTTTAATAACTATTATATTTTTTAGTTTGTAATTAATTTTCTTATTTTCTTAATTATATAGTGTTATCAAATTTATCATCTAGTTTTATAGCTACTTGTTAATTTTTAGCTATATCAACTAGTGAAATTTTACAACCTATAAACCATAATGACTCACAACACTCCTTAACTCAAACACGAGAAATAATTTCTCAATTGAGTTGGGCAATTTTTTGTTAAAAATTTCAAATTTTTTCGCAATCAGCCTCGAAATATCTACATTTGTAAATTATTGTAATGTGTTTGTAAATACAATAAAAAATATATGTTTTCTCAAAAAACTATCCTGATTTAATGTAAGTGTAAAAAACCATAATTGTTCACTTAACCTTCTCGGATCCAGAGAAAAAATTGCTTAGAATTTAACGTTTTTTTCGTGAATTTGTATTTAAAATAAATCAAAGATATAAATTTAACTTTAAAAAAATATTTTGCATACATAGTTTTTCAAAAATCGTATGTCTCTTTGTAGAGTCTCGGTCTCTAGCATACAGAAATCATTTTTTATATGCTAGACTTTTCATACTGGTTATAAATGTAACAAAACAATATTATTATGAATTTTCGCTAAACGTTGTATTAAATTCGAGAGATATATTACAAGTTTGTCTCCTCCTGGAGACATACAACTTTGGCCATTTTTCACAGCATGAATGACAAAATATAAAAAAAATCTATCAATTTGGTGTTATAAAATAAACATATTAACGCACTAAAAAGTACACATCATAATTGTTGAGCTAAAAATATAGTAAATACAACAAACTTACCAATTTCTGAAACCGCATAAAGTGCCTGCCATTTTTAAATTACCATAAAACCGTTGTACCTATTAGAATTTATTTGAAAAGTAAATCATTTTAAACATATAATTGTATCTACAATCAACAGTTCAAATTCGAAACTTGTTTGCATCTTATAATAATCATAGAATCACACCACTTTCCGGACACTCTTTATGTCGCCCATAGAAGACGGTGGGTCTGGAGAGGTTAATATACATTTATAATGCACAATCAAAAACACAAAACTAACCAATACACTAACTAGCTAATTTAATCATAACTTCGTGAACACCTCAGCACAGGTTCTCCAGGTGAGGTGAAACATAGGTCTGTTAACAATGGATTTTCAATCAGACGGACCGCCCTATTTTGCACAGAATCATGTAGATTTATCAAGTATTGTGGGACTTCAGCCCAAAGGTGGCTACCAAATTCAATTTTTGGGCGTACTTGAGATTTGTATATGGTTAGCAGCTGGTCAATATTGTAGAATCCGCTAATAGAATCCCTAAATAAGACGTCCAGTTTCTTGCAAGCCAGATTTACTCAGGCTTCTATAGATCCCCGATACGCCGGTCTGAAATACTTGATCCAAACAATTCAAGGTTGGCCTGATGTAAAACACGAATCTTCTCAGGGTAATGGTCATCTTTTTGTCACACAACTTCAAAATGATTACAGTTTAACGAATAGAAATAAAATAAAATAAATACATTTTCAAATTCTTGGAACGCGTTGGCTTCGGCGAGACCTAATTTGCTTAGAACAGTCACTTGGTTTGCAGATTAAATTCCGGTCTCGGCAAAATCCAATAATTCGCGTGAATTTTGAATACGTATGTTCTGATAATTAATATTGTTTCAATGTTTGAAAGTTCGCGTGGTGCTAGGCAGATACTAGAACTGAAGTTCGCAATGAACTGCTATAACTATATCCTTTTGCAGTTCGGGACTTCTCGTGTACAATGTATTTTATTTTTGGGGTACTATGCCACGTTGCGCTACCTCCTTCTTTAGCCTGCCTCTCTACCTGTCAATGACACTAAGGACGGGTTGTTTCACAGTATTTTAAAATTTAATCAAATTTCAATAAAAGTTCAATTCATAAAATTCATATTCTGTGGTAGTTTTAATCAAGTTCTGTTATTATTTTCACATCGGCCGATTGTTTTACAAAATTTAAATAGGTCTTTCACAAAACCTAAACATTAACTAGAAATTTGACGAACTGTTCAAATTCTGTGAAATAACCCGTCCTTACTCAAGACTGGTAAATTGAATCAACATACCTTGATCTCATGACTCTGTATAAAATCTGTAACAACGTTATTGACTGTCCCGACTTACTGAAATGAATAAACTTCAAAGTACCACCCAGAGTAACAAGGCTTAACGACTTATTCCACATTAGCAGGACGCGTACAAATGCTGGTGTCAGGGATCCAATCAGAAGAATGTGCGAATCACTTAATCAGAATCAAAACCTCAAGGACTCTGACTTATTTTTTGATACACGCACTACTTTTAGTAGAAAAATGAAGACTGTTTTCCTACAAAGTTCAAAGGAAACAACTTAGACATACTTCGTTTAAATATATATATTTTTTTTAAATTTCTGTTAAACATTGTTTATCTATTTATATATATATTTATTTTTTGTTTTACCCTCTAAATTTTTTCAAAAATAATTTGTTAATTCTTATAAGGATATTGCGCATTTCTTTCATATTTCTATTTGTAAAATAATATTCTTATGTATATATTTTTCCCCTATTTATAAGTCAAAATATTTGTAAATGTTTTTAACTGCTGTTTAAGTCAATTCGTGAGAAATAGTTTGGATGCAGGTGAATTCTCTAGTTGATGTTTTGTATATTCTTGTCAATTGATATCTGTATCTGTTTTTTCTCCTAAATAAAAAAAAAAATCTGTTCTCTCTATGACAATCAAACTGATTGCTCAGTTTTGTAAGAAAAAATCTGCCTATCTGTCAGTGACAGTCACTTTACAGCGAGCCTGAATAGACATTTTTATGATATACTCGTATTTCAAAAGATATTATACTCAATCTAACAAGATTTATGTAAAAATCACTTAAATCTTTCCAGCGCAGAACAATTAAAACTATTTGAGATACGATGTTGCTGGAGAGGTTATAACTTATTCAAATTTAATAAGAAGTATGTTTTATGTTTTCTTATTTGCATAAAAACTTTCATTACGTTTTTGCCTATTCAAAAATCCTGGAAACCCGTAGAGCAGCAAAATAAACAGATTTCAAAAAACTGCCCTTGGTAAAATACGAACTGCGCAGATATTATAAATTTGAACAAATGATGGTCCAATATTATACACATTATCCTAAATATTATTTTATCTTTTAAAACCAAAAATCCACTTGCAGTGCAAGTATTTATTGTAAAGGTAGGTATGTAGAATTATTTTAAAATTACATTTTAAGCAACCGGTAACATGGCGCTCATTAGCAAAATGACAGAGCGGTATTTTTCCTCCATTCTTAATGCGAAACTTTATGCCAAATCACTATGTTGATTAATCTTTTTAACGAATTGGTGTACATTATGAATACCAAAAAATATGCTTTAGATAAATTGAAGGTTTCCCTATCGTTTCGCTTGAGTAGAATGCAAATAAAAAAAAATACTAAATAAAAAATATAAATGGACACTAAAAAATATATTTTTTCAATAGAAATGTATTAACGCGTAAAGAAAACAACTTTGAAAAAAATACAGTTTTATAGCTACGATTATCTGTGACAGTTTCACTTGATTAAGTTTATAACTTTCTTAAAAAAATGTTTACAAAATAAAATAAAACCTGTTTTGTGCTTGAAATCAAAAGTTTCTAGACTCCGTTTGCCAATCAATTATAATACCTATTACGTACGATATAAGTTATACCAACAATATACAAATTTTCGGCTTGTAGCCTTCTCTCAAACAGTTGACGAGCGTGGGCGCATTTGCCCCACCCTTTTCGGTGGGGCAAACCGTAAAGGTAAATGTGATTTTTCACTATTTAATAATAAGACTGGGTCGTTTCTGTGACTGTTCATTTTGACCAAAAAAACATGATTGATTTCTGAGCAGCTTTTGCCTTTCCTCCCACTTAGAATTTAGATATATTCAAGACCCGGGGTGTCTCCTTTCTCTCTTTGATAAGACTAAAAAGTATTCTATATACGGTTAAAATAAAATATAATACCTGTGTTAAGATTTCAGGTACTGAAATATTAATATTGGTGCTTGTCACCCTATGGGTGTGGCAACATTTATTTTTGTGTTAGCGATTGCCGGGGCAATTTCGTATTGCCACGGATTTAATCGTTCTTCTCTTGTTACCATCCGTTTTGGGCGGGTCGTTTTGGCAAAACGGCAGAGCTGCCAGGTTTTCACTTACATGTGGGTTATAAAACCGCGGAGAGAGATAGCATTATTGGGCTCACCGTACATGAGCTGCCCTACGGGTCTTTTTTATTGTTAAAATAAAGACCATTATTCGAGAGCTGGAGTTATTATTGAAGAGTTACTCCAGTCATACTTCCTTGGAATCTGGTGACTCACCACGCCGGATTGCTCTGTCAGGAGAGTGAAGTTAAGATCCTGAACAACCTGCATGTTTTTGTAAATATTCAAGTTCTGCAAATCTTGCAATTATCTCTGGTAAAAACGATAGGGAAACTAAACCGTAAAGCGACGGTGTCATAAAAGTGAAGTTGTTTTCATGACCTGTTGTAGTAGTGACCTCAAGTAGTTCTCTGCGGTGGAAAATTACACTAAATTAAATTCTTATAAATACGTAATCTTTGTAATGCAATGGGACAGGAGAGTGAAGTTAAGATCCTGAACATTGGTCATTCAAGAGCCGGATGATTATTATTTGGATTGATCCATTTTGAGACGGAAGATCATTATTTGGAGTGGTCCAGTCGGGCCTCATCATCATCGGGAGTGGTCCAGTCGGGCCTCATCATCATCGGGAGTGGTCCAGTCGGCGTCCTCATCACCATCATTGGATTGATCAAGCGAGCCTCATCACGACGCTCGCATGCACAGCAAATCAGGTTGTAGCCTTCCTTTCATTGTCCTTTCAAATTCCATTTAAAAAAGCTAAAAATCTGTGTAGATGCCACATTATTTCGTATTGATTATATCGAATTATATTCGGGTGTTCATAATCAGATGCTTTCAAAATAGCATAAAATTGTTGGTGATAATAATTTTTATTGTTGTAGTTTGCCGAATAACTTTGCTTTGCTTACCTACATATCTAGCCACGCGTTTGCAAGCTTTGTCTTTGCAATGTGCATGCCATAGTATTGTGATCGGTTTTTTTATAATCCATAGTATTATTTTTTATTCACGTCAAAACGTCAAACTGCCGTTTCGAGTTGTGTATTAAGTTTTAAATCAGGTTATTGTGTTATTCGTTTCTAAAAAATGGAACTCGACAAGTTGGTTAGACAGCGCGGGGTGTTGAAAGGTTCATTAACGAGATTTGAAACCTATTTAAGCAACGAAAATGATATTAGGCCCAGCGTATTGTCGTCGAGATTAGATGCCATCAAACCTTCTCTGATAGAATTCTCCAAAATTCAGCTGGAGATTGATTTATTGAATAAATCAGAAGATCATGACGCGAGGGATAATTTTGAAGGTACATATTTTAATTTAATTGCATTAGGACAGGAAATATTATCAAAATTTAAGAAGATTGAAAATGTCCCGATTACATCTGTGAATTTACCACCAATTTCAATACCTATTTTTTCAGGAGACACTCATAAATGGTTGACTTTTAAAAACTCGTTCATTGCCCTAATTCATGATAACAGTAAATTAAATCATGTTCAGAAATTTCATTACCTTATTAGTTATGTGTCCGGAGACGCACTTGATTTGATTAGTTCTCTAGAAATAACCGGGGATAATTATAGTTCAGCCTGGACGATGCTTATTTCAAGATACGAAAATGTCAGACTTATTGCAAATAGACATTTGAATTTCTTAGTTAATGTTACACCGTTAAAACGACAGAATCATCATGAATTGCGAAATTTAATTGATCAAGCAAACATTCATTTGAGAGCTTTACATAATTTAAAGCTTCCAACAGAACATTGGGACACATTAATTATACATATTCTAACCTCAAAGTTAGATAATCACACACGTAGCCTGTGGGAATCCATGGAGTACGATAAAGTTTATCCTACGTTCGAGCAGTTTAGCAATTTTATTTCACAAAGGTCGCAGATCCTGGAAACTATCCAAGGTGATAATGGTGGAATGCAACAGAAAGCGGAACCAGTTGCAACAAAACCAAAGTTTTTTAATTTTAAGGAAAGGAATTCTACGAACAAGGTAACGTTAGCGTCAAGCAACGTTAATTGTATGCTGTGTAATGACAGCCATTTCATTTATTCTTGTAAAATATTTGTTAACAAAGCACCAGCGGCACGAAGAAAGTTCGTTTCAGAGAGCAATTTATGTTATAACTGCCTAAAACCGGGGCACCCTTCAAAGGTGTGCAGGTGGAAGGAAAAATGCAGTGTTTGTGATCGAAAACATCACACTCTGTTACATATCAATACTGATAATGTACAAGCGGGTACTTCAACTGGCAAGGGTCAGTCGGAGGCACCAGTGAATTTAGCGTGTCATAGCGACATGAACGGGCGAGAAATTTTACTATCTACCGTAATAGTAAAAATAGAAGACGCGTACGGTGGAACACACAAAATACGCGCACTTTTGGATTCAGGTTCAATGTCTAATTTTATTACAAAGGATACTTGTAAGAGATTAAATTTGCATTGTACAAAATTGAACATACCTGTTTCAGGTTTGCATAATAATTTAATTCATGTATGTCGAATATCATAAAAGATATAGCCAACATTAATAAAACCGACACACCTATTGTTAAAATTAATATCGAAGACAAAACAATACATGTAAATTCTGAACCTGAAAAAATATCCGACCATTTCAATCAATTTTTTTGCAATATCGGTCCCAACTTAGCAAAAAAAATTTTAGCCAGAAAAAACGTCTCAGAGAAAGATCTTGCAAATGGTATACCTATCAGTACTCTGACCTACAACCCGTTTCACTTCACTCCCACTACTGAATCAGAAATTATGGAAATAATAGCATCTCTCAAAAACAGTAACTCCACCGGAATAGATCACATCTCGGCAAAAATTATTAAACACCTCCAAAAATTTATCGCCCCCCCTCTTAAACACATAATCAACTCAAGCTTCAAAACTGGTACTTTTCCTAACTCCTTAAAACAGGCTACAATAATCCCAATCTTCAAAGCAGGTGACAAATTATCTGTAAATAACTACCGACCGATATCCTTACTAAGCACAATATCTAAAATTGTAGAAAAAGCTGTAAAACATAGACTGTGTAAGTTCCTCGAAGATAACAACATATTATCAGACAACCAATATGGCTTTCGCAAAGGTAGAAGTACATCTGATGCAATAGCTGCCCTCACGAAAATCGTTTCCTATAATCTTGACATTGGTCGCAAACCACTGGCTGTCTTTCTCGATCTTGCGAAAGCATTTGATACGGTCTCTCATTCCTTACTGCTAAAAAAACTACATCGGGTTGGAATAACAGGAGTAGCCTACACATGGTTTGAAAACTATCTAATGAACCGAACACAACAAACTCTCATCCACTCTGACAAAACACATATAAGCGAAAAATTACCTATGTCCTTTGGTGTACCTCAAGGCAGTATACTAGGACCAATTTTATTTCTTGTATACATAAACTCACTTTGTGCCATGAATATTGGAGGTAAAATATTATCATTTGCCGATGACACTGTTCTAATATTTGAAGATGTAACATGGGAATCAGTCACTAACAAAGCTAATAATGGTCTATTAAAAGTAAAACATTGGCTGGACACAAACCTCCTCACACTTAACATCGACAAAACCCAATATATGACATTTTCCATCCGCAAACATAATGTACCCAACAACTGCCCTAAACCTATTATTCACTCGTGTTCATTCAATTTACACACTCACGAAATCACACCTAATATAAATTGCACGTGTTCTACCCTTAAATCATCAAATGCAGTTAAATATTTGGGAATAATCATAGACAACCAACTACGGTGGGAAGCCCATATCAGTGACACAGTAAACAAACTTCGTAAACTCTGCCATGTATTCTGCTCCCTTAGGTCCATCCTTGATTTACAGACTTTAAGAAGCGTATACTTTGCCCTTTTCCAATCTATAGCAACGTATGGTATAGTGGGATGGGGTGGTTGTGCTGAATCCATTATTAATCCTATTATTACAGTTCAAAAACTAATTTTGAGAATTATATTTAAATGCCAACCTACCCATCCCTCTAATGAACTCTTTGCTAAAATCAGGGTCTTAGATATACGACAGTTATTTACTAAGGTAAGCATTTGTTACATACGAAAAAATAACCTACTGTTGGCTCCACAACACCAAGCTCACACCCGCTTTTCATCAAACCTGGGTTGCGTGGTTCCTCAAACTAAAACCTCTTTCGCTCAACGGCAATTCTGGTTCATCGCGCCTAAAATATACAATGCATTGAGTACCGACTTAAAGTCAAGTAATTCTATATCCATATTTACTGCTCGTGTACATCAATGGATATTTGAAAGGGGACGACCTTTCTTCAAAGATTATATGAGTTCCTAACACAAAAAAAAAATTAAAAACTTCTTTTCCAACTTGTCTCATATCACGAAAATTAAAATTAAGTGTTGAACATAAACATGTTGTCTTATAGATAATACCTAAGTTATATAAACTTGCACACAAACAATTATATGCATTAAACAATCTACATTAATTATGTTTAAATTTTAATCTTAATGTTTGATATTTTTAAATTTTTATTTGTATCTTTTTAATATACATATACTTTTTCTTTATTTTTCAGTTTACTATTAATTTTAATATACTTGTTTTTAGTTTTATTTATCATCAAATTTGTTTTTCTTTTTTTTCTTCTCTAATTCTTTCTTATGTTTCTATAAAATAGTATTTTTTAGTTCTTCTAAGTTATTTTTATTATTATTACTTCATTATGATTTATACTTACATACTTATGTTACTATAAGTATTTTTTAGTTCTTTTATGTCATTGTTATTATTATTTCATGTATAACTACCACAACACGGGCATTAGCCTAGTATGGTAGTTAAAAAAAATGTCTAAACATGTAACTTGTAAACATTTATTAAATAATAAAATAAAAAAAAAAAAAAGGAAACAGTTGACATTAAATTTAAATCATTATGTTCTCAATACGAGGATGAAATATCTTGTTTGGTATTAGATGAGATTTCTTGCAATCTTCCACAGACCGTGATTAACCCAAAAATGTTGAACATTCCAGACGGTGTCCGGTTAGCTGATCCGCAGTTTTACCAGCCAGCTTCTATTGATATGCTGATCGGAGCAGAGGTTTTCTGGCAGGTGCTTCGTACGGATCAGATACAGTTAGGAAAGGGTAAACCTACATTGCATCGAACGGAGCTAGGCTGGATAATATCAGGAGCTGTACAGAGTCGTCATAATACGAGGCCAGTTAAAGTTTGTCATATTTCATTAAATTCTTTGCAGAACCAAATAGAAAGGTTTTGGAAGGTTGAAGAAACCGAAAATAGTAAGCATCACTCTCTGGAAGATAGTGAATGTGAAAGGATTTTCGAAGGCACGCATAAACGCGATGCAAACGGTAGATTTGTAGTCAACTTACCGTTTAAATCTAACCTATCTCAATTAGGAGATTCATTTAGTATTGCTAAAGGTAGATTAGCGTCAATGGGAAGGAAATTCTTAAGACAACTTAGTTTAAAGGAACAATACTCGGAATTTATTGATGAGTATCTTGCGTTAGGTCACATGACTGAATGTGAACCTCCAAAACGCGATGAAATTACTTATTATTTACCACATCACGCTGTATTTAAAGAAGCAAGCACAACTACTAAAATTCGTGTTGTTTTTGACGGGTCGGCTAAACCCGCTCGAGGGATTTCTTTGAATCGCGCTCTAATGATTGGGCCCACCATTCAAAATGATATATTTTGTCACTTGGTATTTTTCAGAAAACATCAATATGCAGTCACCGCAGATATTGCAAAGATGTACCGCCAAATTAATATCAACCCAGAACACAGAAATTACCAACGTATATTATGGAAAAGGGATGCGGAGGATTGTTTGAAACATTATACGCTAAACACGGTGACATATGGTTTGGCTCCTTCGCCTTATTTAGCAATACGTTGTCTGCACCAGCTAGGTAATGACGTTTCATTTACTCATCCATTAGCTAGTAAATCCCTTAAGGAAAATTTTTATGTAGATGATTTTCTTTCTGGTAGTGATTCCATTGATACTTGTCACGTGCTTAAATCCCAAATCATTAATGCGCTTGCTACAGCAGGCATGGAGTTGCCAGAAACGGCGAGGATAGTTTTGGTTACTAGTAGTCCTGTCGATTGGGAAATATTTAATAATTATTCTTCATTAAGACGACTGAGGCGCGTAGTTGCTTATATGTTACGTTTCATACATAACTGTTCTAAACGAAAACCGATGCGGGTCGACGAGCTTTCTGTAATCGAACTGGAACATGCCATGCATGTATTGATTTTGAACGCTCAGCAATTCGCATTTCGTGATGAAATAGCTTCTTTGAGTAATGGAAGATTTGTATCTAGGCAGAGCAAGGTAAAGGCACTAAATCCTTTTATGCAGGATGGGTTATTGTGTGTTGGAGGTCGACTATCACAATCTAATATAACCTCGGTCTCTCAAAAACATCCAATTTTGTTACCACAAAATCATAAGTTGACTGACTTAATAATAACCCATCTGCATTATGAGAATTTGCATTTAGGATGTAATGCTCTGCTCGCATTACTGCGTTTACGGTTTTGGCCAATATTTGGTAAAAACGCAGTGAAGCGAGCACTGCATAAATGTATTGAATGTTTCCGAGTCCGTCCGCGCGAGTGTCGCCAGCTCATGGGCGACCTTCCTGCTGACCGATTCCGAATCCAAAGACCATTTTATGTAACCGGCATAGATTATGCAGGTCCAATTTTAATTAAGTCTGGTTTAACCAGAAATGCTAAGAGTGTAAAATCTTACATATGTTTATTTATTTGTTTTTCAACGAAGGCAATTCACCTAGAATTAGTGACTAATTTAACTTCAATGGCATTTATGAATGCATTGAAAAGATTTATAGCTAGGAGGGGTAAACCCTCACGACTCTTTAGTGATAATGGAACTAACTTTACAGGTAGTTATAGGGAACTTACTGAACTATTTGATTTTTTGAAGGCATCTGATAAGGAAATCCATAATTTTTTAGCCCAGCAGAATATTAGCTGGAGTTTCTTGCCTCCCCGCTCACCGCATCACGGTGGACTTTGGGAAAGTGCAGTTAAAATGACCAAGTTACATTTAAAAAAAGCAATGCGGTCAACTGTTTTGACATACGAAGGCATGAATACCATACTTATACAGATTGAGGCTTGTTTAAATTCCCGTCCTCTGACTCCATTTTCATCAGATCCAAATGATTTAAACGCACTCACTCCTTCACACTTCCTTATTGGCGACAACCTGTTAGCATTGCCTGAGCTTGATATCCATCATCTGCCTACAAACAGGCTTAATATTTACCAAAAGATGTCTACCGTTGTTCAATCTTTTTGGCACAGATGGAGCCGGGAATACCTAGCAGAATTGCAGAACCGAGTCAAATGGCAAGAAGGACGTCAACGCAGTTTACAGCCTGGTGACATGGTCATCATCAAAGACAACCAACTACCTCCGCAGTACTGGAGGATGGCGCGAGTGACGGAGATCCACCCTGGTCAAGACGGACGCGTCCGCGTCGTCTCCTTGAGGACGGCCAGAGGTGTCACCAAAAGAGCCGTGACACAGCTCTGTCTACTTCCCATGGAGGATCCTTCCTCCAACCTGGATTAAGAACCAATTACAACACTAAAAGTGATGTTATGTGTGAATCAAAATGCCGTCAGGCTCAACAGTGCCAAGTGATAAGATATTTTCTCATAAGTGGGTGCAGCGCACCAGAAGTTTCTACGTTATTAGACTTTTATTTTTTAATGTCAAGTCTGACATAGGGTTATATACGTTGTTATAAGTTTTTTGTTATTATTTTGATATCCATGTATTGAATATTGTTTATTTTTGTATGTGAACCTGTTGGGTAAATTCTGAGTACCAATGTTGCAATCTCTTCCTACATTATTTTATGAAAAACGACTATTCCTTAATACTCGTTTTGGGGCGGGAATATGTTAAGATTTCAGGTACTGAAATATTAATATTGGTGCTTGTCACCCTATGGGTGTGGCAACATTTATTTTTGTGTTAGCGATTGCCGGGGCAATTTCGTATTGCCACGGATTTAATCGTTCTTCTCTTGTTACCATCCGTCTTGGGCGGTCGTTTTGGCAAAACGGCGGAGCTGCCAGGTTTTCACTTACATGTGGGTTATAAAACCGCGGAGAGAGATAGCAATATTGGGCTCAC